>NW_021940660.1:2545856-2765207 GCF_001715985.3 Manacus vitellinus
CCGGCGGGCGGGGACCCTCCGCGCTCCCGGGGCTGCGGTCCCCAGCCCTGCCCCACCGCTGCCCACCCGCGCCCCTGAAGTTTATTTTTAGCTCCGGTTTATGTAACTGCCAGTGCTTCTATTACCAGCCCCGTGCTACTCCTTTTGGTAAAAATAATCTGTTATTTTTCGAAACGCCTGTCGGTTGAAGGTATGTGGGCAACCTGAGGGAAACTCGCTTTTCAGCAACCTCTTACTGATGTGTCATCAGGTACTAATGAGGAAAACCCTCTGTCAGTTTTGGTTTTTGAAAGTAACTGATATATGCAAGGAACAGGGAGCAGTTCTACTTGATTTAGGTGTCTCCATATGTCACAGTTACTGATGTGTGTGCATACGAAACCTGTGTGTCTCTAATTGAACGTGATCTTCTATCAATCAGTTCTAAACAGGTGTGTCTAAAAAGAGATTTATTTCATTGATTTTTCTTTGCATTTCCTTTTTTTTTTGAAAACAGCTAAAAGGGAAAATCAGTGATATGTCTTCCGTTCAAGCTGTTGTGGGTATCATTGTGTTGTCAGATAAGGAGGGCATTAGCATTATTTAGTGATCCCTGACCGTACTGTGGAGCAAAGAGTGAGAGGGGAATATTTAACCATTGGAGGTGGATCATATATAGACTCACCAGGTGCATGCATAGTTACACATAAAGTCCTTGTAAAGAGTTTATTTTGATCAACCATAAGCATTAGAATAATAAAAAAATACAATAAGAAGAGGCTTTTTAAGATAGTAATTATTTGTTTCACAGATTATATTTTCAGGAAAATATGAAAAACCTAGGAAGATAAAAAGCTTCATCATGGTGATGCTATGGTAATCCCAGACACAATTTCTTATTGTAGCACCATGAGGTCTCAGATGGTATCCAACATAAAACCTTTTAGAGGATCGGTCTTAGTATTTGAGACTTTGTTCAGTTTTTTTGTTTGGTTGGGGGTTTTTTGCTAGGGATTGAACCTCATCATTTGGCAAAACAGGTCATGTAGTCTTTTGGTTTTGTTGTTCTTTTGATTTTACTGTCAAGTACTTTGCCATTATATTGTCCTGTTTCTTTGCTCTTTTGAACCCCCAAATGCTGTTGAGATTTGAAAGGGAGGAGATTTTTTACTGGTTGCTGGTGATGTTTTCATTTTGTTGGCCTGGGATATTTGTTTTGCTTTTAATTCTATTTCCTTTGTTTGGCTCTGGAAGTTATAAAGATTATGTCAGATTTATGTTGAGCATCAGTTTTTCCTAATATGTGTCAGAAAAATGGTTTGATAGTTTCCATTCATTTCCTAGGTGCTAGATGATTAGATGAGAAATCACCATGACATTTTGGGTTGGCAGTCTTATAATTAGCCTTGCTAAAAAGCTAATGATAGTATTTAATGATACTTAACTGTGCTTCCTTTCCCAGTTACCAGTCTTTTGGGCAAATGACATGCTTTGGGATGTCAGGGCATGGAAAACCACATTCTAGGTGCCTGTGCTGCACTTTCAAAAAAAAAATATTTTTATTTAATTATATTACATGGAGAATTCAGCTCCTGGGAATTTCATGACTTCAACAGCATTAAGTCTAATAATTAATTTTATTAAATGAAGGCAACATTTTTCAGTCTTTGGACAGAATTCTGTTCTGATTTGCCTTGGGCAACCCTCCTGGATTTTAGTGTTTACACGGGATGACACTTTTTCAGTTGTGCAGAATATGCACATTGTCTTTGCTTGTTCTTTTCATTGAAAGAAGTGGTGAAGGTAGTATTTCTTCACCAAAGAAACTTGTATGTTTTCAGCTGTGGTTGAAGTTTCTTCCCAAGATTTCAGAGATTAATTAGATTGCCTTCTATTTAATTTGTTTCTCGTCTATGACAGTTTGTACATACGTGTTCTGTAGTTTTTTTCTGTAAATGAAATATAAAAATGAATCATTTAACAAAGCTAAATTTCTGTCTGTAAAGATAAAAATGTAGACCAGTGAAGAAAATGGATTTCTACAAATGCAATTGTACTATTCTTTTTTAAAATCATTATTGTCCTCAAATATAGCATACTAAATACCATGATTTATGAGTTTTTAAAAAAATCATTTTTGCTGTTTCTGGAGTTTTGAGATAGAGCAACAAAGTCTTTACCTTGGTGTTTGCAGCAGCCGAGTTTTTTTGAGGCATGGGACTTGTGAATTGGAGCCATAGAGTGCTTCAAGGTAAGCCTGGTTCTCTTCAAGTGACTCAATTAATGGCTTCATTGCATGGAGTTTTAATGAAGTTGCTCAGAAGTCAGATGAGTTTTCCCAATGACTTTCCTCTTTCCACATGCCTGCTATTAGAAAAGTGGAAAAGTAAAGCATCAGTAGCTGTATGTGTCTTGATAAGCAGCTCATCAGCAGTGGGTCTCCTGGGGCTGTGAGGCTGTCACATGGGTGCTCATCCAAAACTCCAGTGTTACATCAGAGATGCTGTAGCAGATCTCAGTGTCAAGCCATGAGGTTGAGCTGTCTGGTCACAGGGCAGCAACATGCATATGCTGAGCTGTGAATATCAAGCTGTGTCCTTTGACAAGGATGTATTGTGAGCCCTGCGCTAATCATGGGAACTTTCAGGTTAGTCTTCAAAGTGCTACTTCCTGCTAGTGCATTTGTGCAGCCTTAGTACAGCATTGCTGCCATGCCTGAGTCCATCTGCTTCCCCGTTCCCATCTGCCCCCATGCTATCCAAGGACGGATGCAGCTGGCTGTCAAGGCACAGGTGCTCAGGAGTCTGATCTGGGAAAACGTAGTCCCAAGGCAGAAGCAGACTGCTAGCTCTACTGCAGTGCTTGGCTTGCAGGTGCTCTAGCATAGGAGGGGGAAACTGTCTGAAGGAAGGAGGTTTTGTACTCTGCACTTGGTGCTTACTGGAAGTGTATATCTACAGCCTTTGGTCAAGTAATTACAATGTATTTACCAAGCATTTGGTCAGCCTGGAATTGGTCGGGCAGTTGGACTAGCTTTTGTGTAGGTTTCATGAAATAAAGCAGGGTACAGTAGAATGTTGGCTTTGTGTGGGTTATCTCTAAAGGGTGTATGCACCGTTTCTTATCTGTCAAATCTGTAGTTTTTGAGTTCTTCCACTGGAGAATTTTGAGGGCCCAAAAGATTGGGTTTGTTTTTTAAAAAAAGTCTGAAAACAACTGCAGTTTAACATAAAGTATATGACCCAGTCTGATGTAAGACTTTTATTTGTTGAAGGTCTCCTAAGTCATACTTTTATGCACAAGCAAAGTAATGCCTTGAGTAGATGTGTTTGCATAAGGAGCATTAGGCACACCATCAGTAAAATGTGGCTGAGGTGGAAATTGCAATCAGAAGAATGGAAAAGCCGTAAGTCTGAGATTCTAGGAGGGAAGGATGAGACTTGGGCAGAGGCAGTGCCCCTGTGGGCTCCCCTCCTCCCTTCCTCCTGTTTGTCTTTGTTACTTAGGGTTGAAACAGTACTGCTGGCTCTGTGCTCCCGTGCTTTTACTGTCCATAGCAGTAATATCCTGAAATCTCTGGTATACTGGGAAATTCGCAATACAAGGTTTGTTTTTTTCTTTTTTTCCTTTTTTTTTCCCCCTAATTTTTATCTTTAAGTCAAATGTGGAGGTGACAGGAAATAGAATCTTGAGTCTATTCAAATATGTAATAAGCATAAAACTGCTAGCTGAGAGCTCAATGCTATTTAAGCCATTTCCCAAAGTGCCAGTTCTTGCTCAGTGGGCTGGTTGCTTTTTTAAACTTCTGACAGATGTAGCTTGGGAAATACACGTCAGTCTAATCCTTTAGCTTCCAGTAGAATTGATTTGTAGAATGGTGAGGCTAGTGTCTCATGTTTTCAGAATCAATAGAATGATCAGTTCTGCATTATTTCTTTCTGGTAGAGCTGCATAATTTTGACCTCTTTAAAATACTAATAACTGCACTCAAGGATTCTTGTTGATTCTGCATGCTAATGTGGATTACTTAAAATATCAAAGCTGTTGAGGCAATAGATGGTATAAAACTCAATATATTGGACCTAAGATGTATGCTGACTGTCATATAAAAGCCAGGAGGAGATAATGACACATTTTCATTAAGATATGTAAACAGTTTTGTTATGCAGATGTTGTTTGTTTTTTATTTTGAAGTAACAAATGGATGACTGCAGTGCTTATTCATAAAATATGCACTTCTGTTTGCCTCAGTGAATTCCTACCATATTCATATTTTTCTCTGTAAACTAATTAAGAGTAATTTGTTTTAGGATAATCCTTTTAATATTATCACTGAAAAAATATCTGCCATTTAGATGTTAACTATTGTATTCTCTTTCTTTTTAGTAGACTGGAGGAATCTTTAGATTTACATCCTTTCCTTGTTTGGGATGTGCCAAAAATCAGGCATTCTGCCTTCAGCTTAGCTTTAATTAGTAACTTTTTCCATTCTTTTGAGGAAGAAATTTTGAATCCTGGCAAAAAAAGACTGTAAAGTGAGATGCAATTTCACTGGTTTTGTATCAAATTTATTGTACCCTGATGCTTAAGAAAAACAAGATCATTCTGTGAAAATTGAAAAAGAGAAGCTGCTTTTTGAAGGATCAGCAAAGACTTCATAAGTCTCCTTTCTTCTTCAATGTCTTTGCTGATCTTTTAATACTTCCACGTCCACATAGCTCAAGAGTAGTTGAATATACAGAGCCCTGAAGGAGATGCACCACTTTATTCCAGCACATAGATCTAGCTGATGTGATTGGGCATGCTCCCTTCTCAGTCTTTCTTTCTGAACCTCTTGGTCTCTATTTTCCTTCTCATATCTGTGATTCTGTGTGCTGTGGCATGAGGGACTAATCAGATTTTATCAGGCTGAGTTCTCAAAATGCTCTTGACAGAGAAGCTTTTAGTTAACCTGTAGTTCACTGAAACTATTCTACTAGTATATAACTTAGTGCTGTACATGAAAATGGGTTCTAGATTGTGATCCATTTCAGGGACATCAAAATACTGTTACCTGTTTGTTATAACTCAAGGAAAAGCACAATCTAGAATTAAAGTTCCGAAAAAAAAATATTTCTGAAAATGTTCTCTGTGAATTTGCTGTGCCAGGAATCTGTACATTTACCTCATACCTGAGATGTTTCTTTATTCCTCACCTTAGTCACAAAAATCCCAGTATCTTCACAAATGTTTCTTCAAACTGTTTTAGGCTGACTGTTTTTCTACTTCATGGTTGATACCAAGTCGCTTTTGCTTCTATGGACACTTCGATAGTTTGGAAAGAAACCAAAGCACAGGGGCATTCCACTTTTGTGAGACTCCCATCTGGAGTACTGCATCCAGCTCTTGGCTACCCAACATAGGAATCACATGGACCTACTAGAGTGATTCCAGAGGAGGGTCACAAAGAAGATCAGAGGGCTGGAATGCCTCTGCTATGAAGGCAGGCTGAGAGAGGTGGGCTTGTTCAGGCTGGAGAAGAGAAGACCCTGGGGAGACCTTATAGCCCCTTCCAGTACATAGAGAGCCGAGAAGAGCTGAAGAGGGACTTTTTACAAGGGCACGTGGTGATAGAATAGGGGAAGAATGGCTTTAAATGAAAGGAGGTAGATTTAGATTAGGCATTAGGAAGAAATTCTTTTCTATGAGGGTGGTGAGACAGTGGAACAGGTTACCCAGAGACTCTGTGAATGCCCCATCCCTGGAATTGTTCAAGGCCAGGTTGGATGAGCAACCAGGCTTTGAGCAACCTAGTTGCAAGGCGTAGGAACTAGATGATCTTTAATGGTCTCTTCCAACCAAGGCCATTCTATGGTTCCATGAATCGAATAGACTTTTCTCCTGATCTGCTGCTTGAAGGAGAAGTGGCCTCTGTGCATCCTGAAGGAGACTAAAAGTATTTTGTCATTTCTGCCAGAAACAAATCAAGGAAGCTTGATAAATAATGCAAGGATGAGCAGTTGCCAGCAGCTCTGTGTTACAGGGCAAAAAATCCTAAGTGTATGTAGCAAGGTAGTCAAGTTTTCATCTTTACAACTTCTAGAGCAAGTTGGAGGAATCGCCCAGCAAGGTGTACAGTCTATCCTAGCGTTCTTTTCTGGAAACGGTGAATTTTTTTGTGCTAGGTAGCTGCAGTATTTGAACATCTCCTGGTGCTTTTGATATGATAATGCTGATACAACAGAAGATTACAGTTTTACACCCAGAGAAATAAGAATTGGGTAGACTAAGCAGCCTCTGAAGTCAAATGGAAATGGTTTTATTTGTGTGAGACACTCTTTAGCTTCTTGATATATAACCTATTTCAATAATACTGCAATTATTATCTTTGATTAGCTAAAGCTTTTTAGCTTTGTGTGCCTTTTTCTTGCTGATACATTTGTCAGCTGTTAAAACTTTACATGAGTAAGGAATTGTCAGAATAATTTGATTGCTCTGTGGTCAGGTTGTTCTTGTAAGGGCCCATCTGGTCTGTGTCATCATACTTCTGTTTCAACCTGTATGCACAGCTGCAACTACTTTCCTTGATAGTTTTCTTCTGTTCTCAGGTGGTTGTGGGGAAGATACATAAAACTAGCAGCTTTTTCTTTTTTTTTTTTTTTAATTTGCAAATGCTAGGGACTTGAGAAAAACACTTTTTTGAAAGGGGAAATTGCCCTTTTCTGGAGTGGGGGAACGCAGGAGATGTTTAAAACAACGGACAATTTATGTCATGCTCTTCCTTTGTGAATGGATAATTGCTTTGCAACTTTACTTAAGAATAAAAAAATAAATTGCACTATTAAGATCTGCAGTAACTTTGTGTACCAGATGTTGGTATTGGCCTGTTGGGACACATCGTAAGACAAATGCATGATTTGATAATCTGATGCTGGTTTTATCTCAGCATAAAACCACTAATCCAACAGAGCTGTAACCAGGAGAAACAATTAAAAACTCAGAACCATTGTGTATTTTCTTAGGAATTTTCTTTATCTGTCCATCTTCTTCTTGTGGTGTGATGGGTTGCGTGAGCAGCGCCTGCAGAAGTTATGTTTGTACTTCCAATTGAGTGTATTTCTACTGTGCTTAGTATGCATGCGATTTACAAACACTAACAAGATTGAGGCCATATGCTTCATCCTTTGATGGGCTCCCTGGAAGTAAAGTGGCAAGCAGATGTGAACAAGGCAGACAGGGTTCTGTTTGCAACAGCTGAATGCCTGTTTGTCCTACAAAGGATGTACTTACGTTTAAGTGAGAAATTTATAATCCAACTAATCCTGTCCGATGAAGGAATTTGTATGCGTTGTTTGTAATCTAAAATAGCAGGCTTGAAGTAATAATCAGTTTTTCAGCTAAACAGTTCTTGCTCATTGTACATCCTGCAAGATTGAGGAGATGGGTGTCCATATGATACATAATAAATGACAGCCAAAGTAGAATTGTAAGTAGCTTTATCTGTTTTTTCAGCCTTAAAAGCAGTGTAATGTTTAAAAAGCTTTATATGCTCTTGCAGCATCTCATAGAAGTGCATGATGGCCCAGCTTTCATCATGAATGGTTTTTATTTAGAGGAGTTGTGGTAACCTCATAGATTGCAAATAAAAAGTCCAGCTAAAGTGGATATGCCATATCTCTGGCACTCAAAAAGCATGTACATGTGACATGCTATTTTAATAAGAATTATCTGTTGAAAACATAGTCCTTTGTATTCACATATAGTACTGACAAGGTGTTCAAAGAATGACTAGGAAAGCAAAAGTTCTAACACTTGCTACCTCTGATGGGCAACCTGGCTTTACTAAGATAACTTCTGTTTACCTGTGGGTCAGAATATATTAATTTTAAATGTAAAGCACTAAGAAATAAGCAATAGAAAAATTATTGTCTATATTAAGACTTTTTAAAATCCACTATTAATGTAACAAATTGTTCAGCTTCAAAATTGATTCTTAATTCTGGCTGCCATTTCCTGGGGTATGAGGCACCATAAAAACCCTTCTGGTTATACTGGATGAAAACTCAGTAGGTTGTAGATTCCACTTCTGCTTATCGTTCTGGACAACATACAGTTACCTGTAATTCTATGTGTATTGTATAATTGTATCATAGTTATCCTCTGTCTAAATTATTATGCTTTGTATATTAAATGAGAATTTAATTAAACCTATATACTTCTTGATGTACAGCCAATTATATAAATGCAGTATAGCTATGTTTTAAGGGCTTTTTTCTCTACAAATAGTATTTTTCCTTTTCTACTGGTATTACTTCTTCCTTCTCAGCCATGTAGGGTTAAAGAGAATGTATGAAGGCATTCAGAATTTTTAGTTTTCTAAATAATAATTAAGGGAAAAAGCAGCTGTGAAGAGCATTTCAGCTCAACAGTATTCTGCTATTCTCATTTTATTTTTTCTTTCTCTATGTAGCATTTTGAAACACCTGTTGTTTTAGGTTGGTAGGGTCATGCTGTCTCTAAAAAGGATCAGTCATAAATTTTGGTTTTTTATCAGTCAAATTCTGAACAATAGTATGAGGATTTCTTTGATCAATGTGTAGTTTACCTCATTATGGATCAATTATTAAATATTAGAATCAGTAAGTGGAACTCAGCTTCCTAGTCTTGTTATTTTGGTTAGTAATAAGGATTTCTGCGACCTGTCTATAGCAATTGAGGGCTCAGACATGACTGAATTAATTCTGCTTAAAGATTTCTTAGTCATGGGTCAGCTGAGCTGCAGTAACCAATGACATGCAACTTGCAGCCTGTGGGGAGCATGAGGTGAAATATTTGAGCTTGACCTGCTTTAATTAAGAGTTAGACCAATATATGTTACTTTTTAGTATTTTGCACAGTGGGTGCACAGCCTGTCCGTGACGGGGCTCTGCTGACAAGTGGGGACCTCATATGGTCAAACAGCTCCTGCTGGTGTCTGACCTCCCCAGGTGCAAGTCTGTGCATAAATTCATCTCTATGCAGACCCATGTGTGGATGTGCCTGAGCTTCAGCACATACTTAATAGTACTTTGATCATACTTAACATAGATTGAGCTTGATGTCCAGAGCCTTTTCACTGTTCAATTTCTGCCTCTCCTGTTTCTGCGAGGAGTGTCCTTGGACCTCTTGGGGTGTATCAGGGTTTTGCCATGAGACCAGGCTTGAGGCTGCTGCTATCATGCATTCAAACTGCACAGACATGAGTCTGAGCATCCAAGAGGCCTGAGGGAGCAAAAGGGAGCTTATGCTGCATTATACTGTAGTCCACAAGCACATTCAGTGTGATGGTGTGAGGACAGTCCGGCTGTTGGGATGGTCCCCTTTGCCAAGTGCTCACGCTTGACTGAAGTCAGCACTTCAGTCAGTCACGGGGACACTTTCCAGAGCATTTAGCAAAGGCAGATGAGGTTTGTAGGCAGACTGACCTTGGGGCATGTGAGTGTTTTGGGGACGTCTGCAGCTGGCAGAATGAATGTACAGAGCTGCGTTGTGAGCTCTATCAGGCTTTGCCTTGATAAGGGGATCTGACCACTCAAGCAGGAGGGACATCTAGCCTTTACTGCCTAGCTGTCGAGTGGTAGTTGTGAAATTAGGCTTCTCTGTAAAGCATTAGAAGACTTGTGCATGAAAAGAATTATACAGGAGCTAGATACATACTCATTGTTAATTAATTATCTTGGTATTGATGGAGTTTAATTGCACGCTTCCGTGCTACTTGAAATCTCAAGGCTTTCCCGAGGTGGAATACTATATGTGAGTGTGTGGTGCTACTAGAATCTTTTTATGGAACCACATTTATTTTCATAGTTAATATTGCAGTTTTACTTGGTATTTCTTTTGCTTATGAATTGACTGTGATTGCTGTGTGGTTAGAATTAGAAGGAAATCATAAAGTGGAGACTATTTCTTTAAAAAAATAAACTTATTTACATATGCAAGTGTGCGCACGTGCTGCCAGAAAAATAGTCATATTTACCTGGTTGACTTGTATCCATAGTTTAGTTTATGAGTACCTTTAACTTTGAATGCTGATGGCAAAAAAGTAGTGCCTGAAAGAATTAGTTCATTACATCAGAATGCTTAAATTATTATCATATCACCAGATCTGTGCAAGCACCTCTCAAGGCAGCATACTTTGAATTTCTTTTCCAGTAATTTAAGTTGCTCGAATAATGAGAGATTGCATCCAACATTGATTTAAAAATACATGCTCGTACATTTACATAACAAATATGTATTTTATCTAGTACCCCTTTATTGTCTTCACAGAGAAGACCAAAAGCCAGCTCTTATAAAGTCTACCTTGAAGATAGTCAGTGTCAAAGCTTCACAAGATCAAAAATTTTCAGATAGACATTCATCCTTAAAATACTTCTCTCACCACTTGAACTTTTTTCCAAGATTTTTGATAAAGCAGCAACATGTTTACTAATATTTTACAGATCTATGCAAAGGAGGTGATCCTTGTTAAGGTAAAGCATTTTGCACTACTTTATAAGTGGAAGGAGATACAGTGACATAGTGAAGAAGAGTAGCAGGGCTTACTTTGGCCAGTAGACTTTGCAATTAGTTTTCAGAATACCAGTGCATGCCTTAAAGGGCTGTTTTTATGCTCTGCTGTCTTCACAGCATAGTATACAATCTCCTCTCTGTCTTGCAGGCATTTCCTGTACTAGGAAATTTTTGCTAAAATTTCCCACTCTTGCTGCTCCTGTTTCAGTTCATTGGCTGCTGTGCTAATGAGGGCACTTGGGACTTCCTCTTAATTCAAGCACTGCATTGTATAAACTCCTAAACAGGGTCAGACAACATAGTGTTGCCAGCTGCACATCTGCAGCCATCTGGATTTGTAGCAGGAGCACTAAAATAGACATTGTGTAGCAGAGTTGAAAGAGTGACAAAAGTGGTGCAAATCATATTTGCAGAAAACTATGAAGAAAATGCCCCATATTTGGTCTGTAGGACATACAGTATCATTACTGAAAAGGTCTTTCTACATATATGTGTATCAAATAAAGACAAATGGGCTATACTACTGCTATGCAGTGTTGTATGAAAAAGCTAGCTGGCTAACAATGCACTCCCATTGCATTGTTAAGAGCAGTGGTAAGTAATTATTAAAGCCTCTGGTGCTCATAAAGAGGCCTCTGCCTCCACTTTGATGACTTCATTAAGATTCTGTTTCTAATAAACATCACTTCAGAATCTTAATTTATTATAATAACATTCTCAAGTAGAAATAACTGCACACTGAAATTACAGCTTTCAGGTCTGAGGAAGGAGATGCAGGGGAATGGTCACACATTGCTTCATATCTGGGCTTACTAGTTGTTTGAGGTGAGTCTAGAAGAGCGACTTCTGATCTGTTTTTTCTTTGGATCCTTTCTCACTGACCAGCATCTCTCATGACTGTTATGGGAATAACTTTGTGAGTCTGCCTGAAGTCAGTGAAACTTCAGAAGTTAATTTTTGTAGGGTAGTTCTCTTTGTGTTACTCAAGTGTCAGTATAAGTTGCAGTCAGTACTTTTCTTTGAAAGCTTTTATTTGGTCACTTGTTTGCTGGCTTTCAGAGGCACTAGAAGAGTGCATTTATACTGTCAGGGTTTGTTACTGAGTAGTTTTACTGTTGGTTTTATGCTGTATGGACATATTGCACACAAGTAACCCTGATGAGAGACAGCACAGAGTAAGTAATAGTTTTGGATCAAATGCTTCTGTGCATTGGCTTTTAAAATGTTTTAAACCCATTTTTAATGACACCTGGATCCTTTGGAATAATGCTTACAGTGCGAAGACATAAAGTATTATATAAGAAGAATGACTTTAAGGTAATACATTCAGGAGTGGGCATTACATTTTTGGACTTTTTTTTTCCTGATTTATCTGACCTGTTCAACCTTCTTCCCAAATATTTGGTATTACTCTCCTGTAAAATTGGCTTGTCTTCCTAGTTTTGTTTTGTTGTTTTCTTGGGATAGCATTCATAGCTAAGATCCATGTCTTGACTTTGGATTAAGTATTGCTGTTAATCTAGATTGCTGTAGGTTTTCACATCAAATCCAGCTCCTATTGAAATTTGTGGGATTATTACCTTTGATTTCAACTGGAAGAAGTTAATGGCCTTAATGCATTTGATGTGTTGGCAATTATACTGTAGCCTAAAATAACTGTAAAGGAAGAGATGCTTATACAGAGGCCATTATAGTAGCAGTGGAGCTAGGTATGTGATTTCAAAGACAACTATTTTATTGTGAAAATAATTTTTAGTAAAAAATGTAGTTATTTTACTGAGCTGTCTGCTTAAATTTATCATAATTGATAATAACAAGCATAAGTAAAAAACCAATTACGTGTGTATGTTTTGCAGATACACAAATTTTGCCACAAAAATCCAGAAAACAATTTTTGTGGAATCTTACAGGTATTAATCTTATGTACAGCCTGTTTTTCTCATAGCTTTTTTAAAACACAGGGTGCTTGTACTGTTGTAGTATTTGGTCCTTCAGTTTCAGGTTTTTTGATGACAATGGCAATTCAGTGAAAGTGGCTTTCCTTGAACTGATCTCAGGAATAATGTATCTACAAAATGTGGCTGGCCTTGAGTAGAAGTGAGATAGAAGTAAGACAGTGTGAAAAGGAGGAAATTCAGACATTCTCCTTCCTCTGAGCCTCTGAGAACAGTTGGCTACAGTCATATGCTGACTGTAAAACCACTACTTTGTGACTAGAATCTTTAAGAGATGCCTTTTATGTGATCAGTTTTTATTCAAACAGGGATGAAAGACCGTTTATGTTGAATTTTGCAATTGAATGTTCGTCCTGGGTAGAAAAGTGCAGTTGCGTAGATCACCTAAGGTTTAAAATACAGCATAACATTGCTGTTGGAAATGATCATTGGAATGGGTGGTATAAGCATTGGTATAGTGTTTGTCAAGGAATAATGTTTTCAATATGCACAGACAGATTAAGAAACCAATCTCCCTCAACAGAGAGAACAAAGTACTCTCTGGCATTTTCTTGGGCAGTCAAGAAAGAAAGGAGTTTACCAAGGCCAGGTCATAAGGAACCAACCACAGCCTTTCTCAGATGTGTCACTTGAAGTCCAGTAGAAGACTTCCTTGATACAGTTGAGTGCATAGCTGAACATTTATGAAATTCATCTTCTAATAGGGAAGATAAATCACGGGGCTTCGAACATTTTGTTTTTCCTTCACAAGTGTCGTAGTATTTTAAAGGTTGAAGTTAAGTGCTTGAAAAAAAGAGAAATTTAATGTAAAATTCTTCTTCAAACTCCCTAATGAAATAATTATATTTAACAACCACCTTTTTAAAGTATCAGTCAGAGATCAGAAGACTAAAATTAGTTGATCTCTGGTCATATTACAGCTCCTCTTCCTAACGAGGTGTATTTGTAAAGTGTGGAGCTTGGAAACTGGATAATGTCATCCTTACTTTTTGTAAAGAGAAAATGAGAACAACTTAAAAACTGTATGAATTTCCTGCTGTAAGAATCTTATGTGGAGTATTGGAGCCTAAAGTAGCTTTACAGTTTGAAATGTGAATCGATTCTTTTAGAACAGTTTTGAATTAATTTTTCTCTCTTCCCCTTGCTATTTACTAGGGGTTTTTTTACATGTAGAGATTTCCTCTAGATTAACATTTTTTTACCAGCTCTTGGATGTTATATTTTAAAATTAGAAAAGCTCGGTGCATGTGCAAGAGTTCTCACGAATGCCTGTTATCTACTACCTCTTGCAATGTGTTCACCAAGAATAGTTTGTCTCAGTATCGTGAAACTGTGCCAGTAGTTTAGATAGTTCTAGAGCCAGTTGCCAGACACTTACTTGGCCCCCAGGCTGCCACACTGGCATTACTGAGCTTGTTTTCCCAGTGTCCTGGCCATTTCTAATTGGTGGGAGAACTGCAGAGCAGAGCAGCTGAATGTTCTTCATCTCACAGTGATACTAAAGGTTTAGGATGCTTGAGCAGGAGCTGTAATGCCAAGGACAGTGGATAAAGAGGGCTGAATGCAGTTAGAACTAGAGTGAATTTCTCATCGAGGCGGAGCCTGGCAGGGCTGGTGCACCCTGTGGGGCTGCTGCTCATCCCTCTGCTTCTGTCACAGAGCATCAAGTGCTGCAACAGGGTCTGCTCTCATGTGCCAAGACTTGTGCTCTGGCCTTTCTCTTAGTTACACTCAGAAGAGAGGGGTCCTGGTAACTCTTTCTCAAAATGATCCTTTCACATAACCAGACTTTGCTCTGGTATTATGTGATTCCAGCCCTGGTGCTGCTCTGCAGAGACTTTGCCTGTTGGGCACTGCAGACATGCTCCAGAGGAGATGCTGTTTGCACACGTGATCAGTTGCTCAGTTAAGAAAAAAAAGAAAAAGGGGGGGGCAAAGCTCTTAGAGACTCTGCTTAAAACATTTCAGTTTCTTCTCTCATATGGTTAAGTAATGAATGAAGATACTTCAGTGAATGAAGAAGTTGTCCATGGCTCTGTGATTATGTGCTTATAGGGTTCTCTTCTGGCTTCCTGCTTATAAATGCTTGGTTATTATGTACCTCTTGACTATCTCTACAATGTATTAAAAATACTTCCTGTCTGAAGTAACATTATTGTTTAGTAGCATATGAAATCACAGAATATGCTGAGTTGGAAGGGACCCACAAGGACCATTGAGTCCAACCCTTAGCCCTGCACAGGACCATCCCCAAGAGCCACACCTGTGTGCCTGAGAGCATTGCCCAATTGCTTCTTGAACTCTGTCAGGCTTGGTGCTGTGACCACTTCCCTGGAGAGCCTGTTCTAGCACCCAACCACCCTCTGGGGGAAGAACCTTTTTTCTAATATCCAACCTAAACCTCCCCTGACACAACTTCAGGCTGCTCCCTTGGGTCCTGTCACTGGTCACCACAGACTATACACTAGACCATATATAGCCTACAGATAATATTTCACTATTAGATATGTAATGTGTTTTTTTTTTTTGGTAAGTGGCTATGACCAAATACATACCAGGAAATCTATTTACATTTTGATATTTGATATTTTTCTGAAAAAAAAAAAAAAAGACAGAAAGACTACATATTTTTAAAACAAAATTTACTGGATAAAAAAGGCCGAGTATTTTTTTCAATGTCTGTCTCTAGAAAGAGCAATTTTCTGTTCAGATCTTTTCTCTAGACCTTCAGAAGCTGCTTGTGGTCCTGTATCCCCATGCTGAATGCAGAGGGAATATTTTGTGTTTAACCAATAGCAGACAGATTTATCTAGGATTTGTTTTTTCATTTTCCTCAAAACTACTGGTCATTTTTCACTAAAGAAAATGTACTTCTGTGAAAATCAACCAGAGCGTTGGCTATCAGTTTAAGCAAGCAAGAAGCAAAGAACAAGCAAAACACAAAGAAAATGGCCTCAAGGGAAAGTTCTGCATAATGAACTTGAAATTGCTACTGCTGGAAATACTGTTGTTGCTTTTCCTGCCAGGGCTGTCACCTCACTCAACGTTTTTAGCTTGAAGTGGAGAGTAGAGCAGCATCACTAAAGGCCGAGGTTTATGCTGCTAGATTTTCCAAACTCTGAGACCACTATGCTCTTTGGTACATTTATGACATCTTTGAAGAGGAAATTGGCCAGAAATACCCCATGGTCTCAAAAATTGAGAGGATAAGGGAAAGGGCAGGAATAATAAAGCATGTGGAAGCCATGTTTTTAGAAGAGATCTACACCATACTTACGAGTGGGAGCTCATAAGTAAAATGAATGGGGAGACAATGCAACTTAATTGACAACAATTTCCCTAGAGATACATAAATAATCCCCAAGATTTTTAACTCCAGTTCCCAGCTTCCCTTCTTATCTGATAAGGAGGTATGAGAAAGCTCATTCTAAAGAGGAAAGCAGAGCTGTGGACTGCCCAAGATGCTCATTCCCCAAAGGGACAATCCCTTGCTGTGTTATTTCTTGAAGATGGTCTCACAGAAGTCTACTTGAGTAGGGTTCAAGTCATGCCTAAATAAGAGAAATACAATGAATGAAAAGAAGTCAGAATTACAATGCACAGTATTGTAAACTGTTCTTCTTAACTTGACAAGTTTAGCACATGGATGAATATTTAGTGGTCTTTTTTAATGTAATAACTGCTTTTCAGCATTACTCATCTTTCTGGGTGGTTGCTGTAGCTACAGCATAACCCTGAGAACTGGCAGAGAGGGAATCGTGTATTCCACAATGTTCCCTAGCCTGTGTGAAATATTTCGTGAACATTTGTATATCCTAAAGTAGGTGTTAGCTAGAATAGTCTATGACTGCATACATGGAAATTTATTTCCTAATCTCAGATAGAGATTATCAACCTTATATTTCAGGATTTATCGTGCACTAATGCACCCTCAGATATCTTGTCATCCAAATGAATGTTTAATTCTCAGTTGAGTCCTGGGGTTTTGTAGGCAGTTACGTGATATAGATGAGAAGGTAGACCATAAAATAAACCTCATTAGTATTTCAGAAGTGCAGATTTAAGGTCATTTATTTGTATAGGTTCTGGGTGTTGTAAACCATAGGTGACAGTGGGGGAAGTTTGTTTATGGAGTCAGTTTACTGGAAAATCAACAATGTCAGAGCTACTCTAGCTCTAATATTTGGAATGAGTCAGGTTTGACATTTTAAATTGAAAAACAGCTCAGAATTTAGAACCAAGTTAAGAATATACTGGATGGATCATTTTGGGAAGGCCAAATTAGATTTCTAAATTGACATACAGTGCTAAAACTAGGAACAGCTTGCCTGCATTCAGAAAAACGACTAATACAGAAAAAACCCTGGACTTACTTGGGAGGAAGGAATCAGTGTAGAGAATGTGTGCTAAAGGCTATAAGAATCCTTTGTAGAAAACAAGGAAAGGGAACTGGTGTTAAGTGGTTGGCAATAAATATATCACTAGTTTAAAACCACAATGAAAATCAATCAACTAATAAATTAATCAGGGGTTAAGAGGCGAAACTTCTCCTATAACTTAAATTTTACTGGGTTAATTTTTTTTTTTACATGCTTCCCTAATAATAAAGGATCATTCTTGTCTTGCTCCTTCTTGTAGCAGTTATGTACCCTATGTTTTTATCTAAGGACTGTAAAAGTAAGTTTTTTATATATATATTCTTTAGAATACTGGAAAACCTGCACTTTGTATTGTTAGTCTTCAGCTGAAAATTGTTCTTTTCCTTATATTTTACATGCTGTAGTTTTATGTCAAAAAGTTTTCTCACCCTTAGGGAAGGATGGCCTCCTCTGCTTTTAACAGATGTTAAAATATCTGTGAGCTAAGAATTTTAATATATACCTTCTAGAAATTTGTACAGTGATCTTAAGTAGTATGACCCTGTTAGAATAAGGTAAAAGATACTTCTAATATCCTCTTCTTTCCATTACAAATTATATTTCTATACCTGAACTTGTGTAGTTTTGTCCAGAGATTTGTGTTGTCAGAACATTCAGATTCTCCATTGCAATCTTTCACTGTAAGTTTAGGAATATTCCAAAAACTTTTTGCCCCAAGACTTAGAGAAAAAGTACACAAATAATTTTGTTAAATTAAATGTCATTTGTTGACTGATTATAACTTGCATATGCAGTGGAAGCGGTAATGGTGGTTCCTGTGCCAGCGGGAATACAGAAATTATTCCTTCAAGGAATATTCCAGGCATGCAAATTATTGTAAAGGGCAAGGGGGAGATCACCCTCCTTTTCCTCTACTGTGTAGGGCTGATTATTGCCAGTGATGCTGGAGAGAAGGAGAAAGAATTGCACTGAGAAACAGAATCTCTCATGGGATTTGCTGAGATTGAAAAAGATTTTCTTTCCATTTCTGAAACATCAATAGGCTGATTATTGAGATGAGCAGTGCTTGTGCTGAAGGATGGAGGAAGGAGAACAGCTTTAGCTGAGCTGCCAGTACAGAAAAATAAAGGACCTGTATTTATTGCCAAATTCTAGAAGGATTCTGTCAAAATGAAGCCACAGAAGCATAGAGACGAATGCCTTGTGTGCTCAGTGGCATATCCCACTCTGATTACTTCTGACAGTAGAGCACTAGGCCTGCTATAGCAAAAATTTTGTCTTTAACCAGGTTCTGCGTCCTTCTGACCCTTACATATACGTGCCCACTCTAAGAGTATTTTCATTCAGCTAAGAACAAACACTGCTCCCTGCTATTCTCAGAACAGAGGGTTTTCTTCATCCAGGTCACCATCAAAGATGGGAAATGTAACAAGGAAAAATTGTTGGCAGCAGTAAGGATCTAGATGCAGCCAATGAAGACAGGTTGCTGAAAATGAGGATATCCTTTCCTATAAGTGAGTGAGCAGTTCTGCCTTTCGTTAACCCCAACTTCCCTACCATGCAAGAAGGCCTTTATTCTTAGATCAGCAGATTCAGTCTGTGCTCGGAGCTGGAGAGTTGAGCTTGCTGGCATTCTTTCTCTTGGTGTTCTTGCAAAAGGTTGAGCGCTGTATATCACAGATGCTTCCCTTGTGCTGAATTCTGCTTTTTCCTGGAGTTTCAAAATCTGTGAAAATTTTACTGAAATTTATTGAGTTTGGCAAAAAGAATTGGTTAAATGCAGAATCTGACTGTGTTCAGGTTGCCTAGTCCTTGATGAGAGGAAAGAAAGGCGTTACTGTGACTCAGAAAATAATATTGTTTCAGTTCTCACCTTTATGAATCATATTAAAACTGTTTTTTTTATTTTTATGTTTTTTTCAAGAATTCATTGGGTTGTCTTAATTTGGATGGCCTTGAATTCAAGGTTGAGTTACTTTTCATGTATACTGATCATTTGCTAATTATAGATGAAGGAATTCTACTTCAGTAGGCTGAAAATTTGCTTGCATCAAAATAGAGAGAGGATACTTGTTAGTTCAGGTATTGAAATTTCTGTTTGATGTAAAAATTCCACTAGGATCTGAAGTCAGTCTAAAGTAATAGATAATGACTGTTTTGGTGACAAACCGAATCTTGCTTTTTACACACTTGCCACCACAGTTATTTTTGTTACTTGTGTCACATTATTTGTAAGAAGCACTTTTCTCCTGTGTGTCACAATTCAGCCCCAGGGTTATCTGTGTAGATCTACACACAGCTAAGTAAGGTCATTAATTGCATTCTTCCTGAAAACAAAATGTAAATGTGAGTCGGTGTCCATAGTTGTGGGGTTTTTTGTAACCAGTGCTGTGTGTAGAACTGTTCAGACCTATTGTGATGTATTAAAAGGTTTGTACTTTCCTCTTAGGTGAAAGGTTTAGGAAAACCTAGGCAGTGAATCAGATTTAATGGCCTTGTTTCTTGTATTTGTGTGGTATTACGACTTCAGTTTGCTGATCTTCATTCCTGTTTATTAAAGTGTGATGTACCTCAATAAGGTACAGCTTTTCATATAGAAGAGTAGAAGAGCTTTGCCTATAATTCCCACAATGAATCAGATTTGGAATACAGTGGTCAGTATTTGACCCTTCTGCTTTACTTTTTGATTATGCCTGTGCTACGTACCATAACACTTCAGTATAGTAGGTTTAGATAGGTACCTGCTTAAGGCTTGGCTTTGGCTATTAAGTCTCAATGCCATAACTGTTTGAATAAATTAAAGGCCATGCTTTGCTGTATAGGTAAATACACAACGTGTAGGCGATATTTTACATTTAAAATACATATTTTTCTCATTTTTTGATTTTTGTTTATTTTTTGCCAACCATAATGTAAATGATATATAGACACGAGAACTTTATTCATTTTGGTGTAATGAATGTGAAACAGTGTTAAAATATCAGTGGTGACACTTTGTTCAAGCATGAGGAAGCCAGACTTGATAAACTTAACTGGCAAAATAAGAATCAAACCCTGTCAAGTGCCTCCTGGCAAACCAAACCTCTGATGCGAAAAGGAGTTCTGTTAAGATTTTTTTTCTTTTTTTTAATTTTCACCTGCTGTGGTGCAAAATTTAAAGCTCAACCCTGTGAAGTGCTGAGTGCCAGTGAAAGCCGTGTGAAAACTGAAATGTTCAGTGTCTTTCAGGATTAGGTCTTTACTGTGGTGCAAATCTTCTGCATTATGTGATCTGTTGTTCTTGAACTAATAGATTTCTTTCTTTCTCTTTCCCCTCATCCTGAAAACTAGGTTATGTTATGTCGACTCCAAATCCTGGTTGTAGTAATTTATTCTCTTTTAAGGCAAATAAAGTAAATCAAGCCATAAGACATACTTCCCTCATAAGAAGATTAATGTACAGAACTTGATTTACTTATGTTGTCTTTTGTGCTGATTTGGTCTTGTTTCTTTAAGATGAGATGGCTGTCTCTGTAATATTAGTGTATTTTACTTGCTGTAATCTGATGTACCGTTTCTCTCCCCTTTTTTCTCCTTCCCTAAGATTATCGTTGGAGAAACTGCAGTCTTTTGTCTACAGTTAGCTACAAAGGATTTTGAAAACCAAGAAAAAACAATATTAACTGGAGACTGTTGTTATATAAATCCACTGGTGCGCAGGACCATCAGATTCCTTGGTATGAGCAAAATTACTGCTTTCATTATCTGAATGGTGAGAGTGATCAATTATGTCTTAATTTTGACCTGGGGAAAATACTCAGATAACTGTACAACATTTTGTGTGTAGTCTTAATTCAGGTTCAGTGTTCCTTTTAGGTAGCAAATGAAGCTTCTTGGATGTTTGGATTAAAAAATAGTTGCAGAAACAGCTGTAAAACTAGAAAAAAATGAGATCACAAGGTGGGGGGAAATAATCAACAGGCCTGGAGTGGGGTGAAATGAAGAAAGGAGATATCCTTGTGCCATATCTGTGGATGACAGTACACACACACATGCCAAAGTTGACATTGGGATACAAATGTGTATTTGAAACCAAGCAAATTTAGGTGCTTTCTTAGTCTGGATATTGTGTTATAGTCTCTAGTAGAAAACTGTAGTAAATCCATGCTACACTGATTTGGGCTGAAACTCTCCCATTGACTTCCGTAGATATGAGGAGTCATCTTTTCTACTTAGTTTGCTCTAAACGTGTTTGGAAGGAGAAGTCTCACCACTCAAAATGTGTGTTAAATATTCCCAGATGCTGCTTCTTAATGCGTGCAGGGATGCCATAGCAGGGCTCAGTTCCATTGTTTGCTTCTCTCTCTCTCGTGGTTGTATCTAAGAGAAACAGCTGGAGGAATGAAGCCTTGGGGCAGCTAATCCTGCTGCGTGCCCCAGTCACAGGGGGAGGGAGGGCATGTGCAGCTGTGTCTGTATTTGCAGTGTTTGTGTAACAGCCGTGCCTGCCTTCTGAGAGGGCGATTGCTGCTGTCACACTGAGTGCAAAAAGTCATTAGAGATGACACTGTCGTGCATAGGTCTGAAGGAGGTGGGGAGTGATGGTAAGGCGCTCCTCCCACTCCGGTTGCTTTGGGTATAATCAGTGCCTGAGTTTCCTTCCTACTAGGTGGGCCCTCCTTTTTTCGCAGTAGCAAAGAGAAAAATTGTGAGGAAGGGCAGGGATGAACAAAAGGCTCTGTGCTGTTCTACCAGATGAGGCATCGCTACCCATTGTGCTCACACAAACTGATGTGTCCACCTACATGTGGGCAATGCACACCCTCGGGACTTGCTGAAAGGGCCCTTCTGTGAAGCGACTTGGCTAGGCACAGTCTGCTGCTCACCAGAGTCTAGCATCCCAGGGTGAATTAACATTAGTGTGACATTGCTGACCAGCCAGATCCCAGAAATCATCCTTGATTCTCTGGCTTTGCTGAGAAAAAAACCCTGACCTTTAGAAATGCACGTTTCTGTGAAATTGTGGCTGCTGTGGTGTTCATCTGGTAGAGTCCTCATGGTGCCCCATGAAGTTGGGATTTGCCAAAACTTGCTTTATATTGGAGTGAATTGGAGTATGGGAGAGGTAAGGTGATTTGCCTGTGGAAATACAGGAGGGAATCTATAGCTCAGGTGAAATTTGAACAAGCACCTACTGGCTTTGCCTTCTGGTCAGAGTGCTGTGTTTGCATGTTCTTCCAGAGCTCATTTTCTATTTACAAAAGGATAGAGAGGGACTTCAGAAAAGCAGAAATCTGTTTTCTTTTAAGTAATCAGATACATGCATTTACATTCTAATGAATGAGTACATGTGCTTAATGTTTTGCTGATATGTCTGATTAAAAAAACTCTTTAGCATAAGTAGCTCCTCAAATATATAGGTCTTTATCTTGCTCTGTTGATACTGTGATTAATATGCCATGCATAGGGATTTACCCAGTAGCAGGCAGATGAAAACAACTTGTGAATGGCAATGTTGAATTATTCAGTATTTTAATTTCTTTACAGCTGCAAGGGAAAAGAAAATGTTTGTCCAGTATGTGTTACAACTTTTCAAGTTACTTCTCCATCAGTGCCTAGCTTCCTTGGTTCTCAAGGAGATTTATAGGGTGAAGAATGTGCTTCAGTTGTTTCACCATGTTTAATGAACATAGGCAAAATTTATGTACCAGTATAGCTACCTACCTCAAACAGGGAACATGCATGGCTAGGGGGCCTAGGAAAGTAGGCCACTTGCAAAGAGGTGAATGTGCTCCTATGGAAGATGGAGAGACATCAGGTGTGTGGGTACATTGCAGTGTTGCTGCTGCAGTTGTGTCGGAAAGTAACATCTCCAGCATGAGCCATGATCTTTAGGGTACAGTACATGTAAGGATTTTTCATGTTCTTGAATGGAAGAAGCTGGTATATTGCTTTGATAAATAATATAATATGTTGCCCTTTGGTGAAATTGTCAGGAAATTTAACTCTTTGTTTCCATCTTTAGGAATTTACGCATTTGGACTGTTTGCTACGGACATCTTTGTAAATGCTGGACAAGTAGTAACAGGGAATCTTGCACCCCATTTTCTTGCACTTTGTAAACCCAACTATACAGCACTGGGATGTAAACAGTATACACAGTTCATCAGTAGCGTTCATGCCTGTACTGGAAATCCAGACCTTATCATGAAAGCCAGAAAGACATTCCCATCCAAAGAAGCAGCACTAAGCGTATATGCAGCTATGTATCTGGCTGTAAGTATATTGTACTATTTAATGTCACTATGTTGTTGAGAGCAAATGGCTCACACTGTGAGGGGGAGGAGGGAGGAATGGGCAGAAGATAAGGCAACTGTTGACTGATTTTGTGTATGTACAGCTTCTGTGACTTACTGTGAGGCCTTTAAGAATGTGATTCATTGGACTTAATTCTGACAAGGTGTAGTGGTTTCTGAGCCTTGAAAGCCAAGGCTGAGAGAGGGCAAATTGTCCATAAAGGGTTACAGATTTAGGATAAACAGTTTCTTGGTTTACTTTTTCCCTACTTCCAGAGCTTGTAGGACAATAGTTTGTTGGGTGGTAAAGAATAAGGGTAGGAACTGACTGCCTCTGACTGATAGTGGTTCCTTTCCACATTTTAACCCAGTACAGATCAGTAGAGTTGCACATGGCCATATTCTTTGGTGAGGTGAAGCAGAAGGGTGGGCATATATCTGCATCTGATCTCTGCAGGTTTCCTGAGATCCGTGCATGTCTTTTGGTACAAGGATTGGCATTTACAGGTACCTCACTGTTCCTGCAAAGTCTGTTTGGCTATTATGCAATGAGGTGGGCTACAAGACAATCCACCCTTTTTTCCCCTCTCTCCTTTCTGTTACAGGGAATGATGAACAGGGCTGGGATAAAAACTGGTGTTTACTGCCTGGCATCAGAGCTCTTGTACAGGCTGAGGAGAGGCAGGGCAGAGGAAGAGTGACCTATGAATCTCACTCATGTAATTCTGTGAAGTATTCACTGGCTTAGTTTGGAGTGCATATCATTCTAGTCTTGAACAGGGGCAAATCTTGTTCATGTACTGTCCCCAGCACATGCCTGTGGGAGTCTCTGACCTGACCTGAGCTGGTAATCAGTCCATTGTAGCCCTCCGGATGGGCCCAGGACCGCCCTCATAGTATCAGTGGGAAACCAAACAAGTGTGTTTGTGTGTACCTCTGATCATTGCAGGACTCATCCCTTTAATTCCCTCAGTATTTGAACAGTGGCCTGCCTATACATGTATGTTGTATATATGTATGTGTGTGTGTACACACATTTAGATGTAATTGTGTGAGTGTGTATTGCTTTTGAACATATACTGAATGACCCAATTTAATTCCTGATTGATCTGGAAACTGATATTTGCCAACGTGGCAAAGATCCCACCCCATCCACAGGCAGTGTGTCAACTCTGTGCTTCTGCATATGAGTTTAGAACCAGTTGATTAAATCTGCAGCACTGATGGTAACATTTACCAAAAGTTGCTTGTGAGCAATGTCATTTAAGAGATGTGGATTAACAGTTAGTACAGGCAAGTGTTATCTGCAAATAAGAGATGATCAATAATATTCTATTCTAACTTGAGGCAACTGTAAGTCTCCTGATAGTATTGTCTTTATTTGGGGAGATATCTAAGCTTTTGCTTCACTGAAACATACCTCTAAATTTGGTGCAAGCTATTTTAGAAAATACTCAGAATTTTTATTTTAATTGCTCCTATTTTTCTCATCCATCTGTAAAGTTGTATTTCCACTGCTACCATGAGTCACCGTAACTAAAGGAAACCAACTGTTCAGCTACTGCAAAGCAGGAAGGAAAATCAGATTAATACATTTTAAAAACAAAAAGTAGACATTAGTAAAGTTTTTAATGCCTAGTATCAGTGGCTTTTGACATGAGCAAGGAATACTTTATGCAAACCTTGCCTCTGGTCAATATACAGTTAGTGATATCAAAAATTAAAACTGCTGTGATCCATTTCATGACTATGTACTCTTTCAGTACCTGCAGAAATAAATATATTCTATGTTACTACTGTATTGCTGCATGATGCATGACACTCATGATTTAACTGAAGCACTATAAGCTGCTCTTAGGACTTCTGAGTTCTTATAGTAGCTCCTTGATGCAATGGCACAATGTTGGCAGTTGTTTGTTTGGTTTTGTGTTTTTTTTTTTTTATCCTACTGCATGACTGAAGCTAAAAATACTGTTTATTACACACCGGGGGGGGGAAATTTGCCATGTTCCAATATTTGAGGTCATGTCCTTATGCTGACATGATGTTTGTCAAGATAGTTGGCCCTAAATAACAATTTTCTCATCACTGTTCACTGGAGTAGAAGATTTAAAACAGTAGCCTAGTCTTTGAGCCATGTTACAACAGTTATTGAGAGCATGGACATAAAGACCTCCATATATTACTCAATATTTCATTAGCATATAATCTCTGGTACAAAATGTACTTTCTTTTTGGTTAAAAGGAATTTGGGAGAGAGGGAGAGATTGTTACAGAATCCTCCCTGGATATTTTAACCAACTGTGCACAAAACAAAACCACCTTAAAGACAAGAAACACACAACAAGCTGATCTGAGTCCTTGCTCTCTGAAGGGATGAAGTAAATGCCATCAGACTTGTGTGATTTCACTGTCAGACTTGTGTGATTTAACCGGTCAACCCGTTTAGAAACAAAGCCTGTGCTTTACCTCGTTCCATTGAGGTGCAGCCACGTTCTTATCACCTAGCATATTGTCTGGTTAACAATAGCTTCTTTTTTCATCTAAGTTCTTGACTCTTCTTTTTTCCCCCTTCCCCAATTTTGAGAGTGGGTGGCTGCTATGGTAACCCAGAATTCCCCTCCTGCTTGAAAGTACAGTCTTTTTCAAACAGTTGTATTGCTAATATTTAGACCTCTCTGTAAATGTTTTCCTCCATTACTTTCTTTCAAGAAGGACTTAGCAATGGAAGTGTTGAAAGGCAGCACAGTGGTTAGATGCTTTCTCTACCCTGCTCCAAACATGCTCTCAATAATGCATTACCTGTCTTCTTCAGACTTTCAGGTTTATTTTTCCCAGTGTACCAGTGTATTCCAAATGAACTACTGTAAATCTGTTCTGAAATCTCTAACCGAGCTGGCTACCACCTGCGTTTTTCCTTAGGTGTCTGCTCAACTCATCCGAGATCTTTTGTTTGTTTATTTTTACTTTCATTTCTTATGAGCATTGCAATTCACCTTTCTCAGCTGGAACAACATTTGCTAACATAGGTATTAAGGCAAACACTGCAACTTTATCAAATAGAATAGAATTGTATAAGCTAGATTTTGCTATGTGTAAGTTGACACAGCCTGGACAAGTAGAGGGATGTTTTGAAGCAGCCAAGTATGCACATACTTGGGTTTTTTTCTACAACTGAGACACAGAAATGAGAAGTCACGAGTCCTTTTTTTTGGTAGGATTTCAAAGTGATATATGAAGATTTAGTCAACCAATTCCCATAGATTTAAATATAAGACTTGTGACTACCAGTCATCCTTTGGTACTTCAGACCTAGGGGACTAGTTATTGCTAGTTGTAGTTCAAGACAAATTTTAATTAATTCTCTAAAATTTTGCTTTTTTGTTGTTGTTGTTCTTACTACATTGGACAAGAGCAGGTGGCAGCCAACCAGTCTGTAGGGAAGTGTCTGAACTTGGTGTTACCACATACATTTCAGACTTCCTTTGGATTTGTAATAATAGAGGAACAGGCTTAATGTCTTGATAACGTAGCCCTTAAGTCTGTAGGCAGCTTTTGTTGCTTTGTACTGTGAGTCCTTGGCCTCATCTACAGCCTCAGACAGGACTAACACGTAAAGCTTGCAAAGAGTTTCTTCTTCTCTGCAGAGCTTTTGTTTGACCTATGATCGTCTTTCCTGCAAGGTTCTTGCTCCTGACATTCTGCTGCATCATTTTTACAGTTTAGTGTGTTTGTAAGTCACTGGGAAAAGACAGCAAGGCAGTCGGGGTCACAGTGCTGGCAACATGGTGACATTCTCCTCAGTGTCCTTCCTTGATCCAATTGTTAGCTGTAGGTCTAGTTTCACCTGTGCTTTGTCTTGAAGTGCCTGTTTGGCTCCAGCTAAACAGGATGCTGATTGAGCCATGATAGGCTTCTGATGGACTTGCAGGAGTGTTTAGGAGGAAAGGTAGTAGCAGAGCCACCTTATTGAGTCAACTTTGTCCATTTTTTGTTAGGAAATGAAAGAATTAAAGGATTCTTTGGGCTGTCTTTCAGGGGTAATGTTAGGAATGTGGAATTTCTTTTTGGTATCTGGTGCAGCAAGTAAAAGTGTCCCTCAATCCTAATTGTACCACAAACATCATAGGCTTCATATGTTGAGTGTGTTGGTTATTTTCAGGCTGAATAATAAAATAACATTACAGTTTGATCACGCTATTTATCTAAAGACTTACAGATATTTCATGCCAGTCAGCTCTTCATGACAATTCAGTTGCTCAAGATAACAACCTCTGTATTCCTGGTACAGTGAAAGATACCTCTTTCCTTCTCCAGTTGTTTACAGTTACAGATGTGGGGAGCTTGTAGTGGTAAAACGAATAGTAAGGTTCAGAATTTCTAGAGCTTTCTTTTCCTTTTGCCAACCCAGACCCCTGACTTTGAAAGCCAGTCTTTGTCTGAGGTCATCAGTAATAAGTGCAAAACATATGGAGAAAGCTGGAGGAGGCTTCAGAAATACTAAAAAAGATCTTCAGTGGGTAGTTGCAGAAGGACACAGATGATTTGAGAATATGACTGTGGTGTGCTCTAGAAATAATTATTAACAGAAGAAGCTGAAGAGATTTTAGATTGTCAGTCAGGATTCTAACTAAACATTGAACCTGGTTATAGACTACTACAACCCACTACTTTTTCAGCTTTTTGGTCTCCAAGTGTCCCTGTTCTAGTAAGTATGATGAATATTGAAAGTTCCTTTGGACCATTTATAACATTTCTTCTATTACTTGAATAGTTCAATATTATTTCTTTAATGATAACATACTGTAAAAGCAAAAGAAACCATGAAATAATTTATATTTGAAGTGCTGCCTGAGATAGGTGCGTGTACTGTGATTCCTTCCTCATTCTGCTTCATGAGTCATTGTTCACTGCCCACTAATGGACTGGCCAGTCCTCCAGACTGTCTGCTTCAGGGAGGAATGAAGGGAATCTTCTTACTGCATACCTGGGCCCCAGGTTGATGAAATCAGCTAGGAAAAGTATCCTCTCTCCTGGCTGGTGCACCCAGGCTGACATCTAGCTCCTCTGAAACTAAAAGGGGAGTCTGGGTCCTGTTCCATGTGTGTTTGTGTGTGCAGATGTTTATGTGGGTGGGCCTAAAGACAGCTGAAAGATGCCTAGGAAGAGCTTCCAGCATAGCCCAGGAGTCTGCTTTGTCCCACACTAAACATAAAATTATGTGTTTTGGAATGATTTTGTTTACACTAGATTTGGGACATATTTCACATAGGACTTGCAACACAACACTTTTGAAATATTTCCCAGCACAAGCTGAGTGTCAATGCTATGATTATTCCTTACACTATGCTCTGAGCCAGTCATGTCAGAAACAGGTAGCTTGCTTTGACTTTGATCTTTGAAATACATGTTTTTCAAACCCACTTCATTTAAAGTTTTTCTTTCAATTTACAACATTCTCTGACAGTTTCACTTCCAGTATCTCTAAGACTGAAGGTCAATATTTGCGGTTTTTCTGAAAATCTAGTAAATATTGTTATATTGTGTGATCAGGTAACAATCCACCTCCTTGTATGACTGACACTGTCTGTGTGCTGGTGTCACCTTTATGTCTTTTAATACTAAAATCTTATTTCAGGAAGAAGGAAAAGCAGTAGCAGAGGTTCTTCAAGAGAAGATTCACCACTGATCTAATGTTGCAGAAGAATGTGCAACCTCCTAAGTTAATTCTAACTACTCTACCTTACATACAAAATCTCTGCTGCTGGTCTTGCTGTTGACTAATTTAAAAGTTTGCTTTAATTAGATTCCTCATCTCCCAGTTTTTTTTCTTTAAAAGGAACTGAGATGAAGTTGTTCAGTAAACATCTTTACCCATGTAAAAAATTATATTGTTGTTCATTCTTACTAATGTTTTAAAATCACTGAGCTATTTTCCTTTGTTGATATTGCATTAATATTTATTAAAAATAAGAGAAGAAAAATCCTGTCATCTTTTCAAGATGTTTATTCTTTGTCAATTACTAACTGTGCTGGTTTATAACTTTTCCACCAGAATTAAGAAGAAAACAACAGCCTAATGATATTTTTTTCTTAATGCAAATCAGATCTTTGACTGAGTGGACTGTGTTAACATATTGTTCTAGAGCTGCAAGAGGTCAAGTTTTAAAATGGATTATCTGTGAATCCTGGCTTGGAAAGAGACTACATTTGCTATATAGAGTTTTGCATATATACAGACTTTTCATTACATTGTTTCAGGAAAAGTTTACCTTGTTTCTATTGATTCTTAATATTTTAATATAATGCTATTCTTAACATCAGTGGTTCCTGTTATTTAAAGAAAAGACAGAAATAGTACCTATGCTGTCAGAACCCTCAGGTTATTTTGAGTAATGAACTGGGCATGACAATCTTGATTGCACATATAGGAAGGGACTTCACAAATGGAGGTCATTACTACTCATGTGAGCACAACATGAATGTGTTGAACCACAGCATGTGGTTGTTTCTGCTCAGTGCTTTGTCTGAGTAGGAATTTGAAGGACATGCTTTGTTGTGGGAAGATTTTGAGAATTTTTTGCAGCACACTTTTTGGTTTAGCTTTATATTAAAAATGTTGAAGTTTGACTGAAGTACTGCAGAATCAATCATTTGTATTATGTGTTTTGTCCTAATAAAAATGCAGATATTCTTCTTGAGTGATGACCAGGTGTTATAGGTTACTGAAATAAGCAGGTTTTTCCTTCTCAGTAGTAATTTCAATTTAATATGCCACAATACAGAATTACATGCAGGGTAGTTTCCTGACAACTTCCTTGTCAACTTCACCCAAGCTGTTCTTACTGTGTATTCAAAATATTCAAATATTTTTGCTATCACCAGATGTCCTAACATGTAGTGTGAATGTGGATAATGGTGGTAGTATTCAGGACTACAATGAGACTCACTAAAATAGAGGGTTGCTGAGTTAATTCATTGTGCATTACTCTGTTTGTAGCTCGTAGAAAACCAGTGGGGCTAAAAAGCTGGAAATTGCTGTTGTCCAGCCTTCTGCATGGTAAGAGTAACTCACTGAAGATAGCCTGCTAAATATAAGGAGCTAAGATAAAAGGATAGTCAGCAAAGGGAGAAACACTGTTTCTGAAATGGTCTAGGAAGAAGAGAGGAGACATGTGGCCTGGAGATACATCCCAAACCTCTTTTTGCAAACCTTTACTCTGTCTGAATTAGTGGAAAGCTTGCTACTTGTTTGCTGTTCATCATATAAAGTACACTGAAGATTTGTGTTGCAGTACTCTGATGTGATTTTAAGATTAAGTTTTGTTTCATTCTCTAAACCGTGGATCTTTCTTCAGTGTTTTGGACGAAATTATTGTCAGATATTGCTCTTTTTGAAGAAATTCTGTCCACTACTTTATCAGTTAATTTATCCACACTTTCTAAACCAGTTCTTGACTGGATTATTGAAGCACTTCATTAACTGATTACACAGTAAATTCCACTGAAGTTTCAGTTAGTACAGAAAAAACCCCAACCATTTGTTGCCCAGAAACATGGTACTGGTTCTTCAATAGAGATTCATCTGTTTCCCTTTGCAGTTCAAAGTGATGGCATTACACACTTGGATTCTCTAGTGCAGCTCCATAGGAAATACTTGCATTCCTCCATCAAAAAACTTGAACTCTGTTTAAAATTTGAAGATTTAAGAATTTCAGGGGTTTAATTGGAGAAATTAGAAACTTCTTCCTCAAAAATCTTATCGGTTGAAGTATATATATATATATTTTTTTTTTTTGGAATGTGGAGAGTGGAGAAGTCTTTCAAGCAGTCTTAATGCCAAGGTTCAAGAGAAAGGATATTAAAATATTTTATATTCATTTTTTCCATTGGCCCATCAGAGCTTGGAGAGTGCTGGCTTAAACCTAGTAGTCACTAATGCACTTTAGGGCAGAAGAGCTTCTCTGTCATCAAGCAGTGCTTTTAATTCAGTAGTATTGCACAGGGAGAGTCAGACTGCAAGCAGGGCAAATGGATTTCTCACAGTCTGATGCATAAAACTTGCTGCATTTAGATTGGTTTGTGTGAAGTACAGAGTTGTATTAGTTCAGCACTGGTTGAAACCATTACACATTATTTATAAAAGTAAATGCTGACATTTAGTTTAATTTTCACTGCTGTTTGACACTTTTCTTTCACCTTTTCACTGATTTTTGACAAATCACTAAATTAGTCACATGAAGTAGTGGTGTAAATGGAAAAAAAGCATTTGCTAATAAAAATAAGGTCTTTATGTAACCCCTTTCAGAGTAAAGATCTTTTTCTGTAGCTGTCAGCACTGCACAGTGGAAAATCAGTCTTTTTACCTTTATAAAAATAAATAAATACATAGATTGGGAGTAATACGGTAGGATTATCTAATTTGCCTGGTTTTCTGTGGGCTTTTCAGGTTCATATAAAATGTAATTTTGCTGTATGGTCTGCTTCTATTTCTATTTCCCCAGCAAAAGAGCGTGGTGACTTTATCTAGTGCTCTATTTCCTTATTTCTTTACCACCTCCCCTTCCAAAAAAAAAAAAGGCATCAAATACACAGAGTCTATTCAAACAAAATGTAGAGTTTTTATTCACTAATTAGTGGAAGAGATCCATCAATCTTACACTTTCTTCCTTTCTAATTTTCAGATGTATATCACCAATACAGTGAAAGCCAGAGGAACAAGGCTTGCAAAACCTGTTCTATGTTTGGGTTTAATGTGCTTGGCTTTCCTTACTGGAATCAACAGAGTAGCAGAGTATCGAAATCACTGGTCAGATGTAATAGCAGGATTTGTAATCGGAATATCTATAGCAGTCTTCTTGGTAAGTGTGTATCTGTGTAACTTCTGTTTGAAAAAAATCAATGTTTAAGTTTGCATCTCTAAAAAAAAAATAAAATCAGACCACTAAATGACAAAAGATGTGTTGCTAATTTTAGGGTTTTTAATTAGTTATCAGTTTCCTTTGTTATATTTAGATACTCTCACAAATGTGAAGTCATGAAAGGACTGATCGTGTGATCTCTTTTGACTTCCATATAAACCAGACTGTAGCATTTCAAACAGTAATCTTTGCATCAAGGCCCACTTTAAGGAATTATATATGCCTCAGAAAAACATATAGTTATGATTTCATGTATAAAGTATTAAATTTGATGTAGTGATACCTACACTGATCAGAGAATAGGTAGCATTTGTTTTTCTGACTTTAAAGTAACCCTAATGAATTCCTTTCATGTTGATTTGGGTTTACATTGAAATTTTGTGTTATTCTCTATAAAAAAAACCCACTATCTTTGTTTAGCCTTTTCCTTTTCTGGAACTGTGTTCCAAAACCTGATTGTTAACCACAGTTCCCGATGACTAGTGTGTGTGTCAGAAAGCTATTTCTGATCTATTAATCAGCTCCACTAATATCTGCAGTGCAAGGCTATAGAATAGAACAGTCACTGCTGTTTATTGCCTACAAGTTTGTCTGCCTGGCTGCTTGTAATAGTTCTAAGTACACCTTTGATTTTTTTCCTCCTTGAAAACACTTTTGAGGGGTTTTTTTCTTGGTCTCAAGATCTTGAATCTGAAGACTTGGCTTGGCTGAGAACCCTCCCAGGGATGGGTACGATGGGTATTTTCTATCCTCTGAGAAATGCAAGGACAGTTGCAGGTCTCTTTTAAAATATACCTGCTTGCATTTCCAAATGTTCCCTTCCACACAAGGTGTCCAGGAGTTATACTTGGTTGTTCATGTTTAAGTTTTTACATTCTGTTCATTCCCCTAAAGTAATAGAAAAGAATAGAGAAGAAATCTGTCCCACACTTTTTCTTGTATTTTCTGATGTATATTGCATAAACTCCTTTGAGTAACATGATATCAAATTTAGTTGTGTTTTGAAGAAAATACAGTTGGCAAACATTGCTACTCAGCTGAGCATCTGAATTAGTAGAAACACAAACAAACTGGTGTATATCACATTCCTAAGTCCCTGTGGAAGAACCACTGCTGCCCTGAACAGATTTAGAGTTGCATTTAGACTTGGGGATGGTCCTTGCTTTGTTCCCTTTCTCACTCTCCATTTGAAGAAGTCTTTGCTGATCAAAACTTAGAGGGTACTGGCCTTCATAGGAGTTTAAGGTTAATGCCATGTGCTGCTGCACGTGCTCTGGACATCTCTTCATGACACTGATAATTGGTGTTCTGTAGCGGGGTTCGTGCCTTAGTGTTCTATTATTCAGATTGAGTAATGGATTTTCTTTATAAAGGATTTTCTTTATATAAGAGGGTTTTTTAGTTCCCAAATGATGTATGTAACAATAAATTGGTTGAAAGTCTTTTGTCTTGAAATATTAATTAAGGATTTTCTGTAAAACATGAACTTCACATTTCAGTGTTTCTACTGTAAAGCTGTGACTAAAGCTGGTGTCATTTCTGCCTAATTATGAATGTCAGGATCAAAGTTCAAAAAAATAAGTTGTTCTTTAGCTATTCTGTTTATCTTCTAATCCCTTCTAGGTTGTTTGTGTGGTAAATAACTTCAGAGGACGTCAGCCAGAACATGAGCATTCTCATATGGATAATCTGGCCCAGATGCCCATGATCAGCATACCCCGAGTAGAAAGCCCTTTAGAAAAGGTAATGTCTGACTTTTTTAAAAACAATGAAATGAAATGTAGCTTTCCTGGAAGGATGATACCACACTATCTTAACAAGAGTGCCGAGGTAATCAGATTTAAAATAAGGAGACATGCCAGTGAAGGAAAAAGAAGGGAAGAATAAATTCAGTGACACTCCATGGGAGGCTCTTTATGTTGCCTATGAGGACAATGGCTCTATATCTGTCCAGTTTACTGCTGTAACTGCTGCCAAGTCCATGGAATCAGGATGAGTAGTAGATCTGAGGCCTCTTCCCTTGTGGTCCTGAAGTAAATTTGATTAACACTGTCTGAGAGTCCACAGAACTTGAAGTGCTTGGAAAGAAAATCTAACCCCTGGGCCCAAGGGGTTATGCAATTCAGGTACAGGTGGCATTTGTCCTATTTCTTTGTGATATGTCCTCAGGCTAGTATAGAGCATCCAGTCCCTTCTGGATCAGCTGTGGTGCTTTTATCGTCAGACACATGCTAACCCCAGGACAGGGTACCCACTTGGAAGTGAGAGTAACATGGGTCTTATAGTAACTGCACAAACCCCATGATCTCTTGTCAAAACAAATAGGATTTTGGACAAGGGCATGCTAGTGATAATTTTCAAGCCAAAACTTTTTGCTTGAGTAAGTATCACAAAATGTGTTTTAAAATTTATTTTAGTTTACTGTGATAACCGTTTTTGTTTTTTGAAGATGATGGTGTACTATGTGTTAGGTAAGATTATGTCTGAACAATTTTGTGAGCAAACAAGTAGTGAAATAGATAGTAAAGAATTCCACAATGGATAGGGCACTAAAAGTACTTTTCTATGGCATTCTTTTAAGAAGAAATTTTTTTTAATCACTTCCCAACCTGTCTTAGCCACTTGGAAGTGATGGAAGTTGTCCTTTAGTAAGAATTTCTGCTGGCCCTGGACGTTTCATTCCTTTCCTTGAAGGGAAAGAAGATTTCTTTTCAGAATGGTCCAACATGCCTTTTTGAACCAAATGTGTCTAAGCTACTTCTGCTGATGTCTTGTCATAAGGAGGTCAGAGTCTCATTTGCTTGAACAAGTATTTACATGATGAGTGTGTATCTTCAAAATAATCCATTCAGTAAACTTTCTGTAAAATGTCAAAACAAAACAAGATGTCAGTTGGCCTAGGACATACCACACTAATAAGAGCATGTCTTATTTACATGCTAGGCTCTCCTGCAATAGCAACCATTTCTGTGGCTCGAAAGCCATCATAGCTAATAAACCTGTCACTCATGATGAATAATGTTCTTTTCCTGAGACTTGGCCTAGTTCGAGATGCTGTGGCAAAAACTATTTGTGAACTGCCCAGGACTCTGATATGAACAAACTTCTTTCATTCTGAGCTCGTATTCCTGGGGCAGTAGACAGCAGCTGTTTGCCGGCATGGAACTTCTCTCTAGATAACTGAATTGGAGACTGTCTGCAGGGTGCTAACACTTGGTGAGGTCTCAGTGTATAGTTCATCTTTGTCTGTGTTGCAAAACCTTTCTCCTTTCCAGACAGAGAGGATGGAATGTGAGGACAATAATGTAGAGACTTTGCTAATTGTTGGGAAATGCTGTCTTCTGTTTCCACTCTCAGAAACTTTAAATTTGAATTAGCAAATAGTTCATGAAAAAGTTATTTACCTGTGAGTGCTTTAGATTTTGAGTTTCTGTGGATTTATTTTTATTTTTATTTATATTTTTATTTTTATTTTTTGGTTTTTTTATTAAATGCTTAATCCAAAGTTTTAGATAGAAGACAGACCCTGTTTAAAAAAAGGCCCTAAGAATAATACTTACGGGGAACTAAGGTCTAAATTAAGTTAGTTAATCTCAATTAATTACCATCACTACAAGCATTATTAACTTAGTCTTTGCTTTTTAACTCCCTTCCTATTTTACATCCTTTGTTCTCCACTGAAGACAGAGCGATACTAAATAATTTGTGTGCTATTTGCCTTTGCCTGGGTATGTGTGAGTTGATTTTCACTACGTTTCAGTTAGGACTGTTCTAGTTCAACATTCTGAATGCACATAGATTTACATTTGGTTTATTTTAAAACTGTATTTCCTTATTTTCAGTCTGCAAGCTCCTGTGCCAATATTAAAGACAGCTTACTGTCAGAAATTAGCTACTAAGAGTAGCACAGATCCTAATTGTCTGAAGTTATCAAAGGCTAAGGCAGCGCAAGCATGAAGCAATGCAATTGTGAATGGTGTTTCAAAATAATAACTGTATAGGTATCTGGGAGCAAGCAATTCAAAGATCCTATTTTAAAGAACAACTTATTTAGAAATGCCCACCAAGTACGACCTCACTCATTGCTATTTTGTTACAAATTCACCCCCAAATGAATAAGCATAGGGTGCATCACACAGACCTGGAAGCACGTTACTTTTCTGTTTCCAGATCTGCTACTTGCTATTCCAGTGCTTTCTCCATGGAGAATGAATGCTCTTGGCATGCTCACCGTCCTGCCACTGTCTGAATTCTGGTGGAGGTTGAGCTACATTTGAAGTGCACTTAAATAGGAATAAGTGTACTTGTAATATTCTGAATTGAACTGCTGCTCGTTAATGACAAGGTTAGATAACTGTTTGCATGACACTTCTGTTTAATTGTGGTGCATGCAGATGATTAAGCTGTTCTGCACGGGGTACCCACTCCTCATGCATTCAAGCCATAGTTGCAGAGTGTCTCCTTGAGGAATCCTTGCCAGAGCTGGCTCAGCAGTGCAGACTTAGTGCTTTTACCTTAACTACAATCATATTCAGAATTAATGAAAAGAATGGAAGCCAAGAAACCTCATCACTCACCCATCTGCCTCTTCTTCTCTCCTATCTCTGATCTTGTTCATCTCTTACAAGATAATTTGTGTTTCAGTTAGCTGGCACTCTCCTGCAAAGAGTAAGCTCTCATTCTGCCACAGTCAAGGTTACAGACTCCTGTTCTTTTGCAAGACTTACTGAGAAATGGGGATATTCTTGGTGTTACCTGGAAGAGTTTAAAAGCTCAGCTTCATCCCGTGCAGTCACAGACTGTGTTTTCACTGTTTCAGGGGAGTCTGACGTTATTTTATGCAAAAGTCACCTGAAATTGGCTGGGGCTCACAGAGGGCTCCATGCATGTCTTGTAGTAGCTTCTGATTCTCCTAGCCTGTTTTTAAGGGTTTTTTTGGTTTGAGGTTTTTGATTTTTTTTTTTAAATAAGTATTCTAGCTTCGAAAAAATCAAGCAACATGGACCATTTTAGGACTAACTGAGGCAGTAGATAGAATAGTGAGAGAGAAGGTTTTAGGAGGAAGTGTTTGGTTAGGAGATGTGCTATGGTTCATCTCCTGTGGGATGAGATAATTACTGTGTCGGATAATCAGTTCTTTCTGTAGCTATTCAGTGTTACTTATTTGCACAGAGGGTTCTTTGCAGTGCTCTGTTTGACAGCTAAAGTGCATTAATTCCCCAAGTTCTGCTTGGTGTTCCTTTATACTGCCACTTCTGTCAGCAGTGCCCAAACCTTGTTCCAAAACACAGTCCCTGTTCCTTGTTACAAAGTGGTTTCTTGCACTTCCCCCATAGGACTGTCTATCCAGCATGACTGAACTAGAAAGAGATAGATTAGGTGCTCTCTTTTTCTACTATTTCCAACTTTTAATGGTTATAATTATTTGGAATTCCTCTCATAATATGTGACATTGCTGTTGCCCATCGTACCAGTTGCTACTATCAGGGTTAATTGTCCCAGAAATCTTGTTGAGTTTGGCACTATAATTCTTTTTCTATTGTGTATGTGCCAAAGGTAGTGGTGATAAAACCTTTTAACAGTAGTAAGTGTAGATATTGCAATGAGTTCTGATAGTATTTATTATGTGCCCTTGTGATCACACGGCAGCATGGCCTAGGGAGTCTGGTCTGATCCCTGCAGCTCTCTAGGGAGACTGAACACCTCTCACTGAGTTCACAGCTAAAAGCAAAACACAAAGATGTTTTAGCTCATTGTGCTATGAGCAAATGGGGAAGATGGTTTGTGTCTATTTCTGTTGCTTCAAAATGTTTTAGTTGATAAATATCCAAATACTGTAGTGCTTGATGTCCAAAAGTATACGTAGGTATCCATATATAGTTTCTCCAGGTAAGTTTGAGGAGAGCCCATGTGCTTACATTAGCTTATAGGCAGTTTTCAAATTTCTGTTGGCATAATGGTTCTCCGTGATAATACAGTCTTTTAAAGGAGACATAATACAACATTGTTTCACACACCTCAACGCATACATGGGAGAGTCAGCTCATAAAAAACCGTAAGCAATTTTGTTTCAATGTCAGGCAGCTGAATTTGCATTTCTATCCTACTCTTCTGCTTAAATCAGCTTCTAGGGCATTGTACAAGAATTATTTCTGTTTGAATGCAAACTATGATCACCACGTCTAACGTTTAAATAAAATAATATTTAAATATGGGAAGTGGAACAATGTATTCAGTGTGACCTCCCCAACCATGCATGTTGTAGATGTTACAGAATCAAGGTATTAGTAACAATCAAGAAGATCCTTTGCAGCGAAACTCCCTCAAAGCTCGCATCATTAGGTTCTTCTCCTGGATATCGGGAACAGACCGTTTTGAACAGCTTCGCATAAGGCAATAAACGTATGTGCGCGAGAGCGCACCTGAGTGAGCGTGTGTGAGAACCCAGGCAGATGCAGCGTGGCAGCAGCGTTCTGTGCAGGTCTGCAACGTTTGAAATGGGGAATTTCACTTGAATGCATTTTTTTTCCTTTAAAAATGTGATTGTCTAGTAAAAGCGTAAAATATACTCTGCGCACTCCGAGAATTGTACGATAACAGTATTATTATTGTTTGATAAATTATGATTTGCCTGAACTACTACCATAGTATTTTTCTGTTTCTTTTAACAAGGACTACAAACAGTTTTACAAATTCCTGTTGTCAAAAATGAAAAATTTTTGGATGATGACTGTTTCTGAATATTTCTAACTGAATTGATGATAACAGAACAAAAAAAAAGTTCAGTATATATAATATATGTTGAAAACTGGAAATCACAAGACGTTTTAATGTATTTTTTCAATGCTTTAACATTATAGCATTGCTTATGAACAGAAATTAATTAAAACTTAACAGAAGATATACAGGTGTGGATCATTTCCCCAAGTAACCTGCACTCAAGGCTTAGCCTTTAGCTTTCCCTTTTTTGTTAGTGGTGTGAGAGCATGGTTATGATGCATGCCTTGCTCACTGTCTATTTAGAATGGATAGTACAAATACTGGTGGGCCTGTCTGTGAAACTGCTGCCACTGAGCAGACCCTCAGCATTTCTAATTCTTTTGAGTACTGTAGGGAAAATAATTTCCCATGGAGTTGGAGAAGCTGAGGTCTTGTGCATGTTTTTCGCTTGTCTCCTGCATCTGTGTGCATCTGTTTGCTGACAGTAGTTAGTATCTCACACTGAACTTTGTGACCTAAGCAGAATTAAGAGAGTTTAAATGCAGTTATTCAAGGAGGGACGCCGTTTGTTAATTTTTTTCTGCTGAGTCTCAGCAAGGCTTATTTGTAGTTTTGCCTGAGACAATAGCGTGAAAAAGCATGAATAACCAGACAGTTGCATGAATCTGTATCAGTGATTCTTGCCATCAGCAAGTGATTAATTTTGACCTAGTTATGCATCACCCTTCTGAGTCCATTGGAAATGAATTGACAGTCCTTTACTAGGGAGCAGTTGGTTCTCTGCATCACAGGCAAATGTGTGTCACTTAGGGAAAGGGATGGCACAAAGCAGGACTTGAAAGAATTGATTAAAATAAAGAGGAAATTTTTTCCCCTCCAATTCCTTGTTTTTAGACCATCTTACTTATTAACAAAGTGAATAATTTTAGACTGATGATAGTTTAAGTTGACAGGATGACTTTTCAGGTCCAAAGAAAAAGAAAAATAAATACTATGAAGAAAATGTCATAATAGCCTCACAGCAACTCCAGAGTCATTGAGTTTACCTGCTATATCATCTTTTATGTACTGAAAACAAAAGATGGCCAACCAACCAAAATGCTTTGAATTCTTAATTTTTGTTTTCTAATTAGGAAATCTAATTTTGCATTTCTTCTGCAGTATTAAAATCTGCAAGCAATGGCATTTTTTAATATTGTTTACTGAAAACATTTTCACTGAAAGTGGCACACTTGTTTTTCTAATGCTTCTTTAAAAATTCTGCCTATGGTTTAATAATTACTATTCTTTTAAAATATACTTATTCTGTTTTGGAGAAGAACTTGTATAGATGCTTGTATATAGATGCTTACTATTTGGTAGTATTCTCTTATGAAAGCTGTCATAAAATGCAGCAAGAACATTGCTAGAGCTAAAAGGCATGTTGTAGGGGAGGTGGAAGACAGCTTTTTCTCCTGGACACAGTACAGTTACAGCACAGTGAGAGTGAGAGCAAAGCTGACAGCCTGACTTGGAGAGGGGGGATAAGGGGCAGCTCTCCAATGCTCCCAGTCAGGGTATTTCTGATTTCCTTTATTGTGCAAATCAAAGATGCCTGCCTGCTTTCCCCTGCACGGACTGATAGACAAATATTCTGACAATTTAAAGAAGAACTGAGAAATATAAACTTAGGTGGTGTCCACTGTTTCTCTCCGTCACTTTTTGTGCTGTGTGATAAAAAGATTTTCTGAAGGACTTCCCTTAAGTAAAAAACAAGAGGTCCCACTCTCTCCAAGTTATCTACATAACTCATCCTCTTCAGCTTACACCTCCTCTCTTCTGACTTTAGTCTGCTCCAGGAGGCAAAGTGATGAGAAAAATCTGCAGTGCTTTGCTTGGTATTTTACCCTGTGTGCATTTTTGTGCTGGGGAGCAAACACATGGCCTAACATAGAGATTCCCTTGATTAATTTTATGCATTGCATGTTTTATAAAAAATGGTGGCAGTCAAGTGTACTGTGTGTGCCTCAAGGGAACGTACATTTCCTTTGGATCCTGCATAGCACTGTGCAGTTGAGACTTTACTTGTTGAATGTTTGCAGAGTCACTTGCTTGGGTTAGAGTATGAAAAAGTAGCAAAGCTCTTTGGGATGCTGCAGTTTTACTGTGTAGAGTCACACATAGTATATTCACATTCTGATACACATCTTTGTGTTCATAAGAATTGTCCCATTGACAGAAAGAGGAAAATGTTCTTACACAGCAAGTGAAGAGGACACTGTAGTGATTCTGAAAAAGAAATTTTTAATATGGTTCTCAACTGACAAATGCAATTTGATTGTAGCATTTTGCTACTTGATTCAGTGCCATCAAGCTCAGGGGGAGAAATTATTCTTTAAAAAATTAACATTAGAATTTTATTTACACTGAAATAGAAAACGATAATCTGTCAGAAACGGTCATTTTAATTTCTAGGAATTTTATTTTAAATAATGAATAATGTAGCAATAAAGGTACAGCTAACTCAATTATTCACGTTGTTACTTCATTAAAAAAAAATCCAAAACATTTGAAACTAAAATATTGTAGAACTGTCACACCTAATAACTTTGTTCAGCATACTTCCCTATCCAGTCTTTCAGCGGTTAACAAAGAATTGTCTTGAGAGTGAGTGAGAGCACTGCAGTGAAAACCAGTTTTATTTACAATAAAATATTGTAATTATTGTAAATAAGATATTGTCCTGCAACAACCTCCAAGTACAAGGCTGCCCTTAAAGCTCAAGAGGCAAAAATTTTCACAATGGTGACTGCTGTCTATCTGTGTGGTTTTGTGGTTTTTATCTGTTTGTTTTTCCTTTAACTTGTAGAACCACATCACGGCCTTTGCAGAAGTCACATGATGTTGACGCTGATGTATATTCACTCCATTGGACTTCATCTCTTTTCACAGCCCACACATGATATTTGCAGTGTATCAAAAATAAGAAATTTTTAAAAGTCCTATTTCTGACTTGATTTTTACATCATTAAAATGATACCAACATTTTGAAGAATTCTTAAATATTAGAAGGTCACTTTACTTTCTAGCAAAAATATTAACTGTTTACTTTTATGATGGAATGGGACAAACTGAGCACTAATTATAATACCCTCTATTTTGGCTTCTCATTGTTTTTAATGGTTCATGTACCTATTCCAACAGTACTTTGTATTCTGATTTAACTTTGATTTTTAAAATCTACATTTTTAATTGAGCATGAACTTGTTTCCATTTGAGGCAATTTCAGTGTATAAAAACTAGACAAATATTATGTTCTGTATGAAGATGCTGTTTGCACATTGTATTACGCTGTATTTCATGTAAGATATCATTCAAACAATATGTTACATGTAAGACTGGTGCTTCTGCTTTTGAAGAGAAAAACATGCCAATTTTTACTGTAATAAGTATTGTATCATAATTAAAGGTTTATTTATTTGGATATTTTCCTGACATAATTGTAGTTGAATTGTTGTTTTGTAGTTCTTGAATGTCTTGAATGATATATATGTATCTAGGTTAAAAGAAATGAAAATAATATAGCAAGTTTGATCATTGATATATTCTTTATTACTAATGATATCCCATGAAAGGTTAAGGGCTCTGTTCTTAGCTTAGCATATCTGATGGAAACCATGCTATTCATAAGTTATTTAAATGAGTTATTTAAGAAAGCCTGCATCTTCTCATGTTTGTTGTACTCCCTGATACTATGCTGGGAGAATGGGTGCTAAGGTAAGAAGAGGGTCACTGGCTTAGTGAGAAAAGTGCATCTGAATTTCTACTCTCCATTTTCATGGAAAACGCACGGTAAAGCCAAAATGGCTTCATTAATTTTCTTCAGCCTAAGTGACCAGGACAGGCAGATTTTCTACAAAGCTTTCTATCTCTGTTTGTGTTTCAGGCGCTTGTTCTTGGGGGAAAAAAGAAAATCCTCTGCCAGTCTGTGTGGTGTTGATGAATTGATTTTTCTTCAACATCAGGCGATGTTATCATAGCTCTGTTATCGCTGTGACTAATCAGATTAAGTCCCCCCTTTAAAAGACAGTCGTGCTGACAATACGTAGTGAAGTTGTCCTATAAAAATTGAGCACCAAATGGATTGGAATATTGTAGATGCTGACGACATTCTTAATGTGTGCTGGAAAGTTTTCCTTTGGCAACAGCTGATAAAATGCTAGCACTACAGAAACACTGAGAATACTATTGTTCAGTGCAGGCTGTTGAGCATTTTAGGCCTTAAATTTTCCACAGTTCAATGTATTTCCTGTACGTTAATCATTGTTAGAGTATGTTTGAAACATAAGGATGTAGAAGCGGGTATATTTTTTTCGATGATGAATTTTAATGCATTCCCACATAGTCATCAGGTAATGCCTGCTTTTTGCTTTTTGTTTTAACCTCTGCTTTCACTAAAATTCAACTACCTAAAGAGCACTTGGCAAACAGGGCAAGGCCAAGTCGTCTTTCAGTGCAATAGAGCATCTGTCACAAAGTCATTGTGCTAAGCTGAGAATTAAGAGAGTGAAGAAATATATCAATGGGGAGAAAAATCTTAGAATAGAGTCCTTAGCTACAACTACAATACTTAGGTGATTGAAAATCCACCTTTATTAGACTATCAGCTGTGTTTACAAAATCGTAGTAGATCCAAAGTTTGTATCACCGTGTTAGGCACACTCACCCTTCTCTTAGTCCAGGTAGTTAGGGTCCAAGGTACTAATGATTTCTCTGTGTGCAGATTTAAATGAAATCTTCACTCGTTTTTGCATGGTAGCAAACCTGCATTTTTTATATCTGATTTATAAGATTACCAAGAGATTCTTTTATGTTAAAAGAGATGACTCTTTTTCAGTGTACTGTATATCATCAGCTTGTAACTGGTCTCTTTCTCAGGATCTTTCCCAGTCAAATATTTGGGTTAAATTTATCATACTATCTCTGTGAACCAGCAGTGAGAAAACAAAAAGAGAGACACTCTGCTGTATAATGTATTTTTAAATAAAATAATTTTTCATTCATATGTAGTGTATGTTTTTTAGATATCTGCTTTAGATATATTTTGGTTGATAGTGTACCTATAACAAAATTATGATTTTTTGTCAAATGCATTTGTTGATATATTTTCACAATGAGCCAGGAATCCCCACAGTTAACTACCTTCCCTTAGAGGCGGTTCTGCTGAAATTGAAAAGCATTGGAAGAGGAGCTGTATTGCAGAGTCCCCACAGCCTGTTGGTGAAGGACTCTCCCCAGGATGTGGACCAGCCAGGCTCCAGACCCTACTTTGATTAATTTTCACAAGTGGCAAGAATTTGCTCAGTCACAGCTGTAACTCTCCACTGCCCTGAAGCTTGGGCCTTCCTTCTTCCATTCTGGACCCGAAAAACCTTTCAGGAGGAACGTTTTGCCAAAACAAAAGTAAGTTGGCATTTTCTGACTAAAATGTCTTTTTGGTGGTTGCTTTTAAAAAAATCCCAGTGATGAACCTATGACAAGCATCATTCCTCATTCAGGGAATATTCTGGTGCAGAGTGGTTCCTACTGGAAACAGTGTGGTTGAACCATTTCAGTGGTTTTGAATGCAGCTGATTTTATTGTTCTTGTAGACCTTTTCTGTCTGTACTTCAGTAAAATAGCTCTGCTCTATTTATAAATGAGATGTTTAAGAAGCATCTCTAATGTTATATGCCACTGTGTTCCTAAAAATGGAATTTGTAAGGCATATGGGGACACCAGCTGGGCTCATATCCATACCATTGCAGACTCTTTTATATGTATTCTACTGTTTGTTAATAATCATGAACTGCATAAGACATACGGTGATAGCACCCAGGCTCCTATCTCTTCAGCTTTTAAAAACGTTCATTTTAACAATATGTATTAAAAGAGGATAATGTTGGTATTTTTCAACTGCAATTTTCTTTCATGTTTGCTGTTGCCTTCTAATTTTGTTGCTGCCCAAGATCACAGTAAGTGCTACAGTCCATTTGCACATTAGGTTAGCAGGGAGCTTTTTATACTCTTCTCAAGTCTAATTCTGGTATTTCTGAGGCTTGCCATCAGAAAGCAGAGTGCATTACATTTTAGGAGCAGATAAACTGGGTCTATTTTGATCTAATACATCGCTGGCCATCTGCACAGCCTTGGCCTTGGGGACACTCAGGAGCATTTGCAGACAGAAAAGCGAGCAGACCTCCAGACCTCTCAGCCCTGCAGCACCTCCCTCCAAGCACATCAAAAGCATTTTTAGCCATCTCTGCCTCTGACAGCTGACTCAACCCCAACACACCGGATTTTCCTGCTGTACACCAGCATGAACACTTTTGTTCTCCCCTCAAGCACCTTTGAGATACTGGACAGATCAGGCAAGATGCCATGTCCTCACCCTGAAGTGTACTACAAGCACGACTGCAGCTGGAGCCAGCAGCTGCCTGGTTCTCTTTCGGACAAGTGGAAAGCTAAACGAAGACCAAGTATGGTTCCAGCTTTTGGCCTTTCCCTCCACTTTCTAGGCCTTTTGGTTTTCAGGGGCTTCCACAAAGGAAAGTAAAGGAAATCTTTACAGTCTCTCTACTTGCTTGAACTTCTGCTGCATGCCTAGGGTGTGAAAGCTTTACACTTGCTATTGGCCACTAGGGACTTTCCCTAAAACAGTGTTGCCTTTTTGTCATTCTCTCCTATGCGAGGATGGCTGAAAAAGCTTCTTAGAGTTTCCAGGTTTGACCTGATGTTCGGGGAAGAAGACACTGTGAACACCCCAGAAATATCCCTGCCAGAGTGGGAATTGGAACCCCTGGTGTGACTGTGATAAGGCTGGTTGTTTCCTCAGCACTCGCCATTGCCATGTTAAGGTATGACTCCAAGGGGCTTGCTGTTGATACCAAGCTGCCTTATCATAAAGCCCTAGTACACTTCTAGCACAAAGGATTAGGTGCTTGGTTCCCTGCTCAATACTGGAGCTTGTTTTTTCTCTTTAGAGAATCCTAGGAAGGACAGCATATCCTGCATGAAACTTGTCCCCCATGTCTGCTCAATGCTCTCGCAGACAAGCTGGTGGTAAGCTAGCTGTCATTAAGGCTTCCAAGATGCTTAACTTCCACTTGCCTGAAATGATATCACGATCCAGGCATGTTTGATGATCATTCTAGCTGGAAGCACTATAACTGGCTAGTGCCTGGGCTCCAACTGCATTTTTTCTGAAGATGGTGATAACATCCAGTTCTCTGCCTATCATGTCCTTGAACTCAATTTCTTCTATTCCAGTTGTCAGCTCTTGATACTACATTTTGCTGTGAGATGTGATATTCACATGGCATAAGGGGAACGTGACTGTGTTCATCCACAGACTGTTTTAGATACCCTTACGTGCCTTCTTGTCTGGTTTGTTGTCGCTAGCTGTGTAAAACATTTGGAAGTAGGTTAATCTAATTGAATTAGAACAATTTAATTCTGAGCAAAAGTATACCCTCAGAGGTTTTATGATTCTAACTAATCCACAGTAAATCTCTAGCTAATTCAGATAAACCGTCCTGAGTGAACAAGTCCCAAGCCTTTTTTTTCCCCTTCAGAGTAGCTCTGCTGTTGTAATATCTTCCCCTAGTGACTACAGCCAGAACAGTGTGCAGCAGTCAGCTTCCTGAAGTGGTCACATCAGCAAAATAATCATCTGTCTCTAAATTGTGCATGTGCCAGTGGCTGTATTAGTAGACTGGGTGCAGAGAACTGCTCTTGGGCTCTGAAAGTGATTTAGAATGAGCACAATGCTAATCTCCAAATGTGAAATTACTGAATCCATCCTCCAAGATGGGGACTTCAGTAGAAGCTCCAGTAAAGAGCTTTAGTCCTCAAAACCAAAGTCTTTGCGCCAGTGTTCTCATCTGAAAATGTTCAGAGCAAAATAAATAAATATAAGAAACCAAATCCTTTTTCTGACAAATCTCTCCCTAAATACCAGTGTTGTACCTAAATACATACTTTCTGCAGCTACAGGGAACTTGTAGCCCTGCTGACAGTCTTTAATGTGGTTCTAAATGCTAGATCCTTGAGTTGTGAATTCCTAGGATTGCTCTGAAGTAGGCAAACAATCCTAAAAATGGGAGTAAACATGTCTACAACTTTAAAAGAAAAACTAGAGCTACAAAATGAGAAGGGGATGAATTTCAGAAGCAGGGGAAAAGCCTTCTTACGCTCATTAGCATGTATGCCAATTTGAGGTAGATTTGCATTATTTTTCTAACATAAAATATTAATGCTTTAGTGAATGGCATTTCTATGTTTTTGAAATACTGCAGTAAAAGAGAACTGCTGCTCTTAGTCTGATGTTACTGCTAAGAAATCATCTGCTGTTTCATCCTCATTTGTTACTGTTGCTTAAGGAAAAGCAGCTTCTGTTCTTTCCTTAGCAACCTCAATTTATACAGTAGCAACTGACAAAGATAGTCTATTCAAATATTCTAAAATTAAGTCTGATGTGATGAGAAAAAAAGTGCTTATTTGGCAAAACAAAAGAAAATGCCCTTTGGCTCTTGTTGAAGACAGGAGACTTGAAGCTAATCCTAGTAGGAAACATCAGGAAGAAGATAAGACCCCTGCCTTTTGGCAATACTTTACCACCTTGTCAAGACAAGCTGGTAGATCTTTGTAGAGATTAATACCCTTTTTTTTCCCTGAGAACTTAGAAAAAACATTATAAGGATGTAAGCTTGGAGCATATAATCTTCCAGGGAGAAACAGAGAATGCCACTGGTATTGTATTATGTTTATTCTGTGGAGTCACTCTCGAAGACCATGAAAATCAGCCCAAAAGAGGGGGAATAGAAAGACTAAACAAACTATTTTTTGTCAATTAGAGGGTGAGAGATTTACTACGCTGCATCTTTTCAGGAAAGAAACCAAGTGAGTAAGGACTTGATGTGGCAGAAGTCTGTCATCCTGGGTCTCCCATGGGAATGCTGCCTGCTGATAGTGTGTATATTTCAGTCAATTAACATTTTGCTTAGAAGAACAGATAATCGTGAGATGTTTGATCTTTAGTTCTTTGTCAGATTAAGAGAAGATGATAATCCTATGGCATTGGGCACTATGCTGCTGCTTTTTATTTTCTGCCTGATGACTTGGTTTCCCTGCATATTGAAGTTAAAAGACTGTATACTTCATTTTAATACAGTTAATAAAATTAAATTTTTCTCCAGGAATCTGGTGATCTGCATATAGAGGTTAAGCAAATCTCTCTCATGGATGTCATTTCTTTTGAAACTTTGGATTGTAAACTCACTTCTACCCGTGTACTGCTGTAAAACTGAAACTAAAAGCTTCTTGTAGTTGTGGGGAAGAGTCACCTCTACGGGCTCAGTGGAAGAACCATTAGCTACAAGTCTTGAGCACTGTAGGGTAGAAGATACCACGAGAGTTTGGCCACTTATGAATGTCTTTATGACCTGCTTGATCACAAGTCTGTGTTTTGATTTTCAAACGTACCACTTACTTCACTATGATTGTGGTTTGAGTTGGAGAGAATATTACTGAGAAGCATAGCTGTCAACACAAAAGGGAACAGTACTAAAACTTCTTCATTCTCACTGGCCTTCAGTATACCTGCTCCTTTTGTTATATGACTCTGTGCTCTGTCTTCACTTTCTCACTCTGCTTCTGGCATTTGTATTTCTTAGTACATGTTACATATTGCTATGTCACATTGTGTAATAACCAGGAAGTGGATTGGACTTAGACCTTTGCCAACATAAAATTGCTTTTTCAGATGCAGATATGAATATAAAAATAAAAAAATGTGGTGTGGTACCAATTATTTTAATGGGAGTAGAGCAAGAGCAGAAAATGAGGTTGTTTCAGAAAAAAATGAAGAGGTGGTGAGAAAAATTTGCTAAAAAATATGAGATAATCTGAATACAAGTGAAATTTTAAAGGATATAATGTGTAGTGACTTTATAGACTGTGAATGAGAATTTCCTATACAGCTGGTAAAGCAAAGAGATCATATAAGGTTAATTCATGACACTGCAGGTCCCACAGGGAGTGGTCTGACAGTCACGTTTATGGGCACAGATATGGCCTGAATTTGTGATGAGTCAAAAACTAATCGGAAAGCCAAGATGTCTGTATCATACCTCCTGCAATATAACAGGAAAGAAAACTGGTCAGGGAAGGACTAGATACTGCTCCTGTTGATTCTGGTTTGTCTAACTCCAGGTGGAGGCGGGAAGGAGGAGGGGGTGACACTGTTCTTATATCTTTTTATCATTTGCAAATTGGACCATATGTTTGTTAATTGTTTCAAATGCATGTGGTATTTGGGAGCAGCATTCTAGATATGACAAATGGCCCTTTCCAAAGTAAATGTCTTGTATGGAGCTACTAAAAAAAAATCAGCAAAGATGTATGTGAGACAACAGGAAAATCCCAATCATCATCACTGCTCTTCAACCACCTTGTGTCCTCCTGCTTTCAGAGGCAACCCATAACCCACTGTGATCAGGCTTTGAATTAGACCTCAAAATATAGGCCACCTAATGCAAATGCAGTTCTTCCTCTCCTGTACATCTCTCCTCTGCTCTTGCCCCTACTCCAGCCTGTGCACACAGACCATTATCAAACACAGCTTTTGCAATAGCTGTGAGGAGGACACAGGACAGCTTTACCTTCCCCTGTCACTGCTGTTTTGTAGCTAGAGCTGAGATACACAATCATGCTCCCTCCTACTTGGGTAAAAAAGGACACCAAATGTCTTCAGCAGGACAGGATGCTGAGGGAAGTTGGGCCATGGTCTTAGTTGCTGATGAGTATTGCATATTTGTATTGTTGTATTGGTATCATTCTTCCTTACAGACTCAGTTGTTACAAGAGGCTGCAAGCTCATGTAGCTAGTGGTTAGCCCTGGAACAGGAAAAGGCTCTTTCACTTGCCAAATGGAGACTAGAATTACCATGTGAATTTTATCAGCTTTGTCTCCCAGAAGCTTTAGGATGTCCTGGCATAGCCCTCTTCCAGGACAGTGCATTGTCAGAATTGGCTTTCAGTTTGCCATTTCTTATTCCTTGAGTATGAGATAGATGTGATTTCCATTCATTCTTTGTAACAGATGACATCTTTTGTTTTCATTTGCCAATTTCTTGTTCTTGATTACTTTTCAAACTTATTCACTCTTCCATATTCGTCTTTTATTGCTCTTATTTCTAGATGGCATAAAGAGCTTTGCAGCATACGTTAACCTGTCTTCAAAAATTTTCCATTTCTCTACAATGCCATTCCTCTGCTGAGTGTTACACTTTGGCAGTGTTTAAGCATTTCATCTTCCTCATTGTTTGACGTTGATTTGGAGTTTAGCGTTTGGTTTAGAATATATCATAGACAAATAGGCAGCTTTGCCTTGCACTTTTCAACACCTAGGCTCTTGTCTCCCTGTGGCAGGGGTGGAACTGTGAAGTTCTGGCAGATCCTGTATTGTTGGACATAAGTGCTAGTTTCAGTGCAGAGGTACAGGTGAGGAGAAATGTGAAACTTTCTAAAAGCAGGGAGAAACCTCCTAGTCTGGGCAGCAGTGTCCTCCTGGCTCTCCTGGCACAGACAGCCGTGAGACTCAGGAAGCTCTGGCACAGGCACATGTCAGAGTGGTCCTTTTGGAGCCCTGCTCTTGTATTTAGTGCTGTTGTCACAATGACAGTTGTATTTTGCTGTTTTACCTGTACACTTCTGTTTCTGTGTCAGCAGGATCCAGGTGGAGTGAGTAATGCCAGAAACACAGAGGTCTCCCAACATTTTTTCGTTTTCTGTTGTCTGCCTCTGAGCAAATCCATAACGTGTTACTGCATGTGTCATCAGTGCATGTGTCACCTCATCTGTTGTCACGTTCATCTTCAGGTACAACTGACCATGTGGCTCAGTATATAAACTGGGGGGAGTTGGCTGAGAGCTGCTGATCACTGCTTGGGGCCAGGCTGGGCATCAGTCAGTGAGTGGTGAGCAATTGTATTGTCCATCACTTCTGTTTCTTGGGTTTTAGTCCTCTCTCTCTTTTTTAATCTCCATTATTATTCTTCTTGTTATTATTATTATATTTTTACTTTGTTTTAATTATTAAACTGTTTTCTTATCTCAGCCCACAGTTTTTGCCTTTTTCTGATTCTCCTCCCCATTTTACGGGCTGGGGCCAGTGGATATGTGGTATTCCATAAAAACCATGATAAGCACATCAGATGAAAAATTACCAAAAAAATCTCTACCAAAAAGGAAGCTTTCCAAATATTTTACTGAAGAAACAATGTAAACTCAAATAAATGCAAATAGATTTCTGCCTTTTCTCTGAGACTGAGCCTTTTGCTGCGCCATCCTATGCAGGAAATTGCAGTATATGATCAGTGTACAAAAGTATAAATTGACTATATTTATAGATTATATTTATGTAACAGGGATTTGTTTTCTGACCTCTTGTTCCCTGAATGTAGCTCATCAGGATCACTATGAGCAATCAAGTGGAGTTTTGCTGAATATGGGTGTGCAGCCAGGACTTGCTGATATCAGCTAGATAAAAAGCAGCTTGGGAGCTGGGGGTGATGGCTACTGAATCCATCACTCACTGATTCCCTTATTACATACTCATGCTCCTACAAAGAGATATTATAACCAAATCTCTCAATTTATGACTGAGCAGTAGAAATTTCCACTGCTGGTAATAACATTACAGTTTCTAATTACAGCAGTTGAGAGCCTTTTAGACAAACAAACTGTCAATTTACATGCAGTTTGACTTTAGGTATCAGAGTCCTGATGTTTCTCATTGCTCATTTATTTCTGAAGAGGTCTGGGAGGAAGATTTGTTAGGCAAAGGCTGAGGGAACATCAGGAAATCAGTTCTACAGCTGTGTGAGTGCATTTTGAGTAATGACATAAGGCTCCATTTATCAGATAAGGTACTCAGCTTTACAGGACTCTGTAAGAAGGCATCATAGGAGGATTCACACTCATCAACTATTAAAGCAATTGTTCATTGTGGTATCTAAAAGCAAAATCATGGTAAGTGATCTTTTTTTCATCCTAGTATAATCACCTGCTACCTGCCACACCTGCCCAGCCCACAAGTACTTCTGAAGCACTTGGGAGACTCCAGAGAAGTGAAAGTTTGGTTTGAAGGAACTGAGGGATTTCTTTTCTCCCTGTAATAGTTGTGTTCTGCATCTTTTAGTACCTTGCCTCAGAGTTAGCCTAATGAATCAAAGCTTGGGAAGTGGAGATGCAAGGTCCTGCCAGTGGAAGACCTTGGTTTGAGTTGGCAGATAAGTAAACCATTGAACATTAGTGGCAGACAGTAAAATTATATAATACACATTAAATTTTCTTGAAATGTTAAAAAATAATGCATTTCTCCTTTATGTTGATTTACTGGTACTCTTATGGAAAAGACTAAACATAGAGGAAACACATAAAGCTTTACTTCCTCAAAACAAAAATTGGATTTAATAGTTGTTTCATTTTCCTGAGTTTCAATTTCTTTCACCTAACACAATCCTAAAACAACTGGAAAAAACCCTCAAATATAGGCTTGTTTATAATGATTAAACAGATGTATAAAAACAGCAGGTGATTTTGGTTTGCTGGATATTGACCAGTGTGGTCACCCAGGTAATGAGAACACATTGCTGTTCGACTTGTTTTTCAGCCAAAACAGCCAATTTAATTCTTATGCATTAGTTTTGGTAGCAAAGGACCTGGTCCCTTGTCTGGTCTCCCCTGGCTGTAATTAAAATCTGTTTATTGCCTTGGGGAACCTACTTCTCTGGAAACTTGCTCTTTTCAGTGGAAAGAAGCAGCTGTTAGAAGCGAGCATTGCTCTTGTTTCTGTTTCTCTGTTCTCCTGGTCTCCACGTCTCAGCTAGTATCAAAGAAGCAGGACATTGCAGGCAACAGCAAAAAGATCTGAGTCCATCTTTCTCTTCCCCTATTCTTCAAAATTTTTATTTTAAAGGTCACCTTAGTTGCAGATATAAGTTTGCAGCTGTCTTGTTTCCTTTTCTAAATGGAGTTTAGCCTGAGTTGTCATCCAAGATCTTAGCCATTTGGATGAGATCTGTAGTACATTTTGTATTCTGGCAAACCTCCAAGTATATTCTGCCTGGCTTAATTTACTCAGTGCCACCAATAGACTGATATAGTTTTTACTTCCTGTTTTTCAGTTTGGTATAGTTGTGCACCACTAAAACAGCCAATCCAGGGTAGTAACTAGGCAAAAATGGTAGTGGTTAAAAAGGCAGGCTGGGACCAGGCAAACAATATCCAACAACACAGTGCTGGATGGTGAGCCTCACTGGCTTAGGGCAGGCATATTGTTGTCAAGGTCCTTAGAAAACTTGCACAAGGATGCTGGATGCATAAAACTGTGTCCAGACTGTCTTTTGAGCATGACATTTGCCTCATGTTTACCCTGTTTGGAAACACTTTCATGAAGCATGAAGGAGAATTGTAAGGAAAAATACTGCAAGGAAAGCTCCATCTGTGGGCAAGAAGAGCCATAAATTCATTTTGAAAGGCATCTAGTACTTTACTAGGTTTCATATTTCCATAATCTGTAGCCTGCTTAGCTGTGCCTTTCAGGGTTTGGCTGAAGTCTGTCGCAGAGATTTCTCACACCTTGGTATCTGTCTTACTATATAAAATAGAACTAAGTGAAGAATAATGAGATAAATACATGAAACATATTATTATAAAATGTGAAAGAACAAGGGGATAGATGGGGAATACAGAGCTGGAAATATGGGAAGTATATTTTAAGCAGGACATTCAGTCTGGAAAGCACTACATATAAGAATGAGTAGTTTATGCTTTGAAGGTCGTTCTTCATAGAGAAATCACATTCTGATTTACATTTTCATTTACATGTATGGAGTTGTTCTTTATTATTTTGTAAACTCAAAGAAGTTCTCTAAGTGCTTATAAGAAGTTGTGTTACTTATAAAAGTGTTTAATTTTATTTGATAGCTATTTTTGTACTGATGGATCTCTTTTTGATTACTGTAAACTTGTATTTAGGTCTGAACAGATGCTAGTAGAGCTAGCTTAGTAGACCTACAGCTGACTTGGGCTTTTCAATTGTTGATAGCAATTTTACTTTTTTCTGTCTTTGGGCCAAAGTTTTCAAATGCATTTTAACTTTCAAATGTTCATTTTTTTTCAAAGGTATTAACTGCCCACATCTTCGTGAATGTGCTTATATCTGGATGAAACAGTCTAATATTAGGCTAAACACTTGGACTTGGGCTCAGTGCACTGGCAGTTAAGAGCTGATGGTGGGATGATCCTACAAGACTCAGCTTGAAAAGCTTAGTTTTTTTGGCTTTATGCAGAGAAATATGATTGCATAGGGTGCTGAGCTATGAAAATACATTACTGTGGGACAGACACAGTGAAGGGCTTCCAAACATGCTGAGGAGCTCAGCTTGAGGTTTTGGATTTGTCTCAAGCTCTTGATGAGCTCATTGGACACAGCCAGCAGGAATTGAAAGCAATGAGTGCCTCATCGCTTACTTAGCGGGGGCACAGGCGGCCCAAACAGTCCGTGCAGAACAGATTAGCCTGGAAAGATTCCCAGGAATGAAAGTATAAAAGCAGAGATTATATCTCATTTCAGAAGGGTGGTGGAAAAGGCAGGCCTTGAATTCCCCCTTCCAGCATGTGCTCTGAGGACAGACATGGCAAGAAGTGCTCTCCCTAATGGAGTGGCCTTGCTTCTTCCCGCTGAGGTGTTCATGCTGGCCGCAGTGCCGAGGCTGCCCAGCCAGCTCCTGTCGGGCCATAAAATAGTCTCTGCAGGAGACTATACCATAGCTGAGGGATTTGCTGTAGAAATTTGTAGAAATAAAGTGTCAAATGCTTTTAGTTTGCAGTGGGAGTTCAGTAGATTTTCTGTGCACAGTCTCTGCTATTCATTTGAGAATTTAAGTGACAGATTATGGGCTCTGAAGAGCCCTTTCTTGAAATCATAGTTTGTGGATTTTTGAAAACTATTAAGCTTCATATTGGAAGATTGCTTCTGAAGCAAAGAAATCTTCATTTCAACTCTAGCGTGTATTAAGAGATTTCCCACACTTACAGGACAGCAGGAAAGAGCTATGCAACATTCAAGCTGGAAAACCTAGTTCTCCAGCATACAGCCATCATGCACTTAGCACATGTATTTTAGTAACATTTCTGGCCCCTACTTGTCTTTGAATAAACCAGAAAGAAAACAACACAAGGCTTAATTTGCCAATCTCTGATGTTGACTTGAAGCTTCCAGTTTAGAGAAATATCTTTTGGAAGGAGGAGGGAAGAGAAAAGAAAAAGTTTAGAGAGATGAGTTGTTTTTTGGCAGGTAGGCTGATGGTTGGAGGTTTTGGGGGTTTAACATCTGTGGAAACCTGGGCAAGTCACTAGAAAGCAAAAGCCTGTGACTTACCCAATAGCTAGTGAGCAGGCATCTGATAGGAATTACTGGCAGATGGGTGACCCTTCAGAGAATGGAGAACCTTTTGTGCCTTGATTGCTCACATGTCTCAGCATGGATGATCATTCATGTTTTCCCAATGCCAATTGTTTCTCTTACTGGTAAAATAAAGCTCCTGCAGGCAGGGATGATGATTTTCAGGGACAGATTGTTAACTCTTGTTGTGCTGCTGAAAAGGTAATATTTAACCTGCTCTATGGATTTTGACCACCCTATCAGCTTACCGTGCATCCTGAGTGGTTGTCACATGCCATCGTGATTCAGTCATGGAAAATGTTTTCCACTATTTTTAAAATACATGCTTAAATGTAATTTGTTAAATGAGGTCCCTACCTCTTCTTGACATTCTTGAGAACCATGTTGTGGTCCAGGGGCAAATTTATCAAGTTACAAACCACAGAATAAACCAATTTGAAATGAAAACGCTATCAAGTATTAACTTTGAAAGCACCATGGTTCTGCTGTAATAAGTTTATCTTTGTGCCTGCACTCTGCTAATGAAAAAAAAAAGTATTAAATTGTGTTTATGGCATATTATGGCATTTCCATCATTTCATTGCAGAATAATGCTCCCATGTTAGAGAAAAATCTATGAGCTTGCATTTAAGCATGAGAATGTTTCTCTGATGTTCAAGAGTTCATTTTAGAATGACTTTTTACAGTCCTTAACACCATTCATTCATAGGGCCTAGCAGGATTTTATTAAAAATACTTTCTAATGTATTTGTGATAATTTATGCTTCTTTTTCCAAACAACTGAACATTTAATTTAATTTAGAGAAGCCTACAATGATTAAACCACAAAAAAATAAGTCATACAAAAGCTGAGCTTCTTCTGTAAAGCAATTGATATAATGAAATTCCTTCTGAGATCAAGGGTAGATCCTGTATCTATACCTCATTTTTGTAATTTTTTTCAGGTAACAAGTTAAATCCTACAAACTTTATTAAAATATTTGAACTTTAGAGTTTTTCTGGTTATCATTTTCTGGATTTTATGCAACCTACCCACTGTATTGTAATACAATGTTAATAATACATGATATTTTAATTTTATTTGGTAATGTGTACACATTTAAAATAAGGGAAGAACAATTCTCCAGCACTCCTCAATGATTCAATGCAGTGCTGCAAAGTGTACTTGCAATTCGTTTCTTCTAATATTATCTGCAGCTGTTATAATGATGCATTGTTCATTTGCAAACTGAGATGACTTGGAAATAAAAACAAGATTTAAAATACTTCTAAATAGTAAATAAGCAAAGAATTATGTTCATCATGCTCTTTACTGCAGATGCTTTTTCCTTTTACAGGTTACACCTCAGGGCCTACCTAGTACTTTATAGATAATAATACCCAATGAAACGATATAATTCTCCTCCACACATCACCTCCCTGAAACAATCTGGTGGGTGAGGAACCAAACAGAGCATGTGGAGGTTTTGGTTTTGTTGGCTCAGTGTCAGTAAATTCTCTCTGCTACCAGATTGCTGCCAAGCGAATAATTTTTTTTAGTTTTTTTTCTTGTTTTTCTTTTCTTTTTTCCTTTTCAGGAGTTAAAAAACAATTAATTTTTTAAGGGTACTGGGAATAGAAAGAGCTTTATATTCTAGTATTGACATGGGGAAATTATCCTTACTCAATCGTGCACTTTTTCTAGATATTTCCAACATATTACTGAGTATTTATTTTAATGGTTATTGCTGACACTTGTGAGTAATGTGTACTGTTCATAACCACTTCTGTGTCCACAGCGCACCCTCTGTGCATGTGGGTGTTACAACAGACTTACCTCACAGATTTCACAGAATATTCTGAGCTGGAACCCACAAGGAACATCAAGTCCAAATCAACTCTCAATGGCCTATACAGGGATCAAACCTGTGACCTTGGTGTCATTAGCACTATGCTCTAACCAGCTGAGCTAATCTCAGGGTTATCTTCTTCTATGAAGGTCATTTTGGGCTTCTGAGAGCTACTTTTCTGCCCTGGTGATTTCTTCTGCCTCCTCTTTGCTCCTGCTGTGTTTGGAAGCAGACATGGGCCATGACTCAAGCTGTCACCCATCCGGCTGTCCCCTTGTCCCATTGTCCTGCCACAGCAGTGCCTGCCATTCAATGAACACCCTCCAGCTGCTCCTCCGGCTTGGAGCAGTCCTGGCACAGCCACTTCAGAAGGAGAAGTTATTGTTTCAGTAGGAATTGTGGCCCCTACAATGTTCATTAGACATTTTATTGGGAAGATCTAAAATACTGTATTGCAGAAATCACCTTCTGTTGGGAATAGGGATGGCTCAGAAAAATTTCTGATGGAATTGCAAGTTGAGGTTCACTCTTTTAATTTCTGAACTTAGAACTGGGCTCTTTATAGCTGCCACTGCCGGTTGTGCACATTTTGGGACAAAAGTCTTTGTTCTCTGAGGCTTTTCTCACTAGGGGCTTATTTTGATGTTTAGCAGTATTTACAATTCAAACTGTTCACGTTGAAAGTGAGCAAATCAGGAGGGTGGCATTGTTTCCCCTTTCTGCCAGACTAAATATACAAACATTTTATTAAAACAGAGCTGTGGTTTGAGTTGTTTTGTCAATGTGGTTTTGGTTAGTAATAAAACACAAGGTGAAGTTTCTTTATCACAGGAAAATAATATTGCAAGTTTGACAAACATGATTTGTGTAACCAGAAAATAGTGTGTGAATCATAAACAACTAAGGAAAATAACATAAATTCTAGCAGGGCATAATGTGGTGCAGTGCTATTTCTTACACTTTGTTTTCTTTGCTAGACATAATTCCTTCTAATATTAAAAACTATGGAAAAATATTTTTTCCAATAGTAGTGTGAACACCATGGAATATTAAAGAAATTATAATACGGTGAAAAGACATCATTTATTGCAGTGCTAAATACAGAGAGACAATAAATGATTCTGTAGATTATGAGAATATGAATCACTGAAAAGCAGTGTATTGAGACTGTGGTGCAGTTAGGGAATGTGTGGTCTCAGGCTAGAGGTGTCTAGCAGTTGCCAGAAATCAGCTATAATGTTAAAATTTTTTGAGTGGTTTAGTTTAAGTTGAATAGCATTTACACTCCAATAGGAAGACTTGTGCTGTGGAAAAAGACTGGATCAATTTTTATATTGATTTGCAGTGTACTCAGGGGTTTGACTGCACCAGGATTTGATGCTATTCCAATAATTCATGCATAAAAAGTAATAAACTGCAGTAAATCTGATTAACCTTAAACTTAGTTCTTTGAGGATCAGTAGTATTTCGATAAAATAAATATAGTTTTCTCTTTCACCGGGGTTTTTCATTTGAGAAGACACAGCTATCTGAACACACTGTGAACTGAACAGATCTGACTGTAACATTTTAAGCTTATTTTCTAACAAATAATTTGTCACAACATCCAAGAGGATGATGTTTTGGGACAAACTATTGAATTCCTATGGGTTATCATTTTGATGTGGTTAATTACATGTACAATTGTAAGCTTAAGGAATTCTGTTCCTTTTCACAAGATTCATCAATGCATGAAATTATAGGGAAGACCCTTGATTTTCAGACATGAAATTTTCTTAGTTACTTACTGCATTTCAAAATACCTTCCTCACTTGTATTTCCCTTTGTAATTGTCTTTGCTATAGGAAAAGTAGTATGTTCAAAGGCAGTCATTTAATTTTGATAACATGAGATCTGTAATGTATTTGTTTCCTTCTGATGAGATCTGTCTGTTTCTCTTAGGTTTTTGAGGAAGTATATTCCTATAACAAATGCCACAGGCTGCAGAATCTTTGATGTTAAGATGGTGATCTGATTAAGAGATAGGCAGCCAGCAAATTAGAAATGCTGATCCTCAGATGCCAAGCTGGAACTTTGATTAGTCACTAGCAATAAATATAAAAGTCATATCAAAATGTCTTCCTCACTCATAGATAAATATTATGTGCCATGCCTATCTCTTTTGCAGCAATCCCTCCTGTTCTCTGCAAAAATGACCAGCAGCCAACATGTGGCACAGTGGCAGCAAGCAGTGAGTGGTCCATGAAATATTGTGTCAGTTATGTAAGGATGAATGACATAAAATAACATCAAGTGCCTTGCATAGACACTTGCTTTTGCAGCTTTGCAGCTTTGCAGCAAAGCAAAGCTTTTGCAGCAAGCTTTGCTTGCTTTGCAGCTTACCTGGGCCAATTTTTTTAATATTCATTTTTCTTACAGTGTATACTGTGTCATAATGGATAATCTAGTCCATGTGGCTTCTCTAAAGCCCCATTTAGTTGTGGGATCTCTCTCAATGAGGTGAGCAGACCAGTATCAGTGCATTTTTCAGATGCTTTTGCAAGTGGTCTCTTTGCTACCAGACCCTCAGGTGGTGCCTGGGGGCATGCCAGGTGGGAGCTGCAGCTTGGGCTAGCACTGCTTGGGCTGGAGCACAGGGTGTTCCCACATGGAGTGCTGAGGCAGGTCCATAGGACAAGGCTTTAAAGTGCCAAACTACCAGCCACCAGCCACCCCAGCCCTCTGGGGAAGGTGCAGGGCTGTGCCTGTGCAGGGAGTTTTACAGAGCCTTGCAGCAAATCCCACCTGAGCAGCCAGGAGGCAGGAGATCACCAGCGTGACAGGGAGTCAGGAGGTGGGCCGGCATATCTGTTGCCCTGCTTTGAGCTGGAGAACTGTAGCATGGAAGCTGTAACCTGGAGGACTGTGCTGGTAGTGCTGGCAAGGAGGGATGATAGACCGCATAAGCTTTGATGTCGAAATAACCCCTATATGTATAAATAGTGTTTTTCAACTATTTTTATATAACTGAATTTTAATAGTAATAACAATGTGAAAAAAATTAGAAGTAGTCTGAACAAAATCTAAATTCTCTTAACTGCTTGATTTACTTTATAGCATGTAGGAAATCCATTGTGTACCCAAAGAGCAAGTACTGTATATTTTGAGACAGGGTAAGAAAAGGAAACTACATCATCCACAGAAATAACAAAGTTGAACCCCTGCTCTAAATTCAAAGCTCAATTCAGCCTTAACTATAGAGCTGCAGCTGGCACCTCATAATATAAGTGGTTGGTTGAATTTATCCTCAATGTCCACAAATGAAGTTATAAACTTTCTTCAGAGCTTCACTTCTCTTCAGTGCCTGTCCATGGTTTTAGCTTTTCTGCAGACTTCCCAATAGCCCTGTGTTTCCCTGGCTGCAGGGAAAGCTCGGTAGCAAACCTGCAAACATCCCATGTCTTTAGCTCTCTGCAGCTGTGCAAACAGCACAGTGCATTTCCAATATTCTGCTTTAAACATGTACATGGATAATTGAACTTCAAAGCAACAGCTCTGCTAATTCTTTTTTGAAGATGCAAATTACTAGTGTGACTTCTCACCAGATTGGGAGCTTAATGGAACAATCAGTCTGATCTAAATCCTCCCCAAGGCATGAGCACAGTTGGGGGTATTTCTGCAAGTCTAATCCATACTTTACTCACTGGCAGGGTGCAAAACTAATAGTAGCCTGGAGTCAGCAAAGTTTTCCCATTCAAATCCCAATACTTGAGTTACCTCCCTTTATAATCTATATTATTTCAGAAACAATGGCCCTGACTCTTATTATGTGCCAGGATCAAGCATCAAGATAAAAGTTTAAACATGAAAAAAAAATTCAAGGTCTTTGCAAAGATTTAGTATAGAAAGATGGAGTATTTCTTACATTCAGTGTCTTTCAGCAAAACGGTGCTTAATAGTTGTTAAAATATGTGGCATATTTGGCTCTAGTATACATATTTCCTGATATTTTTTTAAATGATCCTTGACTTGATAAATGCTTAGCATCATCTCCTCTGACCATTACCATTGTACAGGCAGCTTTTAAAAGAAAGGTTGAAAAATACATTAGGTTTTTCAAAGGCAGCCAAGGCAATTTACCATCTTGTTTGCCAGTTCACAGGAACAGATATGAAAGTTTACCTCCTAGCTGGGAAGTCCAACTCTAATTAAATCAGTACAGAAAATTTAGGCTCAAGAGGAATAAGTGGCTTTGGTCATGCCTTCGCAACTTCGCTTAACTCCACACATGCACCTAAAAAGAGCTGAAGTAATGCTTCTTTAAAAAAAAAGCAAGATACTGTGAACACTTGAAAATGAGTGCAAATTTCAACTTCAAAATGCAATTTAAATTTTCATGGAATAACAACAGGTTTGATTGGAATGTGCTAGATGGAACTTATAGCTGTTATTGCTCTTTGGCTATTAATTGGCAGGCTCCTGTGCTTGCACAGGACTCACTTGTGTATTAGAGTCTAGAGCTCATTAGTGGCTGCTTTTTGCCTTCCCTGCTGGCTGTTCCACTGTGCTGCTGATCACCTCACTCTGGGAACATTTGGATTTTGGCAGTGGAGATGCTCCTGGGCTGGCAGGTGGCCAGCACACTGCTGCTGTTTCTGTGCTGCTGTACCAGACAGGCTGGAACTCCAGAGTGAACTCAAGTCAAAGGGATTGTGACCTGTGGATGGATCCACAGTGGAGCAGGTACATCTCAAAGTGTCTGTGGCCATGGCTATGTCTGTGCCACAGCAGTGTCCCTCTGAAGGGATTGGGGCCCAAGGACACGACTGTGCTGCAGCAGGTACACCTTGAAGCATCAGTGGCTGTGCATGAGCACATACTGGAGCACCTCAAAGTGTTTGGCCATGGACAAGCCCACGACAGAGCAGGAACACCCCTGGAGGGACTGCAGCCAGGGCTAAGGCCGTGTTGGCAGGCTCTAAAGGAACAGTGGCTGTGGGTAAGGCCACACTGGAGCAGGTGTATCCCTGAAGACTCTGTGGCCCATGGATAGGACCATACTGGAACAGGTGCCCCTCAAAGTGACTGTGGCTGTGGATAAGTCTGTACCACAGCAGGTGTCCTCCTGAAGAGACTGTGGCTCATAGACAAGGCTACTTCTGGAGTAGGTAGAGCCCTGAGGGACTGTAGTCTGTGGATATGTCCAAGGCAGAGCAGGGATAAGGGGAGGAATTCACTGTGATGGTCTGGTCCAAGGGCACTGGGAGTGGACATTGTAATGGACATAGCTTTAAATTGGTGAGTTGCATTTTATGGGAATTACTGTAGCAGGAGCCACCTGAACCAACAGAGGACAAAGCCTTACAAGAAGCAGAGCAGGTGCTTAGTTGCCATCTGTAGTTAAACCATGACAGTGTTAAAGAGTGATGAATGGAATGAGAATTCTGTTTCAGGAGGTGGATGTAGCTACAAAGGTACTCCTGGCAGCTCATTAGGTCATACCTTTCTCACATTAATACTGAGGCAGTACTAGATTGTCTTGTGTAGTATCATTGCTCCTCTTGAAAGCCAGTCAGATTGTACCAAGGAGAAGAAACCTCTCCTCACTGTGCAGTGCCAGTTCTGTGCATTAGAGCCAGAGTGCCACTGAGCCGGCACAGAGAGCAGGAGTTGGATGTGTAGTATGTTGCATTTACTTATTTATTCATTATCTCTTTTTTTTTCCTCTTCTCCTCTCTTTGATCAGAGATTCTCTACATTTTTTATTTTACCTCCTCGTGCTCCATTTCCCAATTTTTTTTCCTCTACTGTTATTTCCTGTGAGAATTCTTTTTCCCTGTTCATTTTTTCACAGCATTTTTGAAGCAGAAAATGCATCAGAAATGCTTTGAGTTTGAAGTGAACTTTGAAATACACAGTCTTTAAGGGACTTCAGGGCTGAGGTGGATTCACTTCCCTCTTTGGTGAAGAGAATGGGGTGGGCCCAGCATGTCTGGCTGGTCAGACAGTCTTGGTAGGCAGGGCAAGTACTGTCCCCAACAAGGACCAGAACAAAACAGGAGCAGCCTGGTGGGAGCTGCTCACACAAGCTAAAAAAGCACCACAACCTTATACCTAACCACCCCCACCATTGCTCTGCCTCACTGATGGAAACAGAAATACTTTGAAGATGATCTGAAATTTTCCAAAGCCTCAATATTTGGTAGGCAAACAAGAGAAATCTGTGAGTGATAGAAAAAGCCCACAGTAACAACATGCTCTTGTAGTGTCTTATTAGCAAACAGCATGGAGGTGAGCAATGGTGACCTTCAAAAGCTGCATGGAAAAAATGATGCAGCTTCCCTGCTAGGGCAATGCCATGAACACCAGTCATGTGAGCTAGGGAGAGAGAAATTGGGAGGTGGTGATTCCCAGTGCTTTCCTCAGGATGGTGGCACAGGGGCAGGAGCATAGGTGAGTGTCCCACTGCAAACACGTGCTCTTACACCCTTCTAGGAGTTTACCCTGCCACCGAATTATCCTCTTAATAGAAAGGAAATGCTAAAAGCGAGTGCAGCCATGTGCAAGCATCCCTGAAAGACATGGCCTGCTGGCACTTCTTTAAATCTGGCATTTAAAATTGCTCAGACAGATGGAACGAAAGTATGTAATAAAATGTGACATTTTATTTTATCATCTACATTTGTTAAGTGAATACTTCTGATCTTTCCCACTGTCATAGCACTGAGTGCGAGTCAGATTCTGACAATTTGTAGTTTATAAAAACCAACTCCAGGGGTCAGACAGAAAAACAATAAGTAGTAATTAATTACAAGATACACATTCTTCCACAGAATCTGGCTATAGTGTGTGACAGCTCAGCCTAACAGAAAAGAAATGACACAATTCCAAAAAGTCACAGCTTTATATTCAATGATTTATAGACTATTTCTCAGTAGATTTGTCTACTTTGTGGTCTTCCTTATGTATATTTCTAAATATCAAGGTTTTATTAGAAATTCAGAAAGAAAAAATATATTTGTTTTCCTTACTGTCTTCTAAGTTAGTTGCACTTGTTTGCTTTGGTGTGTAACATAGCACCTTCTCTTGGTCCTCTTCAAAGCACAGCTCCATTGGGTTCACGTTGTCTCTTCCTCTCCGTCGCTCCCTGCTGCCCTGGACACACTCTCAGAGCGTATGCAGAGCACAGGTAAGCTGGCAGCTCTCACAGAGTGCAGCAGACAGCCACACTGATTTCACTCCCCATTTTGTTGTTCAAGAGAAGCAAACCCTGAGGGTCAGCACTCTGCACTTGCCATTGCTAACAGAAGGAGGAGGTGGAAAACTGACATAAGCACAGACTGAGCTCTGATGCTTTGGAATGTTGCCCCTCACCCCTCCTTTTATCATTTGGTCAGGGACTTCATCAGCAGTTATATCACTTAATGTTCATTTAGTGCTAAATTGGGAATATTAAGCAGTAAATGATTGAACTTTTAATTCTCAATTAAATTAAAAGCAGCCTCCTCACTGCAAGAGAAATGTCATTGAGATCTGACTTTATATCTGTTTTGCAAACAGCTTTACTGCATTTTGTAGGTAACACTTTTCTGGGACCTAGCCCTGAGTTTACAATGACCACTTGCTCCTACTAGAAACACTAGAAACACAAATAGCTTTCACCCTAGGACATACCAAAAATACATGTGCAGAGGTAGAAGCAAGTAGGAGTCCTAACTTCAGAGCAGAAATTGCTCTGTTCAGTGCTTTATCAACAAAACTGAAAGACACCTGGGCCTTGAAAGCTGACAATCTAAGGAATTGCAATATTTAGATAGGTGTTTACAGAAGTGCCTGGAAAAAATAATCATGCTACTACTAAAATTTGTTGCCACTATTTATCTTTGGCACCAGTTTTCCCACCAAGAAGCCAAAGTAGCCAAGAAAGCCCTGCACCTTTTTATAAGGTGTAGAAATGAGCTGAAAGCTGGAGATACAAGGGGGCAGTTTGTACTAGGAGGTTTCCTTGAAGAATAGAGGGAACATTAACAGAGTGATTTATAGTGTAGGATGCTTATTTGGAAATGGCTGTTGTGCTGATGAGAACAGACAGTGATTGCAAACCCAGCTGCATGAAAATGGGGAACGGGGACACGTGACCTCCTGACCCCACTAAATTTCAAACTCTTGAAAGCCCAGCCCCTCACTCCCCAAAGTGTGGCATCCCTCATTTGTGCAAACAGTGAGAGGTCAGCATACCCTGGCTGCCGCTGCTGGCTGAAAAAATATATCTGGCTGAATATAAGTGAAGCCTCTAATTTGCATCTCTCCACTCCAGGATCAGTGCTGCCCTCTCACTGCTGCCAGCATTGATGCTGCAAGGGAAACCTCAGTACTGTTGTTGCTCTTGGTATCACTGTTATCTCTGGCAATGCAGAATCATAGAACCATAGAATGGTTTGGGTTGGAAGGGACTTTAAAGATCATCTAGTTCCAGACCCCCTGCCATGGGCAGGGACACCTTCCACTAGACCAGGTTGCTCAGAGCCCCATCCAGCCTGGCCTTGAACACTTACAGGAATGGGGCATCCACAACTCTGGAGAACTTGTTCCAGTGCCTCTTCACGGTGAAGAATCTAAATTATACTTGTTACTTGGTGTAATTGCTGCTGTTCCATGGTGCTGAGGAGCAAAGGGAGTAACCGACTGAAGAGAGCATGACAGCCTGTCGGGTAGTTAAACAAGCAGCAAACTCCCTGTAGGTAGCACTCACTGCTGAATAAGATTGCTTTGACCACTGACTCTAATCCCCTTCCTTTTCAAGTAGCCTAAAAAATATGCCCTTCTTTGGTTGGTATTTTTTTCTATATCAGAACTTGTGAAGATTGAGGAGTATTTTTAAGAAGCCAGTTGTGAGTGGGGCATTATCAGCAGGTGCTGGATAACACTTGATAAGAAGAGCTTCCATCAGGGCACAGTTGGATGAAAGCTGGGGCTCTGCCACTTGGGTTTTTGGTTGCACCTCTGAACAATACACAGGCCAAAAGTTATTTACAAAAATTATTCAGTGACACATTTCAAATAATGAATATTTCAAGTAAATTATTATGGTCCATACATGAATAGGAAAAGCAGCAAAATAGTTGATAAATTATTCATGCAGCTTTAGCACTAATATAATAAATATTACATGGTGTCAGAGGGAAATGAAGGATTTGAAATGAAGAAAGAAATTAAGTATGAAGGAAAACCACCTGAAAATTGGAGAAGGTGAATACAGAGATTTGAGATATGTGAATAATAATGAAGAGACTTAATGGGGGGAAATAAAAATGGTGACAAGTATGAGTCACTTCAAGAGGCAAAATACTCTTCCTCTTTAGTAGTTCTCTACAGAGAATACACAAACTTCTCAAGCCTCCTTCAGCTCTGTCTAAAAACAAAAAGAAGACCCCCTAGAGTTAGCCAGGTGGGAACATACCTAGATCTGGCTAAGGGAATTACATGATCAGAAGTACTGATTTACAAAAGGGTCGTAACATTTGGAGAAAAATACCATTTTAAATATCAAATAATGTGTTATTTTTATTTTGCAAAGTGTCTTTTCTCACCATCTTAATACTGAATTAGGACAAGGCGATTCTATATTTCTTGAGGACAGAATCCATAAGGCTTCTGTTGTGCTTTAGGTACGCACTCAGCAGCATTAGCTGCCATGCCATTGATCATGTCTGAATGGTCAGCCAAATCTGCTCTGACATACTGCATCCAGTAGCAACAACATTAATTCCCTGTTTGCTCTTTTGCTCATGTGTATAGTGTACAGATTCTCACTAGTCTTATCAGTTGACTCTTCATTTTAACATTCAAAACTAATCCAAAACCAATTCCTCCAAAGAGGAATTTAACCTTATTTTTTCCTTCCAAATCCCTCCCTGTTGACCTTTCTTTTTCAACATAAGTATAAAATGTGAGAGAAGAAAGAAGTTTAAAAAATCCCAACATATTCTAAACAGATTTTGAAAAAAATAATTTTTCTAAAAGTGGAAATGGAGACACATTACATATTTTTTCCCTACTGACAATGGACTTGTGCTTCTTTTAACCTCAGGAGTAACACATTAAAATGAAATGTTTTACGTTCATCATTTCCGTAAATGTCTCATTTACAAAATCTGTCATGGGCACACCAGTCGCCTCTTCATTGGACATTTACCAACCTTGGCATATCAATCCATCTCTTGCACATCTGCTCAGAAAATGTAATTAGTTATACCCATATGCTGCAGAAGTACATGATAAAACTTAAGAACAGAAAAGGCCAAGAGACTTGACAGTCTTTCTCCTTCCTACTATGTGTATTTTGTTGAAGACTTAGAAAAGTGAGAAGCTTTTCTTGCCCTCTGCCACAGGGTGGGGATATGACTGTGTCCTACACAACTTGCAGACACTGGGCAAAACAATTTATAGTTTATTCTAATAGTTTTGGTTCTATTCACTTGAGAACATCATTTATGGTTTAAAAAGACACAGTATTCCCCAAATAGACATACTTTCTTTCCCTGGTCATTAACGTACTTATGAAGTTATCCTTGCAAGGAAGTGTTAAATAAGATGGACAGGGAGCCTCATCAGAAGTTTGATGACATGGGAGACCATGATGAGAAGCACTTGCTACACAAAATGACACTCATATGTAGCAAATATGGAAACTCCAAGCTTGTTGATCAGCTTTTTGACAGCTGTGCTCAGGTTTGCTGGCAAGTGGCAAAGGAGAGAGGGACTTACAGTCTAAAATGGAGCTGTGCCTCATTAATCCAAAGTTCAGTGGCATCTTTGTGCCACTTTGGCTTGTGGGTAGAGCTGTTCCATGTTCATGAATGTTCAGCCCCTGTGTTCAGTGGCTATGTCTCTGCAAAATGGATGAGCAAAGGCTAGTGTAATTCCATTGGACTTTAAAAGTAAAACTCGGCGATACTTTAGAATTTGGGTTTTTTCACTAGGCAACATTAATTACTTTGCTATAGAGACTGGAATAGAGTTGTTACAACTATGATTTATCCATTAATCCCAGCTTCTTCAAAGTTCCCTACAAAGGATGAAATATGCTCTGAATATACTATAGTTCCATCTCCATAGCAAGGGATTTGCAACTGTTCTCAAAATCTGTTGTAATGAAACATCAGGTGAGTTTTTTTGTGGATGGTACATTAACACCCTCAGTTGGTGGCATGTTTAAAACCCAGAATTATAATTCAATTCACAAGAGATTTGAGCTTTCAACAGGACCTCACAGTGTGGATCAGAAGCCACTAGCCACTTGTTAAATGATATGGTACAAAATGAATTTGGAAAATGCTGAATTCTGTCAACTCTGTTTTCTTGTTTTCTTACTGAAACCCAAAACAATGTGTCACTGATCATTATATGAACAAAGTCATGGTGATGTGGCATTACAGAAACACCATTTTAAGTTCATCTCTGACATACCACATTTAGTTGCTGTGTATGTTGTTTAATGGCTGTACATTTTTCTTAAAAATACCCCAAACCCACTTTCAAATTATTAGCATTCTTTTACTTCAGTGGGGGGTTCAAAATCAAAGCTGATGTACCTCCAGCCTCCACCTTTTCTTTTAGGATTAATTGGGAAAAAAAGAAAAGCTCTCCTAATTATAGAGATTTAGCTTTCTTTATAAACTGGCTATTTTAAGATCTGTTTACAAGATCACAATATGAAACATCATTCAAAAACAGTGTGAATTGATTACATTCTTCCGAAGAACATGTAGCAGTAGAATATGCATTTGTAGCTGTTCCACTGCCCTATAATTAAGATTTTATTGCTTCCCTTCTAAACACGTGTTGCAGCTGCTGAAAACAGCTGAGATAATTAAAATTAGACAATGGAAAATGCTCCCCCCCAAAAAAAAAATCACCCTCCAACCTTTTAGAAAAAAATGGCAGAAAGACTGTGGTCACCACCAAATATAAGGGTAAGTCAAGATACTGATTATAGTTTTCTGCTCTAGTTTCTTTACAATGAGTAAATTTTCCTTAAATACTATTAATAATTTGAATGTTGCTAGATTGGGAGACTTTGTATTAGAACAGCAGAGCAGCTTTTAGTCTTTCCATTCATTTGCATGGACTCTGGATCACAGCATGGTGATGGAGTGGTCAGCAATCACATTGGGAATGTTCATGTATCCCAGAATGAATGAGCAAACCAAAAAAACATATAAATACAAATAATATATAAATAGATTTGCATGGTTAGAATTACTCAGGGAACTCAATTCTGCTCTGAACTGATCTCCCATTTTTTTAAAACTAAAATTAATACAAATAAATAAATAAAATAGCTGTACCACAGACAATTAATTAGAACAATCTAACATTGTAACCGTGTTATTGGAGAGGGACTACAAAGGAAAGTCTTCACAGACTTGCAGTTTATTTGTTCTGAATAAATACATTTGATAAATGAGATGACATATTAAAAAGCAGAGATGAAATAATATTGTTTTCCATAAAGGTCATCCATAAAACCAATGTTTCTAAGGAAAAATGAACATATACAGCAGTAGTGTTGATCAGCTTTGTCAAATTGCAGATAATGACTTTTGAAGCAGTGAAGCCAGAAATCCCATGGCAACCCTCACAAACTTCAGACATACACTCAGTGTAGGTAGCAAGCCATATAAAGTAGGAACAGGAACATTTCAAATTAAGGGTTAAAAACTAAGCTAAATATAATTTGAACCATGAAAGCAAATATCCTTCTAATTGTATCCAAGGTATTTTTTCCTTCTGTTCTATGTTTTAATTTTCTGTATTCTGAAATCTGTATATAAACTGCAATCCAAGTGACAGATGACAGTTATCTTTGTACCACTCCCAGAATCTGAGTAAAGGACAAAATACAGTACCTTCTTTTGCTCCTCAGCATCTCTCAGCACAGGGGTAGCTAAGAGAGTGGCAGTTCCCTTTCCCTGGTATGTGCCTGGCTCCCAGCTCTCCATGCCAGCTCTTTGCCAGCTCCTCTGTCAGGGGTCTGTGTACCCTGTCCTAATGTGGCCATAAAAGCTCTTATTAAACCTGGTCAAGGTGCTCAGTGGGTGAGCAGGAACCAGTGTCAGAAGTGGTTTTACAGCTCTATGGAAAGGGAAAAAAAAGATAAACATCTTCTGTTGGCATCTCTGCATTTTAACCAGATAGAGCATGGCTTTTTTTACCTTGGTTATAAGAACCTGGCTGAGACTTGCCAGTTTGACCCAGTACTGCCATTCTGTATTAGTTATTCGGGGTGTGGTTGATGATTATCTGCACTGAGTGTCTCTCTGCTCCAGCAAAAACTCACATATGAAGAAAAGGCTAATACAAATAAAGGGTTCTAGGTTCATCCTTTAGCAGAAGTGTATTTCTTAATTTGCTGTACCCCTATGTGACAAAAGGAGGCACAACTGTATTTGTATATTTTTAAATTCTTTTAACAACTGCATGCCACAATGCACAATCATCATCACAGAAGATTATAATTTTGATTATAATTTTGATGCTTTTTCTGCTTTTGCACCTCCCCTTTTATATTTCTCCATTAATTTTCTTTCCTACAATGAGATGGTAACAAAATAGGTACAATAATAGGAATAAAGCAACATGCTGGAAGGCACCAATAAATATTGAACAACTTACTTTACTATGTTAACCTGTCACAATTAATTCACTTATAAAATTTGTACTGTCCCATCAGTGAATGAACACGTAGTCTCTAAAGAGCTATTCTAACTTAACTATTTCAAACCCAGTTAAAAATCTTTCTCTAACCTTGCTTTAGCTTTGCTTTTATGTCAGCTGAGTGTCTGCCAGGTTGTTTTGTTTATTGCAAAAGGTATTGCTGGTGGACAAGAGTAGGAGAGGATACTTAATTCTTGTAACAGTTTTTCAGTTCATAATATAATTGCTCTCAATTTCCACTCTATTTCATAGCCTCATATAATAGCTTATATAAAAGCTCTTTTGCTTTTATCAGAAACTTCGGACTCTTATGCTGTGTATATTGAAGAATCAAGGAGCAAAAAGAGATGACAAAGCAGTAGTGGTTCTGCAACCGCAGTGAGCTGCTGCTCATTTTGGTAGGCCCTGCCAGCTTGAAGGGCTTAGTACCAGCTTTGTGGGGCCCAAGCAATTCCTGCAGGCCTCCTGGGTAGGAGATGATGATGTTCAGACCACCTCTGGCTTTCTCTTCTAACCTGACAGCCAAATAATGCCATGCCTGAGTGAAAAAACATTTCTCCACGTAGAAGTAAGGAGCTTTGTGACAGTTGAACATGTAGGGAGCATCTTGCTCAGCTCTCATTTTACATACTATTTTTTTACCTCCTGGTGAAAGCTTGATTTATTATTTAAATGAACACAACTCCAGACTACAAATAAAAAAAATAAACATCTTATTTGTTTTCATTTGCGAAAGAGCCTGGTGAGATGTTTTATGTTTGAAAAAAAAAATCAAATCATATTCTAACATTGCAGCTACTTATTTTTTTGATTAAAAAAGTTAATTCAAAAAGGCAGATCAGTTGCTCTTTCAGATGCCACAGTGTTAAAACAATTATTTAAAAAACAATGAGTCTTCATCACATAATCAATGTTGCTGTGATTCCAAGGGAGTTTCTTAGTTTGGCTTTAACAGTTAATGGCTTTCTGGCAACTTTTCATTAATTATTAATGCAGACATAATAATGTTTATTCCTTAATTAACCTTCTAAGCAATACAATTATCAAAAGAATTATTCCTGCTGGAAATTCAGTTTCATGTCACAGTCTAGATAAAAAAATTAAACCTCAAATATGACTTTTTGCCTGTGGAAAATGAATACAATATTTTTTGACATTTTTTCCAATTATATTTTAGATGAGAACATAATTTGACAGTTCTGCATTTCTTTAATCACGTATTTTACCTAAACCAGGATGTACCTTCACTTTTCAGTCCCAAATCCACTGAAAGTTTTTGTTTATCCCTTTTAGGTTCGGGTGAGTTACTGCCAGTGAGGCAGAGCCACTGTCAGCAGTAGGGGCTGCATCTAAACATTGGTGCCTCTTGGAAAAGCAACATGGTAGGTTTCTTGAAGGAGTTTATGGTTCACCCTATTGGCCAACATTTCTTCTAATCACACCGTATTCAATAAGGTGCCTCTGTGGGATTGAATAGATAAGGCTTTTCTCTCTCCACAGTAATGGCAGGAGTAGAGTAAAAATGATGGTGGGGTAACAACAGGTTCACACAGTAAAAACCTGAAAGCTGTGCAGTGCTTTATGGAAGTTTTGCTGCCCAAGTGCTTTCTGCAAGGGCTGTACAGTTGGATCCTCTAGTCACTCTAGTCACTCAAGTCAGTCCCCCTGGGTAGCAGATAGGAGCTCCTTTATTTGATAGAAAAAGGTTTATTTAGCCATTTTCTTTGAGTACACTTAAAACACATCAGAGCAGCCTATTACATACACCTCTGCCCTCATCCATTCTTCATGAAGGGACTGTTTGTCCAAAACAGTGGGCAGTGCAGATATGTAATATTAAAGTGATTTAGACATATGAAAGAAAGCCACTTGATATTCCTTCTGGCCTGCAAAGCTCCTGCTGGAAGGTTGGTTTCATGATTAATTTATGCCAGCATGATCCTTATTTTAGTGATGCTATCAGTGAAATCCTGCCCATAGCTATCAGGCAAATGAAAAAATGGCAATAAATCACAAATCATTTTGAAAGGTCACTATTTTGGGTGTAGGCTGACAGCAGCAGGGGCCAGCAGGGTCCGCATTTATTTCCTTTTCCTCTAGACGTGCATCTTGCTGCAGATAATGTACCAGTCTGTACCAGGCAACCATATAAAATCACTTAGTGCTTAGAGACACTGATGTCTTACCCACACAAGCCACCTGTGTTTTACCTTTACTATCAGCTATTTGCACTGGTGACAGCTCCCCTGTTAGGTAGCAGAAGTATTTGCATGTCACAAAAAGGACAATGTTTGATTGTACTTAACAATGGATCTTGGTACTGCATGATGATAGAGAAAATCAGGAGAATAAACACATGGTCAAAAGAAGGCCTCTGTATAACTGACTGCTAAAGTCTTTCCCCCATAAGTTATGGCCTAGCTAAAGATGAAAAGAATTGAAAAAGAAATCATGAACATAATGAGCGTTTTTACCAAGGATACCAAATGTCCAACACTTCTGATTTCCAAAGATCTCAGGTAGCAACGTTCTGCTCCAGCAGAATATACAGGTAAAATCAACGCAACACACACTGGCATTGCCCATTTCAGCTAACCAGACAGTACATGTCCTTAGAGGTGCCTAAATGAGCCACACGGTATTAATTTTTGGTTACGTTGAAACATTCCTATCATTCCAGGTAAGCCTGTTCAAGCTCAATTTCTTGAACTTTCGTTTATCTGGTATTCAGAGTGTTACTGCTGTTTGACTTGCTGGAGTCCCGTTTATAGGACTGTACACCACAGAGAGATTAGGAGCTAAAAACAGCAGGCTAAATTGAGTATTAATAAATGCAAATAAATGCTCACTGGGGAAAAGCCAATTCTCCTATATATACACACTGATGGAAATTAAATTATTCAGTAACCTTCAGAATAGCTCTTAATGTTAGTGGACAGTTCTATGGAATGGCAGCTCAGCATTCAGTGGTACTTTAAAACATAAATTAGAAATTAGTGGGAAAGAATGATGACAAAAATCAAAGCATAATTATGACAACGTGTACATTTCTGGTGTGCCTGCATTTTGAACACTGGTTGCAGCAGAACTAGAAAATACAGAGAATAGCAATAACAATGAGCACAGATGTGAAATGGCTTTTGTACAATATGGTATTAAGCTATGGCTTTTCCTCTGGGAAAGCAGCAGTGCTTGGAAAACACACTAGAGGTCTGTAAATTCTTGAATGGCACAGGGAAGATAAATAGGAAACAGTTGCTCATCTCTTCTCACAATTTAACAAGTAGAGGGCATCACTAGAAGTTATTGGGCAGCTGGTTTAGGAAATCACAAAATGTATTGATTTTTCCTACATGTTAAGTTGTGGAATCCATTCAGCATTGTAAATACTATGAGTTTAGATGGAAAAAAAAGAAAGCACAGGGAAAGCTATTAAAGCCTATTAAGTTCACTGATAGAAGCTCTGATGTTAAAAAAAAATCTTCAGAAAGGATACAGTGGGTAAAGAGCACAGTCCAGCCATGTTGTTCCTCCCTGGCTCCTGCAAGCATCCACTGCCAGCACAGCTGGAGAAGACACTCTGTAGCACAGCCCTTTGGCACCACACTGCCTTCCTCCTAACACAGACTCCACTGTGAGTTGTCCACCCTGGGAGGGATGCATACTTCCTGCAGTACTCCAGGAGCATCTTAACTGCCATTTTATAGATAAAAAGAAAAAAAGGGCTGAGCTTTCATTACTACTTCACAGGAGCAGCATGAGAGAGTTGCTGAAAAGGTCGTAATGGTATTCCAGGTTTCACTTGCAATCTAAATTTTTTAAAATCAAAACCACAAAAGACTTTCCCAGCTTGGACAGGTCCATAGCCACCCAAGAGCAGCCGCTGTGTGCTCTGGAATTGACCCCTGCTGCCATGAGGTGACTGACAAGAGCAAGCTCCCAAAATGCCACCACAAAAGGTGCAGGTGATGGCTGAGGCCCTCCTGTTCTGCCACACTAGAGCCCTGATTAGACTGTCTCTCATTCCTGCACCTCATTCTTTCCGCATTCAGCCTTCGGCCTGCTCAGGCCAAAGGGAATAAAACTGCAGAAACTACAAGTCCAGACTGGAAAACCTTTTGGGTGGAATAATTGAATGACTGGAAGACTTCAATGCATATTGCATGAGTGAATCAGCTAATAATTTCAAATGCAAAACTCTCTTTTATTTTCTTAACCCTTTCTCTTCCACACTGACTATCTGAAGAGGGAAGAAGTTAAGGATTACAGGAGGGTCAGCCATGGGAGTAAAAGATTTCATCCTGCAAACTCCAAATGGAAGCTCTTGTGCTGGTAGGATCAGTGCTGTGTCATCACTGTACAGACAATCTGTTTCATGAACTGCCAGTTTTTTCTTCATCCTTTAAAAAATGTCAAATTGAAGATGTCTAATAGACGTCTAATAGACATGTAAGTATGCAGTCTAAAAACTAAACTAACAATACTTTAAACATCATTAATCTTACAGTACATGTTTGGCGTCTCTATGTACCATGTTGCCATCAAGTGACCAGCAAGATCTATCAATGTAATCCTAAAGTCCTAGTCCTTGAAAACTACATGAGGTAATTTTACAACTACAAGAAATTACTCAAGAAAGAGAATATAAGAAGAATGCTAAAATACCAAAATACTTCTTAAAGACTAGGATACAGAACGATGACAAACTTTCCTTATTAAACTTTTTATTAAAATGAAGCTATTTTTACATATTTAAAATACTTTATATCCAAATTATGCTATATTTATGAAAACAATTGTATGCAAATGCATAAAAATATGTAAAATCAGAGCTAAGCAATAAAAAGCAATATATAGCATGTTTCAAAATGTATTTCAGGACTAGAATACCTGAGTGTTCAATAAGCTGGTTTTCTGAATTTCACTGATTTTAGCAGTTAAATTTAATAATGTATTTGATCTCATATAAAGCACTTTGGTTGGGAGAAACTGCATGGAAAAGGCAGAGATCAAGCAGAGATATTACTCAAGGCCTGTCTTCAGAATCTTCTCCCACATGAAGATCCACTGTTTGAGATGTTAGGAAGGACTCCCATGTAGCAAGGCACTTAAAAAAACCAAACACATACATATGAGTACAGCAGACAGATTTCTGTAAACTGTTAGCCAAGGAGAAAAAGAAGAGAAAAAAAAAATCAGAATACATACACATTGTCACAAGCTGCTTTTGTGGGACCATGGTAAGAGCAAAATATGGTTTCCTAGGCAGCTCAGTGATATGCAAAATGTTAGCTAACATGCTGAGTGAGCTGTAAAGGTCACTTCTACATAATGACAAGCGCACAGTGTGAGCATTGTAATTGTATGTTGTAGCATGGAAGATGCTAACATTAATTATGCTCCTCTTTAATCTCCCCCTTTAGTTACAGGCAAAGATCTCTTCCAAATAGAAAGCACATTGTCAGGCACAGTTCCCTTGTAATCTCTGTGGATTCCTATTGTACACCAAATTTGCCTTCCAAGTTAAATGAAACCATTTTTTTCCTAAATAAGGAGAGGATTCATTTTTTCCCCTGAGTAATGGGAAAGAAATGGGACCAGAAAGGCAGGGGCTGGGAGTAGGGAAATTGTCATCCTTACAACAAGTGGCATTTCTCTTCTCCTCATGGAAAAATGTATTTATCATTGTGAAAACTATTTTTTTTTATTTAAATAATCAAGACTGTAGCAAGTAAAATTAAAAAAAACCCAAAACCCCAAATGACTTCGGTTCAATTTGGCTTAAATGAGTGTTGGCAGCTTGGCAAGCCATTCTAAATCATAGATTAATGTTGAGAGCCATGGCAAGGCTATCACTAGGTAACCCATAGTGAGCTGACAAAGCCCCAGGCTTCTACTGTTTCAAGTCTATCAGTAAAACAGGGCAGGGAAATTCACGCAATAATTTTCTTGTTCTTATGCTGTTGATAAAAAGCTCTTGAAATGGAAATGTTCTAACAAAATTTTGACTTATACATTTGTATCTATTGTTCTAGACACTGCAGCTTATTTACTACTTAGTGTACACAGGTTTTTTTCATGAAGAATCTGTATTATTCACAATAAATAGGTCTTCTGAAATTTCTCAGGAAATATATATTAAAACCTGGATAGCACACTCCATTTATCTGAACTTTGAATTAAATCAGTAGCCTGAAAACAGCATCATTTCGTAACTGAAATCTTTTGCCATAAGCTATTCAAGCCACAGCAATTTGCTGAGCCCAGCTACAGTGGAACATGTAGCATCCATCTGTCATTGCTTAGGAGATGTGGAAATTACGCTGCTTGAACTTACAGCCACCTATCTCTGTTAGACATTTCTTGTGAATGACTTCCAAGCTCTGCCATTAAATATGCAGATTTAATCATATTACCCTGGGTCCTGGTATAGCTCCATATCTATGTGCAAGCTGATGAGTGGGAGGATCTGATAGTCACGAATAATGTTAAAGTATAAGCTCAAAGAGCAAAACAAAGAATACACACAGGATGACTGGAGCTGGGAGAATCCATGACGATAGAAGGATGCAGAACCAGGGATACCCGTAAAATTATGGGTGATAAAAGTAACAAGAAAAAGCAAACAAAAGTCAGCAATGGTTTTGTCTCTGAAGACATAAGAAAGTAGATGTGGGTCTGCAAGATAACGAGAGTGGTTAAAACGGCCAACTGAACTAAAAGAGCACAAAGCAAAATTATGTGGGAGCTTATTCTTGCATACGTTTTTCGTTGTTATCAGCCCTGTTAGAGATCATTCCTGTTACTCATATATTGTCCCCTAGACTATGAATACCTTGAATCTACCCCCTCAATCTTTCTTTTCTGATCTTTCTGACAAAAGCCCCAACTAACTTCTGCTATTGCACACAACATTATGCTGCTGTTCAGAGTACATCTAATGTTTGAATTACTGTGAAAAGAGAGGACTAACAGGATAAGATTCATGTGGAAATCTGCTTTCTTCATTGACTTTTTGAATAAATGTTATTTTGAAATGGTACATCAGGGAGAAATAGTGAAGATACTGCTGGCACGAACAGTGAACTGCAAGTGGTGCAAACTGGTTTCTGACTTAAAAGGTCTTTTTGACCTTTTGTATAAAGCCTTTAAGGTTTGATCATTAGATTCTCCCATACTTCATGTGACACTGTGGCAGCTGAATCTATCTGAGATGCCTGAGTTGGAATGTGGCATCTTGGTTTTAAAATGTCAGTGAGGCAGCAACGTGTCTTCACTGTGGCGCTCAAAATCATCAATTGCTGTTTGCTATAGCCCAGCCTGGGTTACCATCCTAGAGAGCTGCAAGGCACAGCTGTTTTCCTAGGCTTTTTCTAGATATAGGGCAAGAAAACATCACTTCTTCTTGAAGAGTCTTTTGTTGGCAATGACAGATTTTTTTCCTGAACCACAGTTTAATTTATACCATGTAACTCCATGTTTTGTCATTCTGCAATTTCAGTAATGTGAGTTAAAATACATATATCAGCACTGGCTGCACTGTAAAAATGACTTTGTCTTATCTTTGCAACACTGAGCCAAACTGCACATGTTAAAATGCAATCACAGTATATTGCTTAAGCAGAGAGATACAATCTACTGAAGTCTTTCCAGACAAAGATGCAAAGCATTTTTTCACACAAGTTATTCAGTTTTTAATTCATCTCTGTTTATATAACCAAAGCACATTTTTCAAAATGTAAGAGGTGGCTCATTTCACTGTCAGACATCACAGTGCTGCTACAGCTGACAAGTTTTATAATTAACCATACCAAAACAAAACTAGGTCTCTGTGCCTTAGGCTCAAGCTTTTCGTACTGTGAAGCATGAACTGCATAAACGACATTTTGTTAGTGATGTATACTTCAACGTTATTACAGAATGATTCTACTCCATTCTCCTGGGAGGCTGAAAACAGAGATCTCAATAGAGGATCAGCCAGTTTTCACAAAGGACACAGAAAGGGAAAAAAAAACCACCAGAAAATCCAAACTGAGGAAATTAAATGTCTTTGCACAGGATTGAAATTCATAATCCAATTACTTGTAAAAGCCCAATGGAAGAAATAAAAAAGCCTAAATACACAAAATGAAATAGCAAGAGCTTAAATAAGGCTATTTTACCTAAAATATTCCGATTACTGCTGCAGGACATGTATCTTTTCTACAACATCAATCTTAGAAAAAAAACAGCAGAAAGTTTTTCATATAGTACAATTGCATATATAACTAAAAAGGAGATATAAAAACAGAATATGTAGTAAGGATGCTAGCAGAAGCAGTGTGTCACATGCCGTGTGTGTTCCCTGTTATGAATGGTCGATACCTTAAAAATACCCTTTATGATGGCATTTTTTGGAGTAGAATATGAAAATGAAGTCTTGTTTGTGTCCAAGGCAGAAAATATTTTCATAATTTCTGGGTGCAAGGAAACAAAAAATAGAGTGCATAGAAACAGTCATTCCCACTATAAAAAATGTCTTCCTAAAATTATTTAAAAGAAATCGTAATGGATGAAGTGAATAAGGGTTCAAAGATGGAGCCTGTCTTTGAAGCGACACGCACAGAAGACAAATGGGCTCAGCCACGTGGGAGCTTTTGAAAATCACATGAAGTTTGTTAGCTAAATTCCCAGGCATTGCTAAGGTGGGATGTGATCAACATGCATGAGCAGCTAACTCTCTGCTATGCAACCAAATGACTAGTTAATGCATCATTACAGAGGCCTCTAGGGCAAGCAACAAATCTCATCTATTTTTCTACAGCTTTTACTAGACCGAGAGGTACGTAAGGGAAGTTGCTGTAATGGGGACTGAGTATAGTTTTGCCCTAGTGAACCTTTTGGATCAATTTATGTCTATACAACAATGTAGGTCACAGAAATAGACTGAATTATGCTTCAGATATTTAAGACAATCAGGAAACCATTTATATTTTTGGAGAAGATTAAGGTGTGTCAATACCAACGTGAATCTGACTATATCAGAGGTACCTTTAGCTTTTTATCTGATTAAGCTGGAAAGGTTTAACAGGATTAGTTTGACATGAGATAGATAAAATTAGACACTACACTTTAAAACAAAGGTTTATCCCTGCTCAACAAAAACCATGTTCTTTCAATGCCAAAACTAACTATCATCCTACATTAGGAAAAACCACCAATCTTTCTGCATTTACTAGAGCATCTCATGAGCAGTGGAAAACCAAACTCATATATTTCCTGGAATTATAATGTCTAGTTATCTTTGGATTGAGCTGCCACTTATTCTGGTGTTCTTCCTGAACAGAATAGGTTAACAAAGTTCTTTGCTGAGAAAAATTGAAGTATTTCTTTTTTTTCAGTGCTGTAAATGTCCTAGTGACTATAGTAAACACATGAAGGAAAAAAAAAGAATTTAGCATATGTTTAATCGGTTTTGCTCTTTGAAACCAGAGTTCAGCACTGCCCGGTTTTTCACTAGTTTGCACCAGTTACATTTCAAATGTGCTACCTAAACAATACTACCAGCACCACCAACAACTTTGTATTTTGGTTTTTGTAATGCTGCATAGAATATCTATACCTAAATTAATGAAAATACTCATGGTGACAATCAGCTTTCTCAGCTGGTAAGCTCCACCCTGTGGACAGTTTGTGATTCCAGCTGTTTGGCAGATAACTCTTCTGGACTAAGGTGTCCGACAATAGTGTCATGCCTAAGGCATCAGGAAAAGGAATAAAATAAACAGCACAGTGTTAACTCATGCTGCATTCAAGAACTTTTCTCTGTAAGGCAAACAAATCAATGCTATTTAGTTCACAAATAGAAGTAAAGTTCTGAACTTTTAAAAATCAAAGCCTTTTTACATAGTTTCAGAAAATCCCCCCTATTTTAGCAATGCATTTACAGTTATTATTATTACAATATTTTTTTGGCTTTAAGCCTTTGTGGAATACAGGTGGACTTAAGAAGGGATTCAAATCTTTTCCAGAGCAAAGAAAAGGAAGTAGAGAGCTCTATGAACTCTTGAGACCAGCTACAGGAATGGCAAATGATTGGTCAGTCATGGTAATTCTTGGCTACTAAATGACATATTTAAATATAATTAAGCATGTACATTATCACAGGAAAGCTTTCATTTTTATAGGCCTGCACAGGAGCACCCTGAAAATTTGCAACACTGGGCTTTCATTTGTTGTCTTTGTTACCACAGCATTGAGAGACACAAAGAGATTGGTGATTTCATGGCTGAAGAAACAAAGCAACATTTCTTATTCAAGTATATTAAATAGAGATAGTGAATAAACTGGAAGGCTACAGGAATAACTCTACTTGTTTTGAATTAGTAAAGCCAGAGAAATACAATTACAGGTAATGCTTTAAAGTAGCACTTAATTAATGTGAACATTAATTCAGCTTAAGGGAGACATACTCTTTTATGAAATACTCTTAACATCTAAATGATGCTTGATAATTTGACAGCAGAATCCTTAGGCAACTACAATTATGGAAAACCCCAAATAAATATAAGGTCATACTCTTTTCCCATATTTTGACCAAGAGGAAATAACATTTTAGAAATTCTAGTGTACTTTGACACATTGCTATGTTGTATTTGATCACACTGGCTTGAGTTTTATACAGTCTTGAAGGACTGGATTCTCTGCTGCAAAAGCCATCAGAAAATAGATGGCTATCTCTCATCACTGTAGTTCTCAGAAAATTAAGGGATGCAGATAATGACCACTAACAGGAATGACTCCTGAATCACATCCATGGCATCCATGGTGCCTGGGAAAATGCACAGAATGTGCTTTGGGAAAAAGAAAAGAGGGATGCTACAGCAAGAACAGGCTTAGTAAGCATCAAATGGTGCATCAAAAGTCTGAATGAGTAACTTCAGACATGTGAAAGAATGTTAATGATGCAAGTAATGACTGAAAAGAGAAAAACACTATAACAGGAACTGTGTTTGTGCATAAGTTTAATGAGTTAGACTCAAGCCCTTAAGGCAGGATTTTGTTTCCTACTGCAAGCATAAAAGTAATATTCTCCTTCCCGGATTTCTGAGATTCCCTTCCTGAAGTTTCACTTCCAAACAGCTGGAGCAGATGCCAGAGCTTATTTTCCTGCTCCTTTCAGGAGTGCATTGCACACCTGTAATTTTTAATATAAAGGCCTCTGACAGTAATCAGTAATCACTTCTCCAATAGTTAACCATCAGCATTAACCACAGGTCTCAGATAAATGGGTATTTTAGATCAAAACTCCCGATCAAAATGTTAATTTTATCATATTCTCTTGAATGTCAGGATTAAAATAATGATTTTCTGATAAAACAGAGAGATATTGGTAAGCCCTCATGTTGCAAGCAAGGAGTGATACAGTTAGCACAGTGTTGTTTATTAGTGCAACTGCTGCAGTAAGATAAGGCGTTTTTTTCTAAAATGTAGATCTACTGAGATGTAACAGTAAACCCATTTTATGCAGATTTCAATATTTAAGAAAAGCACAAAGAATCATGTCTCAGTATAAACCAATTTGTCCAGTATTTCAGAGGCTATTTAAGAAGAACTACCAACAGTTACAGAAATAGCTGAATCTTTTTCTGCAGTTTGTGGCTAAAATAATAATTTCATGTACAGTATGAGCTTTGGTGTTCTGAGTTAAACTTCTGATTCAGCAAAAAGCATTTCCAGACAGGAAAAAGAAACAAATAATTATTTTTGTGTTTTAGCTAATCATTCATAAACAAAATATTCCAATATATTCAGCACTGTTTTATCATACATATTGCTGCTATAGAAGTCAGAACCATCAATAACTGAAGACAATGTGAGAGGATGCCAAAAGCTTGCTGTCTGATTTCAGAAAATATTTTGATCTTAATATGTAACAACAGATTGTCAATGTCCATGCATCTCACAGACCACATGTTAATTAATTAGACTTGATGATCAAGAGCTCTGTCTTTTCAATTACATTTTACAAAATGATTTGTAAAATCAGGGCACTGCCATTGGCTAATGGGCGATCCATAAAAAGTTCGGACTACAGGACTGGAAGTTACAGATATCAACATATATCTGCAAAAAATACTAATTTATGATTAATAGATGGCCTATTGTATTCCATTTTTTTCCTAAAATAAGGAGAAATTCTTTTAAAAACTTTTAAAAACATCTGGGATATTTTCAAAATGCGCATATCAAGAACGTGTTCCCCATGAGGAAACTTCACAGAATGCTTAATGTATTTTGTTGTTTGTTTTCAAGTTCTCCTTCTGAGTACATATCCTTGTAAATGGAAATTCTTACCAAGAATATTACCCATAGCATTAGAGCTGAAACTAAAAATCTGATAGAATAATATTGAAACGTTTTCCTCATACAGGATCATTTAGACAGGTTTGAGCCTTCCAGAAGGCTTCTTCATGCAGTTACAGCAAAATGTTTCCAAACTGAAATATAGCAGCTGACATTGAACCGAAAAATATGTTCCAAATTGTTGTGGTTAGTAAAACAAGAGTGCCCTCTGTCGATGATGAATTCAAGATCAACCACTTGGGGCACAAGCAAAACACATTTTGCTTGAAATGTGTCAAATTAAGGATAACTGCTTCCCTCTTCCCACAAAAGGTGATTCTGAAGTTAACAAATGTTTGAACTAAAATGCAAAAATTCCTCTTTACAGGCAATCCATGGACTTTTGCACTGAAATAACCAATGAAAAAATAACATTGCTATGAGAAAAAGTTTTTACCTCTTCATAAAAACGGAGATTATTCTCAGCCACATTAGTGAATGTTGATCTCATATCACACTGCATGTTCTGCTTCCACCTGTCCCAGTCCGCTTTCAGAGCATTATTGGCACGTTCAACTTTGTCTTCAAGTTTCCCAATCTCTTCTGAGAACTAAATATTAATTGTAAATATTAAAAAATATTAGGAAAATCACCATTTTCAAAATTATTGAAATCAACTGACTGTAGTGGAGGCAAACAGAACTGAAAAAGCAAGGTTGATATTTAACTTAGCACAAAAAATCATATTGAAACATCATTCCTAATTAGTAACTCACTATAATTTTTGAAATATTAATAACAGAAATTCTAGACCACAATTCAAGTATTCCTGAAGATATTTTTATTGGCTGAGAAGTTACAGACTCTGGCACGTCTTCACTAGCACTTGACAGTAATGCATCTAAAAAGTAAAATATAGAGGGCTTTACTGAAGCAGAATCAACTGTACAATTAGATGAGTAAGTGCACAGTGGCCCTCTCTTTAATGAATTTTCTAGTCTTCTCAGTAATTTTGTTACCTATTGTCATTTACTCATCAGCAGTGTCAGTTCTGGCTGGCACCCAGTCACAGAACTAGATACATCTTCTGTAGCTACAGCGCAAATTCATCTGCTGCGACTGCAGAGTGACTGTCTGCAGCAGGAGGGGTCAGGCAAGAACATCAGTAAGGAACACCAAGCAGGAAATTTAATTCCTTGTATTGCTTCCATTGCAAGTCAGGTCCCATACACTTCTTCTGCTTCCTTGTATTCTGCTATCAGGCAAATAATTTTTTTCCTCGTACAACACCTCTGTAAACTTGGATAGCTACTCGTGCTTTCTGTAGAGATGGTGTTATCAATGATAGGAAGTTCAGGATTCCAGGATTAACTTCCAGGATTTTCTTCTGTGTTCTTCTTCTATTGGCAGAACACAGAAACATCAAAATTCAGAGCAGGATGTGGAAAGCCTTGGTGCACAGCCTCCTGCTTGAACCATGCAGGGGGAACAGCAATCCAAGTGCAACAACAGTCCTGCCACTATTAGACACAAACTAAGCTGCACTGCCTGAAATGGTCACAGAACCTGGATCCCATTCAGTTTGACATACTAGAATCCTTCAGCTCTTAAAAGTAGCCAAAAACTCCTTAGCTAGTAAAACTGAAAAATTCATCTGAATGGGTATTTTCCCCGTTCCATAATAAACATTTTTAGTTAGACTTGATTTCTACACTGATTTTCTTTGGCACACTTCTAGATTAATGAAATACCAGTTATTAATCAAGAACAAAATGCAAAATCTTATTTCTACTTTACTGAAAAGCCCAAGTTCAATTACCTAGCCAGAACCACTAATCAAGTTACAGACAAGGGTAATTTCAACTACCAACTCTGTATTCAAAATGAAAAAGTTAATCCACAGTTTAAATGTGGGGGAATTACCTTTAAAGGAATTACAGGCAACTGGATTTGGTATTTTGAGCATATCCCATGCTAATTGCTTTTCCTTCAAACACCAAAAAATGAATGCACACGGAATACTGAAAACGGTGACATTTTTAAGATGATTTAGAGTAGGAAAGGCAGTTGAATCCATTTTCTGCTTTTACAAAAAAAAAAGTTCTTCTATGAGAATGCACTAGTCTACACACAAAAAGAACTACTCCGACTTAGAAGTCGTGGCTCCAGCAGCTTCCCCTTATCTTGTTTTTTATATCTCTAAGTAATTTATTTTACAGTTTGTTTTTGTCTGTCCTTTTCTAGGAACTACGAATTTCTCCCACAGTGTAGTCACAGTGTGACATAGATAGGCAGACCCCGTTCTACATTCCTGCCTGGATATGCAGTTTAAACATCCCCCTTTAAAGTCCCAAAGAACCGTGTGTTGTATCAAGGCAAGGGTCTGACTTAAGATCTAAGGGCAGCATTATGCTGCCATCATCTCAAGTAGAGAGGTTTAATATCTACTTTTTGAAAATGAAAAAGAAACATAAATGCCACCCTCTTCAGCTGCCATGACAGCAGAATTCAAAGAAGAATGGCTTGATCTTAATAAAAACATCTACCTAGTGTGTTCCTCACTTACAAGGTGTAAATTGTTACAATTTATCCTGCAAATTAAATAGGATTCTGAATCCATTTTCTTATATTGATCTCACTGAGGCACCAAGTGTGAGAAATTAAATCTCACATCAGTGATCACCAGAGGACAGCACAGTGCTAATCAGACATCTGACCACGGGACAGGAAGGTGAGAGCCAGACATTGTTAGGGCAGAGTGCCACCAGATGTGAAGAGTGGGACCTGTAGCAAAGAGACCTGGCCCAATAGCCAAATTACCTGGTGACACAGCATTTTACACTGTCTTAGTATGGCAAAATTGCATGAATTTCTATCTGCTACATGAATTAATCCTTTAGCCTGGAGTTAAAACATAAGCTATACTCAGAATGTAATAGATTCAGCATTTCATCTCTTTACTACTCAGTTTCAAGCCTGAACGCTAGAATCCTTAAGTTAGCATTTAATGCTTATCTGGTTCTGTCAGAGCACATTATACCAACCTTTTGTCAGAATTACTATCAGCGCTAGTGGCAGTACTAAAACTGTTAAAAGTATCCAAACCACAGAGGGATACACGAGCATTGCTGTGTAGCCTTCAGAATGGAGCATGGGAGTGATGGAGCAACATATCCAAACAACTTCACAGCCAGAGCTCCGGAGGTAGAGAGGTCTAGACAAGCAAGAGGGTACCAAAGTCCTCCCAAATATCTCTGTCAGAGCCTGCATCCAAAATCACAGTCTTCAAACCATCCATACCCTGAACAACTGCCGCCTTCATGGACCAAATTTTGGAGCGGGAGACATTGTTTTGGGTTTTTAGCAGCACCACAAGCAGCTTCCTAAATGCCAGGTTGCAGAAGCACAGCTCAAGAAGACTTTTTTTTCCCAGACAATGAGGTTAATGTCCCATAAGATTTAATTTACAATTCCAGCCTATTTCATCTGCACTGACCTTGGGGATGTTTTACATTCTTCTGCTGTACAACCTCCTGTTTGTTAAATCATTTAATGTTTGCCGTGACCAATGCTAAAGATCTCACAGCCTTTTATCAGCTCTAATGACAGTCTGAGTCTCCTTATCTGTGGTAGAAATGTACTTCAAATGAGATTAGAGTTCATGCCACTCATTGTCAGCAAAATTTCTGGCTACTAGATTGCACTGACAAGTTCAATCTGACATCTATGAGATCATTAGAAGCTACAGGAGTTCTGCTTAGGAATAGAAATGTGCAAAGACACTCAAACTCAGTGTTTGGCACCAGTTCCAGTAACAGTGCCTGTGTTATGACCACCTTTTTTTTTGAAATCAGTTTGGTTAGGAGTGTCAGAAAAATATTTCAACACATAACAAAAATTTTAAAATAGTACAAAAATTACCAAGAAAACAGTTAGAAGTCACTTGAATGGTTAAAAATAGCAGTACAGCATTCTCTGCAATCAAACTATCCTTAATAGAAAAAGCCTTCTAATTAAGAAAACATCTTCAGATACAGCTGCCACTCAATTAGAGAACACAGAATTTTATTATCAGATTAGACTAACAGACATCTGTTTTACTGCTTTTGTGAGACTGCAAGGAGAATCAGGCTCTCAGAAACAGGATTCTCTGAAATGAGTAAAAAACAGAGGGATTGGACAGATAAAGCAAATATCTGAACACCTGGGTAATCACACTGTCCAAAGGCTTTACCAAAACTGTAAATGCAGATATTGAAACACAGAAACAGTGAAAAAAGATAACTTTGGGCAAGCTGATCTCAAAATCCTACTGGAAGCAAGTACAAACATCTCACGATGGCATAAACCAGTCAGTATCAAATCAACATGGTGTAATCAATACTATGCTAAAGTAAAAATATTCCTTGATTTGTAACAGTTCAGGAAAAAAGATAGTGCATGCACCTTGCCTGAGGACTCCATCAGATTATAACAGGAATACATCCTGAAGAGGCCATGTCCTGCCATGCAATGTTCTGTGGCGGACAGCAATGAGACTGCCTGCTAAACAAGCTGTATGAAACTGGAATTCATCACTGAATGGACCTGCCATTGCTACCCTGTTCCCAGCCTAGAGGACTTCTCCAACTTACCATCCTCTGTGCATTTTATAAGAGTTTCAAACTTTAAACTAAGGAAAAAGGACAGGAGAAGCAGCAAAGGAAGCAAAGAAACAAAAACAGTTTCGAGAACACAGAGGCAGAGAAATGATAGGACAATATAAGTAAACAGAATTTCTACTTCAAGAAAAAAAAACAAACAGAGGTATTTACTCAATGTCCCACTGCAGTACACAGAGGCAAACTGTTACAAAATATACCATAGCCATAGTAGATACCAGAGAGTGGTAATATATTCTTATTTATTCATCTCAGTGACAAATCAAATGAAAATAGGAATTTCAAATCCAAAAACCATCTAAACAGCTCATCTTTACATGAAAACTAATTACAACAACTCTAATAAAAAGTATCTGAAATGTCAAGGACTTTCTCCTTTTATGTACTAAAAAGTTATTAGTCAGTTTTATATATTATTTACACTGTATAACACTTTGTGTTAACACTGTGCTAAAAGGACATTACTTAGGCGTGACAGTTCAACAATCAAAAATTTTAAAATGCCAATAGTCATGTTGGAAGTTGCTTTTAACTGGCTCGCTGAGCCTTGCTGGTGGTTTTGGGGATGCCTGCCCCCACGGGCTACCAGTTACAGTCCGACTTCACTAGAATGAATGAAGTGTCATACTGGACTTAAAAAAAATATTCGGCTCAACTAGATAGAACAAAATGTTTCATTTTAAATAAGCTTATTGAACAACTGCTCATTCTAACCACCTCCTCTCCCTCTCCTACATCAATGGAGCAGCAGATACAAGAGCATTGCAGCAAGTCTTACTTTCTTTTAACTCCAAGTGTGGAAGCAAATGGAAATGCTAAAAATAATCTGTGGTACAATCTGTGTTGACAAAACACAGTGGTCGCCCACTATGACCAGCCTTTTGCTCCAGCAGCCCATCTACTGAAGTGCTGCATCTTTCTCAGGACTGCCTTTGCCTGGCACATACGGCTACAAAGAATCGCAGAGACACCATCCAGTTACTACACATGGCTTCTCAGGACACTTCTTTTGCATATCTTTTGCAGTTAGAATAAGGCCTGGAAGATTTCAGCTTTCTGTACATACTCACCAGATCCTTTTCTGTCTTTCTATTGGCTAAAGCATCAACTTTGGAATCAAGCTCGCCTTGAATTTGGTCTCTCCTTTTCAAAACACCCTTAATATAGAAGAAGAAAAAAAAAAGGTGTAAACTACACCATATTTTAGCTATTTCAGAAAACCATCAAACACCTTGGCTATTCTATAAAATAAGTAAGATCACAGAATGATGCCATTTAATAATTTTGACATGATACATATACTTTAATTAAAAAAATTAAAATTATGAAGACTTATTTTTCCATACCTGTATTTTATCTTATGTGTTTTTCAAGAATCTTAGTAAATCCAAAATCAGTGCCACAAGAATCTGACATACACAGTATCATTGCTAGTTATATGAACAAAACTGCAACAGCAGTTTAATTGGTATCAGCTCAACGTACTATATATTCATATCTCAAAACAGCAACATGAGTTTGCCAAATCTCATGAATGACAGTATCTTCATTGAGTAAAATTTACAATATAAAGTAGAATGACTAAAAATGGTATACAAGGCCTTATTGAAAGTGTGACTTTAACCTTTAATATTATTTTGTAAGTGCCAAATGTAGTTCTGAAAAATCAGAAAAAATTAACAAAAATCAGATAAAATTATCATAGGAATGATAGCTGTTCTACCATTGATATATGTGCTTATTTTCAGCTTATGTAATTATTACCTCCTTTAAAACTGTCTTATCAGGTATTGGGTTTTTAGCATAATGTAAAAAAAATAATTAGAGAGGGGAAGGAACATTACTTGTTAAGCTACAAAACAGGAACAGTATTAACAAATTAAATTTCCATTTCCAGTGCTAATTTGCTCTGAGACCTTGATGAAGCCTTATAAATTTCTCTTTGTCTTAGCTTCCTCATCTGTAAAAGCACACTCAGGTATGCTTATCTTGCAGAAGTGTTGCAAGGCTTTAGTCCTTTTGAAAAAAGTCAGAAGCAGAACATATTAAATTACAAACCTCAAAATCTTCTTTTACTTTACCTTGCCACAACTGGTTTTACTGCTTCTGCTGCAGAGATGTTCAGTATTCACCTCTAGCACAGGACATGTTGAAACATCTCAGGGCACAAGCAGCTCTACCTTCTCTAGCTCTCTTATTTGATTGAAAATATCTCTGAGATCTTGTCACTTGATCAAATACAATAGAATAATTTAGGAGTTTTTTTTCAAATAATTTTTCAGTGTTTCTTTTTGATCTGTTAATCACAATAAAAATTGGTAAACCTGACTTTGGGCTATTCTGAGTAAAAGATTAGCTATATATACAAATGCTCATAAATCTACTCAATAGCTCAGAACTTAATATATACAGAAAAAGTTTAGCTATAAGCACAGAAGCAAAACAAATGTCTGGAACAACTTTTCTTCATAATACAAATGCTTTTACTATTTATTTTGCCTCTTTTAAAACTGTTTTAATGGCTGCTATCACAAATTATAAAACAAAACTGACTATTTTAATATTAAGGTGCTACAACTACAGACAAGTGCTGACTTCTAATGACAAACATAGGGACTATATTTTTAAAACATATTATTACACTTTTACAGCTTTTTGGTGTAATATTTAATGATACCCTGCCACAAAACCCTCAAATTCTTTATGTGAATTCGTAAACAATTAATGCTGTAATTTGTACCCTGAGGGACAGCAGTTTTATTCTGTGGGTCAGTTAGGAAGGAGCTGGTCCAGATGTAAATATTTTAGCTGTGAATTCATTTCATTCCCCAGTTAAAGGCTGAACTCACAACACTGGAAAATACAAGGACTGTATTGTATTGATCACACCTTGTTCTGCACATTTGCATGTGATCTTGGCAGCACTGCACATGAGGGGTTAAACACACCTCTGAAAGCAGGTTTATTACTGTGTGACTTCCCATGGTATTTTTAGTGTGATTAGTTTTACCCTCTCCAAACTCCAAGAGGGAAGTAAGCCACAACAAAAATAAAAATCCAGAGTGAACGAAGGGAAAGGGACAATTGTAGAACAGCAGTGAGCTACTGAAGGAAGGTTTTTCCTCTGGACAGGACCTCATGGCAGACTAATGCTGTGTTGCAAGTGCTGCATCAAGAAAACTACAAGCAGAAAAAATGCAGTGGGGAACAGCAACTTGTAAAGTGTGCATGAAGAGCCAGGTAGTCACCCTGGGGCTTGTCCACAGAAACCTCTTTGTGCTCTGGACAGAACGCCTGAGAAAGGGTGAGGGTGAGCCAGGCTGCAAAACAGAAGGTCATGGGCAGGCAGAATCTCTTCAGTAGCATGAAGGCTAGGATCACTCATGGGTAACAGACTTAGAAATGCTGAAAAATTACTTCTGGAAGTGGGGGAGACGAAGAAGAGCTGCAATTTCTAGGATGGTAATCTCTTTAAACCTTTAAGCAAAGCAGTACCTCCACCTACCAGCATGGCCCCTCTTTCAGTGAAGCTTGTTTTAATACAGCAGTCATTGCAGCAGTAATTCCTAACCTCTCAGTAGCTGAGCCTTACTGAGAAATTGGCAATGCTCTGCACAGTGCCAGCAAAGGCTCAGTTAACTGGGGTCTTGCTCTACCCATGGCCTGCAACACACTGTCAGCCCCTACTCAGAAGGCACTGCAGTAGGAGCTGGACTCCCAGCAGTAACAGAAGAACAGATACTGCAGCTGGCATTGCTCAAAACCTAGACAAAGAGGGGTTTGTACACATGTTCTGCTTTCTGGAGGCAGCAAAGTGGGAATTATGACATGCTGAATTCAGTTACTTAATTATGTTGATTATCCACCAACACTGAGTATATCAACTCTGGAGTCTGATTTTTTACATTCTCTCCAAGTGTAAGAAAAATACATAAAGGGAACTGAGAGCAGTAGCTTATGGCAAAGACTAACACATGCTTATATAATGGCGCAGGGACTGGAAGTTCCCTGCTGTTCTGGAAAAAGAAAACATAGTTTAGGAACAGCTCCTAGAAAGGGAAAAACCTCTCCACTCCTTTTCCCACACACAATCTGTTACTCAATGAGTTCATATTCTATCCGTGTCAGAGAAGGTCTTTCTCAGCTGCTGTTCCCAAACCCTTTCGGCTACAATGCAGAGCTCACTGAAGATGGCAAAACCAGACACCCTAGCACAGCTACCAAGGGCTGCCTGCCAAGCAGAACTGTCAAGCTCTTCTTATTTGGAAGGGGCATCTCTGGCTGGATTAGCAAGGGAAACAGAACCAACCAGATTCCCTGCTAACAGACAGTTATCCTATGCTGCACATGTTTTGTAATGAGTAAATACAGGGACTGTAAAATCATTTTCATCATTCTCTCCTAGACTTTGTCACTGGACTAAGCCAGATTTTATTTACAGCCACAAACAATCCTTAAAGAAACCTTACCATCAGAATTTCACTGTAGAGAACATATTCATGTAAAATTGGCAGCAGGTTTTCTGAGAGCCCTGCCATTCTCTTCTCCGTAGCCTTGCAACACCTGTCGATGCAGCTGGCAATGCCCTTCAGGGAGTCTGCTAAATCTTCTTCCGATGCTGACCAGAGGGTGTGGATGGGGCCGTATTCCTTCATTTCATTAAAATAGTCTTAACAGGAACATATACACATATTACTCTTTGTTCTTTAATAGATATCTAAGCGATGCTAATTACAACCTTGTACTTACTGTGAACAAACCAAGAGGCTGAGGCTAGTGTTTAAATTTGCTCAAATGACCAAGGTAAGTAAACTCTGGTTCATTGTTTATGAATAAACTAATCAATTAACGTATTGTAATTAAGTAGTTTCAAGAAATCTATCAGCAAAAATGCCCCAGTAGTTTCAAAAGGACACACGTACTCAGGCAGACCTGAAGAGTTGTACTCAGACACCCTGCATTAATGACCTGCGTTGCTTCACATTATCTTCATATAGAGCGACAGGAGCCATGAGCAGCCGTGGGCAGCAGTTGGTCTGATTTGGGTCTACTATCCTGAATTTCTCTGCTGCTTGAAACAGTAATGTTCCAAATCCTGTCTCGGTTATTAAAACTAGAAGCTTTGTTATGTCCCAAAAGCTTCAAAAGAAACACTGAAGTTCACACCAGTTCTCCAGGTGTTATGTCCTTCAGTAGTTTTTAATAATTTAAATACAGGGATATCCAACAAATTACTTCTCTTATGTCTCTAGACCAAGTGATAATCTGTAAGCAGAGAGAGAGGGCCCAGAATTCACTGTGCCACTTGGTAGGGCTAAATGTGGGCAAGGCTCCATATGACCAGGAAGCTGCATGTTCATAGGAGGGTACTGTGAACGCATTGGTCATGTATCAAAAAAAGAAATATCCTAGAAAAGATGAAAGCAGTTGTGTGGCATGAAGAGTGTAATGTTTACTTTGAGACTAATTGGACAAAAAAACCTCTGTGGAAGATGTAATCAAGAATCCCACATCAAGGTACTGCAAGCAGGAATGTTGTCTGCATTGCAGCTATCAACAGTTCCGATCCACAACAGTGCAGCCCTGCACACAAGTGTTCTGACGTGCTGTTTAGAAAATATGGGAAGAAGATATAACTACAGCATTTGGAAGCATGTCAAAATTCTTAAGGTTTTCCAAGAATTTGATACTGATGCCTTGAACCTACAGACCTCAGCTATTTCCATTGAAAGGAACAATATCAAAAGGAACTCTTTTCACCAACATGTATTTTACTTTTATAAGATCCTTCCAATTCAGTGAGGACATGCTGAGATCTGGTGCTGCACAATAAAGCACAAGGGCTCAGTTATTAAGGAACACAGTGCAGCTTTTCAAATTATATAGACAAGAAAATACCTCAAGTGCTGCCCAGTGGAAATTCTACTGAACAGGCATAGTCTGAGATCAGAGTAATTTCAGAATCTCAGAAAAGTCAATCACTTAGCATTCCACGTAGGTGTGCAAACTGCTGTTACTTAAGGAAAAAAATAAGGTCAAGTCATTCTTCTTAAGAAAACTCTTAATAGACACAGCTTACCATGACAGAAATTATGCCCAACAGTAAAGCTATTAAAAAAAAAAATCTACTTAGTCAAAACAGAAAAAAGGTGAAGAATGAAACCAAAAAAAGAGATGTTTAAAGATCTGGAATCTAGATAGCATTATGTTAGCATGAGATTGCCCTGAAAGTAAAAAACAAAAGGTCATTCAGTTTTCCAAAAAGCACAGGTAAAAAGACAGCCACACTTACTACATTTTCTTCAAAGTTCCTCATAAGCAGCTGAACGATATGTTAAAACTATTCCTATTAAGAACTTATGAAAACTAACTGGAAGATCTGTCAAAACCATAACCATTAATAAAACCACAGTATAAACATAAATCTCCCTTTTTCCTTCCTTGCTGGAAAGAGCATTTTGCCTGGCACAATAAAAACTAATTTACTTTTCCAATATATTAATTTCTTAAATCAATAAAACTGATACTTGTTTTCTACTTACCCCTTTCTTCCTTGTAAATCCTATGAGCTATTTTATCTAGTAAGTTTATTTTCTGACTAAATGTTCCCATGTAATCGTTGATTTCTGTAAACATTCCAGGACGATTTTTAACTGCTCCTCTTACTGAGGATGCTACAGCTCTGACGGTTTGTCCCATCCTGCTCAGCAAACCGGGACCCTGCTTCTTGTGTGATGAGAGTTCCTAAAGACAGAATAAGCTCTGTTTACTTTCAAGTACTTTTTTTAATTCTCTGAAAATAATTCATAAAGCTTTTTTCTTTTTTTTTTAATAAAACTACATACTCTGTGTCTTTTTAGTGTACAAATCTTATGTTATAATTATTAGACAAGTGTCAGAGTTGTACCTGTCATGTGCATTTATGAGCCAAGCCTTTCTGAGCAAACACAAGCATGCCATGTATCACGCTCCACAAGAACGGTTAAAGATGGCAGAGAACCTTCACCCCTTCATTCCTCAGGGTGAGTTAACTAGTTTCCAGTTTAGCTTTTTGAACAGGAAAGCAGAGGTAATGATTGCAGAAATAAGTAATTGAGAAAAGCAGACAGTGTTCCCACTGGAGGAAGTAATCCACCTATTTTTTTTCTCTCTTTTTAAATGTTGCTAGAATAACCTTTGCTGAAGTTCAGAGGCAGGCTTTGCTGAGTACAAAACTCCAGTTTGCAACTGGTGACATCTTGCAACAACGCAACAGGAAATTCTTTTATGAGACCAGTATAACTTTTAAAAAAAACAACAAAGAGATGAAAAAGACAGTGCCATGCCAAACCAATAATTAATTAAAAACACTATTTTCCTCATAATCTTGGAAGCTTATATGTGTACCAAAAAGCATGCAGACTTGACATACTGTGAAATTGCCACAAAAAAATCCAGAATGCAGTAACAAAAACTACTTTGGAAGGTACAGCAATATTTATGATCACATACATGATTACCAAAAACACAGAAGAAAAGGTTATCTTGAGGTATGTATATTCCATAAATCCCTGCCTTCTTCTAACACTTCTGTAACAAGCCATGGAATGACACTATTGAATACTGAGCCAGGGGGACTCCTGATACACTCTACTAACACAAGAGGTGGTTTCACATAACTGTAGATAAAAACAAAGTAATTTTACCCAGGCTTGTGCAGTAAGAAAAATTTTGAAGTCTTCATTAAAAGTTAAAGTTGGATGATCAGCAATACGGTTCAAAAATTTATGTAAAGCTTTTCTTCGAGTCTCAATGAATTCATCACTAAATCGTTCCACCATGCCCTTCATTATGAATTTTTCAGGCAATGGCTAAGAAAAAAAGAAGAAGAATATTGTACAATTTGCATAATATTAGGGTTATTACAGTAGTTCTTCTACTTAATAAAAAAAATTGGTATACCTTGTAAAATCTATCATGCAAAAACCCAAAAGCTATATAAAGTTATCATATTCAACTAAGGTATAACATGGTTCTTGTAATAATATGGTTCTTGTAACACACAGTGCAGAAGAACACAAATGCAACTAAGAAAGGAGGACATAAATTATTGCAAATGGCACCATGAAAAACCTAATAAATACCTTTATGTGATTTTTAATTATCACATGCATATAAAGCTAATGAAAATAGGTTGGCTTAATGTTTGTGAGACTTCAGAAGTTGCAAAAAGACCTCAAACATCTCTGTATAAAACTGGAGCTATCTTATAAACAAATAAAAACAACAAACAAACAGGAATAATCAGTGTCGGATGTGCTTCTTCAAGTTTGCTCTTCAACCAAAGGAAATCCTGGTATCGTCTTCGAACTTCATATTCACTGGAGTCAAATTCACCACGGGATGTCTGAAAAACAGGGGTAGAAACAACAGGCTTAGGTTACAATACCAGAAAAAGAAAAGAACAATGCAGTTTTAGATTTTGGAGAAAACTGAGTACTTGAAGGGAATGCAACATGATTCTTTTTGCTCCTGTTATTTGTTTGCTGTTATTTTAAAGTACAGTGATCGACTCCTTGAAGAGTTAAAACACATCGTGTTTTAGCAAGAAATCAAAGTTCTATTGGGGAAAAAAGGAAAAAAGCAAGCTTTTAACTGCACTTCATGCAGTGACATAATAATTGTCCTACCAAAATGTTTCCAAAATATTTCAATAATTACTTTAGTGTTGCATTTTCCTTTTAGCAATCCCAGTTATGTTCATTACTTCTAGGGTACTTCTTTTAAAGTGATTAGTAATCTACTAATGAGGAAAGTCCATTTTTTAGCATTCTGAACGAACCCCAAAGACCTGACACACATCCTTGGGACCTGCTGACACTAATCAACAATCCCCACGTTCAAAGCATGAAAACTTCAGAATATTACAGCAATAACACTTCTTGCACTGCTTAATGGATTCTGCATCCCATCATCAATTCCAGCTTTGTAGCCCTTTGTTAGAACTTGCCAACAAACCTTTAATGTCTACAAAAAATGCTTATTACAAAGTTACAAAATTGTCAGACCATGAGATTTATTTTATCACTGCTCTGTCTTCTAGAGGCAAGCCACGAAGAGCCCATGTTTTTGTTAATAAGTGCTATTTAGCATTCATTGTTGCACAGAGATTTATAATGCGATGCAAGTAAATTCTAAAAACCTCAAAACATGCTTTTGTAATCTAAACATTTTTGTTGAATAAAAATTTTTCAGGTATGTGGGAGGAATGCTATTACTTTATCATCAACAGCCAGTACTCCAAATTAAATACGATAAGAAAGGACAGAAGAGATAAAAAAAGGCAAAAGCAATCTATCTTATGGCCAATCCATACTTGCCTGAAGAAAAAATGTTCTCTAGTCTACAGAAACATGCATAAAGGGAAAATTATTGCTAGCAACCTAATGAAGATAGCTCTCTTCCTACTCTTTAAATATTATATGAGGAATTGATATCTCCTCCTATTTAAAGATGAATAATTCCCATTTGAAAATTTGGTTTTAAATGAATCTTTTAAAAAGAACTCAAAGTAAAATAAATTAACAATGCAATTCTCAAAATGCAGCCTGCAGATTATTTGCTGGTAATCTCAGAAGACCTGGCTGGACTCATAAGGCTGACTTTCCTCCTTATTTCCTGTAAATAACTTGCATTTAGGACAACTAAAAATACACTTCATTGTCTCCCAGCATTGCTTTTTCATTAGAGAATTGTGGCAGTTTCCCCAGAAATCACATGCAACTGTAAATGGGAAACAAACAACCATGTGATAATGGATGCAATTAGAAAATATGTGATAATGGATGCACTTAGAAAAGAATGGAATTGAAAGACTGTAGCAGGTAACATTTATGCCAGACATAAGACCCACAGGCTGCAAGTGATCCAAAAGTCATAAATACTTGTGCCAATATAGTGTTTTCAAACTGAATCTGTCCTTCTGCTGTTTCATGTTCCTGCTGAAGATCACAACAGAAAATGTTATTCTCACATAGCACTCATTTTGCTATTGAAGGTTTATTAACTATTTTCTCAATATAAATAATGTAAGCACCTCTGCAGGTAAGCACCTGTGCAGACTTACACTGATTTTTTTTCCAGAATCTACCACAGTTTCATACAGTTTTAGTTGTCTGTAACTCATGGCAAAATCAGAGTACAATTTAAATTTAGTAATATCACAGAGAATGGTATGCAAGAAGAGCAAAAATGCTACTGGTGTTATCAAAGTAAGCCATTACAGCCATGAATAGATGCTTACCTTTGTGACTACTCTGTATGTAATAAAGGTTTCAATGGCTGTAATGTGGCTTTCAGGATCATCGACTGTAATGAAGAGATCTCTTAATTCTGGTCCATCTTCAAATTTATATTGGTTTATCATTGATGAGGGGGATATTGGCATTGAAGGACTGAATGAGTTTACCTCAGCCAGAGATGTATCCTACAGATAAGACATGAGAACATTCATATCAATACATCTTTGTATACAAACACATATGCCTCAGATGCTAAAATGGCAAGCTTTTAAATAATCTGACAGAACAGATATAATATAGAGCAGATGAAAGAATTATATAGTACCTAGAAAATCTATTATCCTTTTCAGTATGTACTTCAGTGAGGATGTAAGAAATGAGATTTATTCTAAAACTGTTGAAAGAGCAAAATACTACCATTTGAGAAGAATGTTATGCAAAGAGAACTTGCCTATGAATGGTAAAATTAGTTATGAATCCAAGCACCCATTAATTGTGTAGAATACTTACCAGTTTTATTAAAATGTTAAAAGCCAGTTGCTGAGGACTTATGATGTTTGAATTATCTCTAATTACCTGAGCAGGGTAGATAAAAACCCAATGATTTAAAAGAAAACAAGACAAAATCAGAATCAGAATTTTTATTGTAATTGGATATTTCAATTTGCATGTATTTTAAAATAAAATTTGAAATGGAAAACAATTACAGATACATAAATTAATCTTTTTCTTTTTTCTAAAGGAAAACAGTAAGTAAGGATGAAGTACAAATTTGCTGCTTAATTTCTAAAAAAAAAAAAGTCAAACCACTATTTTGCTGAAGAGGAAATCCACTTTTTGATAGCATCAACCACTTCCACACAGCTCTCTAAGAATATGACCCCATAGCAGCTGCTTCTGCTCAGTGCATTCAATGGTGACCACTCAAGTGCTGAGAAATGGAGTGTAAATTGGAAACAAGCAAGAAATCTCATTTGCTTCCTTAGATGCAAGTCTGGATGAGATCTACTAATCTAAAATCTTGAAAGGTACAGTTACTAGGAAAATAAATTGAAATCACTAACTCCATGAAAGAGCATAACAAATTATTAAACCATTAGAAATAATAAATTAGAGCAATTGAAAGAAATCACTATATTTTAAATAGCAAATATTGTATACTTTTTTGTAATATATGCAATGCAATGAAGTATTTTCATAACAAACTTGAAAATTAATCTACTTTCTAGAAGTTTTCTAAAAGCATAGTTAGACTACACTAAGAAAGAGTTGCCCTTTCCAGTGCCTTGTAAACTATGGAGGAAGGAGGAAAGGGATGTAGTTAAAGAGAAAACTGCTTGAATGCCAGGCCTGGAAATGTGTGAGTCCACACAAACTGGAGTCACGGCATCGTCCCAAGGCTGCTCTCATGGGAGTGAAGAGCACACCACCATAGTGCTTCTGAGCTGGGGAGAGTTCCTTTTTCCCTTTGAATTCAACTAGATCAAAACTTTCTCTGGAATGTGGTATCTTGCTCTTTTCCTGCCTTAAGCTCATTGCCTACTGCCATCCCTCTCCTTTGGATTTATCAATGTACTCCCACAAATATGGAGGAGAAATTTATACTGGGAATTATGCCCAGAAAGCACTTATGTACCAGTTCTTTGAACAGGGAGACAAAAGCAACACGGAAGACTAAAGACAAGACTTTAAATATTATATAGTGGCTTCCTTGTACACCTGTCAGTCATTTTACTTTTATTCAGTGTGTTTCTACATGTGATTTCTATACTGGTATCCAGCTAGCACTGTCCTGAGTGGTGGAGAATAAACAGAGAAGCTGTTTTCAGAGCCCGCTAGTACTGGCTGGCCACACTCTGGATGAAGAATGAAGACTGCTAGTTCAGAGCAGCCCATGCGATTCAAAGCGCTGAGACAACGGGAAATTTCCAGGGAAAGAAAAATGCATGTGAGCGTGTAAGGGACTTGAATGGCCATATAACTTGAGGACTAATGACTCTGCAAGGCCTAAATTGGATCAAGGTACATGTGTTTCATATTTTCTCATTTTCCATGGGGCATTAATGTCTTAATGTTTCATTCTTTCTTCTAGGTTGCTACTAAAACTTTCTCTATACATGCAGGTTTCTGAAAGCATATTTTTATGTGGGAAGGCTGATGAATATGTGGTTTGTGAAACAAAACATAGGCATAAAAATCCATAGAACAAGCAGGTCTTCAGATTTGTTTAATACAGGTCTAGTAGTCATGTGCACATGAATGAATGCATGTGTTTTAAACAAGTTTCATCTTCATGATACTTCAGGTTTACTTACAGTAGTTCTTGAAGTTCATGCAAGCTAAGTCTGATGTCATCACAGAAACACAGTTAAAAAAAGATGATAATTTTCTATACAGCTGTAATTTTGTGGTTGGAACTATGTTTTTGTGTGCATATAGATGAGGGCAGAAGGAGTTTTGCGGCACAGGAAAAACACAATTCTTCCAGCTCTTGTGTTGTGAAACCTTCTTCCTCTTCATCCATGCAAAAAGCATCAAGGCCCTGTCCCAGAAAATTATGTCCCTTCCCATGCCTTCCCTAGCCCCACTTACCTGGAGTATCCCTTCTCCTTCCAAGCCCTTTCACTCCTGACAGAGCAGTTGGCAGAGCTGTGTGTGCGAGTCAGGCCTTTTGATTTACTGGCCAAGAGACCAAACAGACAGAAAATCAACAAGCTCCTGGCAGTATGAGGACCTTATTCTGGCTCTCCTTTCTCTAATACTTGCAGTTACCCTATCTCACTCTCACATTTGACTGCAGTTGGTCAGTAAGACTCTAAAATAAATAAGGGAAGGAAAACACTCACACAGCAGGAGTGGCCTCAAAAAAGAACACACAGCTGAGACTGCAGCTCTTTGTAGAAGACATTAAGCCTGGGGGTTTGCCTAAACACCGCTCTTTCCCAGAGCACAGGCCCTTGACACAGGTTTGCCTCCATGCCTCATCCATCCATCCCTACCTCCCAGTAAGGATCCAGAGCTTGCAATCATATGAAGCTTTCCCAATGCTAGGTGTCACTTAACAAGGAAGGCAAAGGATACCTGAATGGGTATTGCAATACATGCAGTACTCCATACTTCCAAACTCATGGAAGAAAGCAGGTTGAAACATTGTACCTGTGTGACTCATAACTCAACTCCTAGAATTTGTCTCTGCTGAAAAGAAGTCAGAACTTTTTCAATGGTAGTGGAAACTAGGATAAAGTGAAATGCACACCACATCATGAAATGGTTTATCAGAGCTGCCGAAGAAGATGCTGGTCTGTAGTATTTGAGATATGTCACAGGATACCAGGCCAATGGGTTATAACACTATCAGGTTAAATGTCTATGGATTTTCATAGATTAAAAAGCCCAGTATTTACATTTTGAATAATAACTTAGGGTATTGAGGTTGACAATTTTTAAGAATCTCATTTTTCACCATTTTGGTAGATGGCACACTGCACGGACTAAACTGAGAAAGATGAAGTCGACGGCAGTGGCAGGTACCGAGCTCTGCACTGCCGTTGCCATCCCACTTGGCCTGCAAATGCTAAACCACTACCTTACAGACACTGGCATAAGGAACCCCATTAAGGTACAATTTAAATCGAAGTAGTCCTGGAACAATATGTTACAGAAAAATTGGGTTTACAACACTTAATTGGAAGCTACATTTAGCCTGTCAGTTTCCCTTGAATATATGGAACATGAACAAATAGGGTCTAAAGCCTAAACAACCTCACAGATTTTCATAAGCTCAGAAGATCAGCCCTCAAATTACACCTGAAAACAAACCAGGGATTTCTGGTCTATATATACACTACGGGCAGGTGTCCAAGCTTTGGAAAAAAGGCCGTATTTTAACATAATATGATATTTTTTCTTGTTTGTGGGGAATAACTTATCATGTAGCATGCATTAATAGTACTAAAGATTTCATATAAGTAAGAAATATTTGTCATGAAGCCAAGTAGAAATTTAAAGATATAGGTATTTGCCAATAGCAGCAGTAACTTTTATCAACTCCACTTGTTTTTATTTTTTATTCCCGAGGGGAATAGCTCTTGACAAGCAAGCAGCATAGCTGTTGATACATTGTGTTAATAGGCAGATACCTTCATGCAGAACTGCCTGACCTTACCTCATAAAAGCAAAAAGATTCAAAGTGAGCACAAACAACTAAAATTATATTTTAGCACTGCTTTTGCATGCAAGTTCAGTGAATCATTCATTGCTTTATGTCAAACCAGGGCTGGTGCTTTCCTAGAAGAACATATTTCAGCTAGACCCTAGTTATGCTTCAGAAAAACACAGATAACTTGGTGAAATTTAGCCTGATGTCTTTCATGTTACAAACTATTAAATGACCTAATAGTTCCTTCCGGCCTTAAAAGCCATGAGTTTCAAGAATTCTACTACAGTCAAAGTTTAAATACATAGCTTCTAAGAAGGAAGTCCTTATTCCAATGGTTTTATTCATGCATACCACAACAATGTATCTTGCCTACAAAAATATAAAAAACCACACATTTAATCCATATGACAACCAGTCCTACTGAATATATGTATGTTGTTGCTTTTTCAAATCAGAAGTGTATTTGCTGTTTCTCTCCCATGGCACACATCCTGTCACACAGCAGTTCACAAGCCTCAGAGGGTGAACAGCACCTTAGCCTCTGTATATATTTTTTCCACCATAGCTTTCTGTATGTCTTTATATTTTAGATGCTGCCTTGATAAGGCAAATAGATCCATGAGATGTTCTCTTCTTTAACTGCCGAGAAGGCAAGAGGTAAGTCTAATCTTAACCAAATCAGTACAAAATGAAAAATAATATACATAGTAGCCATACCACACTTCATTGATTTAATTAAAATCGGCAATATTGGCAAGACGGGTACCCATGTACCTAGCTAACTGTGTGGTTTCTGAACATGGACCCTAATATATTTCAGTTACATTTATTTTATTCCCTTCATCAAAATACAGATGTTAACTTCTCAAGCCTCCTGTGTGAAGGTGGGAGACTTCATCTTTCAAAAGAAAACTCAAATTGAAACTTGCAAACATTTATTTAAACACTACTGCAATTACTAAACACGAGTGTTTATTTAATTTACAGATACATATATGGTACATAACGAACGTAAGTGATGATAAGGTGTCCAGATTACACGGCACATTTAAGGTAAGGGCAGTCATGACTCGAACTGCTGGTCCGAAGCAGCGAACCTGCCTTTCGTGCCGGGGAACTCGCCCGGGGCTCCTTGGCCGCCGAGCGCTGTCCCCAGGCAGCCCCGCGCCCCGGGCAGCCCGGCCCTCGCAGCGGAGCCCCGGGGGCGGCCGGACCAGCCCTGCCCTGCCGGCGCGGGGAGCGCGGGCTGCCGGCCGGCCGCGGGCAGGCGGGCAGAGGCCGCGATCCGCGCTCGGGGCGGAGCCGGCCCGGCCCGGCTCGCCCGGTGCCCGCCGGGGGCAAAGTGCTGGCCAGCCAGCCGCCCGCCGGCGCCCCGGCGCGGCCACGGCCCGACCCGCGGAGGGCGCTGCCGTACCTTGCTGAACACCTCCAGGTCGTCCTCCTCTCGTCCAGCGCCAGCACCTTCGGCGGCGGCGAATCAGCGGCCCCGGGCCGTGCCGGGGCACCCGCCAGCGGGGCGCGAGTCGTCCCCGGCCCTTCCCGCCGGCGAGGAGCAGCGACCCGGTGCCCGGCCCTCCGCCTCCATCCTGCCCTGCGAGCACGGCGGCGCGCCCCGCCGCAGCCGCTCCCCCGCGGGGCCACAATTGGCCGCCCGCCGCTCCCCCGCCCGCCGCCCCGGCCCCGGCTGGGGGGCGCGCCAGTGCGCAGGAGTGGAAGCGCGGCGGGCGGGGCTGGGCTTGCCGGCCCGGCTGGGAGGGAGCGGGGTTTGCGAGTGTGCCGGGAGTGCCGGTCCGGGCTGGGAGGTGCGTGTCTGCCGGCGGGCCCCGACGGCGGGACTGCGGCTGCGACCTCTGCGGAGCGGGACGGGGCGGCCCAACGCCCACGGGCGTGTTCCTGGAGGCGCGGGCCCCTTGCCCGGGCCGCCCCTGGCGCGGCGGGGGACTGGCGGGGGCGGGGCCAGCGGCCGTGGGCGAGCCCCCCGCGGGGCGTCGTCGTGGGAGCGTGGCCGCTGCTGGCCGGGGCCGCTGGAACAAGTGTCTGCAGTGCCTCGGGCTGGAGAGCCCCGTGCGGCCGGGCAGCCGCCCGCTCTGTCCTTGGGAGCCCCGGGCGCCCGGCAGGGACGTACCCAGTCTTTTCTGCCTTCTCCAGGCTGGTCTCTCCCTTCCTGGTAGACGCCCAGGGCCCGCCATGGGAGCAGCAGCCCGCGAACGCGCCTTGCCCGTCGCCTCTGTCACGCCTGGGGCAGCCGCTCTGTCGTTGTAGCTGGAGGCTCGCCTGCCCCTTCGCCCTGGGGTGGGGTGTGCCTCCTGGTGCTGGGGCCAGGGACTGCTTTGGCGTCAGGGATGTGCTTGTGAGAACAAGTTGACAACACATTACATCAGAAAAGGAGCGCGAAGAGAGACGCCAAACATTTTAAACCAGTAAAACTGTTCCCTTTTTTTTTTCTTAAGTAAAACCATCAGAATTGCGGAATTTCGAAGTATTGAAATGGAAGTAATGGCCGGCGTTACTCCCTGCAGGAGCCAGGGACGAGTAGGGAGGTGGAGTGAGGTGGACGCTGGTCTGACTTGCGGGGGTTTCGGTGCTTCCCTGGGCGACTGGATTCTGCGCTGGACACACGGGAGCTCCGCTGCGGTGTCGGGCACGTCACCCAGGCACACTTGGTTCAGTGTAGAACAAGGCACGTCTTTACAGGCGCCGCCTGAAGTATCTGAAGTCAACTTTGTTGTTAATGTAAGTTTCAGGAATCCTGGGCGGGTGCTGAAGCAGGCAGATACAATGTAGTCTTTGTGTATCTTGGTTCCCTTGCTGACAAATAAGAAAACGCAAACCCCGTCATCAAACGAAAGTATTTTGAAAAGTATTCGTGAAACACTCCTGGCGGTTGATGAGGAAATTCATTTGATATTTCATGCTCTTCAGTGAAGTCTTGAGACACAACTTGAAATAAAGGGATAAAAAGAAACGCTAAATGTTCACTGAACTGTGCAAAGAGAAAAAGACTATGCCTGCCTAATTAGAGAATGTGTACTAAGACGTTTTAATTCTTGTTTAAAAAATGAAATTCAGAGGGAGCTGGGGGCAGTGTCTCGCTATACCTTTTGGCTGACAGAAGCCTTTGCTGCAGTAGGTCGCTCTCGCGGGGAGCAGCCGGCAGAGGGAGATGGGATGCACCTATCCTGGAGACTCCACTGATGTTTCAGTAAGTTAAAACAGACAGTTTCTGTAGTTTTAAAATAACAACTGCCTCTGGTACGAGATTCTCAGTCTTCTTTACGACCCTATGTAGACTGTCCCTGCCCTGCTGCTCTTTGCTGTGCCCCAGCTCTGTGCCTCTAAGGAACCTGGGGTTTCTTTGGTGGGCTGCCTTCCCTCATAGACTGTCAGGGGCCCTTGGCTGAGTGCTACTCACTTCCAGGTGCTGCATGGTGCAGGCTGGGGTTCCTTGTGGTGCAGGTGCTTCTCATCTGGCTTCAAATCTACAGGTCTTCCCACCTATGTCTTTTACAGTTCCTTTCCGGTGTCCTTGCTGTTCTTGTATCCTCTGATTGCCTTCAGGTACCAGAAACTGATGAAGAGTGAATATCACAGTATAAATTTTCTATGCTTTCTACTCTGTCCTTTGTACATCAGTGATGCGTGTAGCTAGTTTGTTTTCTGACTTTATATAGGTAACGGATGAGTTTTGTTTCCAGGGAGTTTGCCTTTATTTCACTGTTTCCAAGTACCACACATTGTGCCAGAGGCCTGCAGGTTTTCTGAATAGAATAAGTATCTTCAACCCTTATAATGCCTGAGTTTTTAATATGTTTGTATTTAAATTCAGATGTTATACTTGTGAGGCAATAACAAGATAAAAAAAAAACTCATCAAGGATCAGAATTCTAGGCAATACACATCAGAGATGATAAATAAAAGACAGCTAGTCAAAGAAAGTATAAAACTGATGTACTGTAGGTTTGAATACTAAGGCTGTCATATGAATCCATAATAATTTTTCAAAGTTTTACCATGCTCTTGGGTTGTTTATTTCTGTTTGAGAGAAATATCACAAGATGCTTTAATTGGATTTTTTTCTTATTATAGCTTTTTATTAGCTCATTAATCAAGCTTAAGAAGATGTATTTTTAGTTTCCTTGCTGGCAGTGCTTATCTTTCTGTGCTTTATATTTGAAGTATCAATCTGCAAGGAAAAGGTTTTCATTGTCCTTCACTCTAGGAAAATATGCATTGCATTTAGCAGTTATTTGGAGGTTTAGTCATCACAAAGACACCTGCTAAAACAAAATAGGAGACCGTTCTGTCGTCGCTTTCAGCTGCCCTCCCCACCCTCTACCCCAGTTGTCCCTAATTTCTATGGAAAGGGCCCAGTAAGGAAATGTACCTTCAGGGCACCTTCCCTCCCATGCCAAGTCCCAGGGGATTGCCTGCACCTCTCCACTCCAGTATTTAGCAAAAGGAGCATTTTACAGACTCAGAAATTTGTTGCTCATTTTCTACTGTAGGACCAGAGGTGACTTTTAACAGTTGAAAAATTGTGCTATTCAGGGATATTGCAGGTACTGTAAATACAGAGCTACACTTAGCAAAGGGGATTTACAAGTTTCTCTTGTACTATCATTTCAGAAGTGCATTGCTGCATCTTGGTTATTCTTAATTAAATGTGTGTATGTGCACTGGCTCAGTGTTTCCTGAGCACCTGGGATTTACACACTTAGCCACAGATATCCTTCCCTGAACCTGTGGAATGAGATGTTGTCAATAATAAAGAGTCAATATATCAGATGTTGTTATGCCATGAATATTATTGCCCCACTTATTTAAAAAATAGTGATTACACTGAGAATACTCAACAATATTTTGCTGAATAAATTTTAAATTTTGTAAAATACGGTATTTTCTAAATACCTATACAGTCGTCATGAAATACATAACCTTTCCAGGCCCTCCTGCTCAGGAACACTGAGTGGAGTATTCTCATATGCCAGGGTTGAGCTGCAGTTGCCTCCAACTTTTATTTATTCACTTAAGCCCAAAAAGCTGTTTCGTATTACAAAAATGTCAATATTATTCCTACTTGCATTTTATCTTTTTCTTTGGTAAGAGTGTTGATCCCAGCTAGTAATCCCTTCCAGAGTTGCTTTTCCTTGAACAAATTAAATTTACAAACACCGAAGCAGAACCAAGTTATTCCTTTGCTCTCATGTGCAAGCTGCATGTGATCCCTTTAGACCACAATACCACTTTGAATACTTAATGTTGCTTTGTCAAGTTTCACCAACTGCACAGTGATATGGACAGGATTATATCTTGTTTTATTTCACCAGCTCCCTAGCCAGGCAGCGGCAGGGTATGGAGGCTCATGGTGTTTTCCTCTGTTCCACCACTGCAGTGCAAATAAGCGTATTAGTGAATCTGCTGACATTCAGCACCTTGACGCAAATGAGAACGTTTTTCTAGATCTGAAATGGACTGTCAAGTAGCATTCTTGTCAGGGTTGTGTAGTGCATAAGCAGAAGTCATTATGTTTACATCTAGAAGATATTTTGATGGTAAATTAAGGGCTGACCTTCACATCATACCATTTATTAGAGCAAGCTTTCTAGTAAGCTCCATCTAATGGCTCAAAATAAGGTTAACTATCTATGTTCCATGCCTGAACTCACAAGGAATTTGGAGCATTAAAACTCTCAGATACATTGTGAGCTGCTTAGCTTTGCAGCTGCCTGTTGTGTTTTGGTTGAAAGGTAATTGTTAAGCTCTAGTGTTATTTTTGTTGTTGTTATTTAAGTTGGGAAGGTGCTTTAGTTGGAATATTGTAAAATGATTTTTCTGTCAGACAGTGGATATCCTCCAAGCTTATTTTTCTCAGAGACTATCAGACTGTCTTTCCTTTCTGACTGCCCAAAGGAAATTACAATGTAGTGTACTCATAATCATGTTATCTCTTTTATAGCTGCAGATCATTTTTATGGCATTGTAGCTGTACAAAGCCCTGATCGATATCTGGAGATGTGCTATCCTTTAAAGTTATGTGACTGCCAAATTTTAGACATGAAAATATTCCAGGTGAAGCACTTTTGGGTTTCATATTTTTTACAATATCTGAAAACAGTTCCCAAGCTTCATTAGTTATGAAAGCATTGATTTTTTTTGAGGAGGGGTTAATACTTTGCACTGTTGTCAGATAGAGTCCACCTATTCTAATTTAGCACTGTCTTTTCTACTGAAGGAATGGTTTCGTGTTTCCAAAAATGCTTCTGTTCTTGTTTTTTGATGAATGATATATTTAGCAATCTGTACTTGAGGGCCTGAAATATCAGAGTATCTCCTAGTCCAAAAGTATGCAAAAATATGTTAATATTTAACATACCTATAGAGGCTTATTGAATTAATTTGATATATGAATATGAGTTCTTTCTATTTTTAATTTTCCGGATGCCTAATTTGGAATTCAGCTTTAGGTAAAGAGAAACAGATAATACTGGATGTCAAGTTATCCTGTTTATCAATGACCAGGTGTCATTTTCCTGTTTGTTAAATAACTGAAAAGAAATGACAGTGACTTATATGAATGTTATTTCTTTACAGATGTCTCTTTATAAACCATTTAAATTGAAGAATTCTGTATTTCAGCTGGTGCAGTGTAATGACTCTGTGATCATTGTTTGCCCTTTTAGGAATGGGATCTGCCATTATTTCAAGGTTTATTCGCCTTTACAGAATTGCCTTATGAGGATTTAGCAATCTTTCATGTTCACACATGAACACATTAGTGACCCTAAAAGCTTTGTAGTAGGTGAGCCTAAGTAGGTTTATAGTAGATGAGCCTACTTAAACCAATACAGGAGACAAGACACATCGTGACTGAATTAACACTTCATAGTCATTATGTTTTAATAGTTTTGTTTATTTTTTCAGATAGCAACTTGGTGTGCCTCTTGCCGTAGTTTATTACTACCAGAATGACTATTAAGAAAGTTTTCATATAAAAGATTTTTTTAGTCCTCAAAGCCACATCTGAACTATTGACATAAAATTTGGATCTACATGAGACCTAATTATTATTTTAATACTAATTGATAGAAAGTGATATGTATATAGTCATTCATAAAACATGGAAAATGTATTCTACAGCTACACTGCCACAGAATCTCTCACTTTTATCTGTGCTCTTCCATAAAACTGTATAATACTAATTGTAAAGGGCAGTGATTCAAGGTCCTTCTTACTAAAAACTTCCACTTTTTGTTCTACAGAGATCAGAAAATGTAAGAAAAATCCCATCATCATAATGCAGAACTAAAAATGTGGTCATGTTTAGTAGATTATGACCCAGAGTTAAGAATGTGAACAGCATTGCTGCAGAGAGGAATTTTAAGTGATGTATGTGAAACTGCCAAAATGAGAATTGCAGCTGAAGGAAGTGAGCCAGCAGTCTAACTACAATCAATATCCAGGTTAAGTAAACAATTACAGTCTGACAGAGTTGGAAGAAAATCCACGCAGCCTGACAGGGTGCCTGCAGTGTCTTCAGGTATAAATTCTGAATTTACTTCATGGATACCTCTCTTGTCATTTACACAGACTGTAATTGATTTTTTTTTTTCCCTGCAATCCATAAGGCAAAGACTGTTCTCAGGGTATGAAGAGCTGTTGTTAGATCCTTGCTAACAAATGATGCATTTTGACTAATAGTGGAGGTGGTTTTAAAAATCTGAAAACTGGCAAGACTCAAAATTGACCGAAAGAACAATGTATGTTGTCAGACAATTTGATTGGACAGGGAAGCAGACTTATGAATAATTAAAAATTACAAAAGAGTAATATTAAGGTACCTTGTGAGCACTGAACCTGCCTGGCATAGACATCAAGCCTAGAATGGAAACACATGTGTTTACAACATTTTAGGATAGTTTCCTTAACAGATATTAATATGTGGAAAAGCCCTTGTGTGAAAACTTGGCAGTTGGTCTAAGAAGATTTTTCCTCTCCTAACTTAATTTGTTATAAAGTTGCTAAATATCTCAAAATAGTTTCAACACCATTAAAAGAGATTCCAAAACCCCCAAAAGAGCTGAAATAGATTTATGAAAGAATGAATGTTTTTACATTGTGGCCTGATCTCTTATCCCTTACTTAGGCAAAATTTCTTGGGAAACCTCAAAATTTTCCTGATAGCAGACATATGTAGGAAGCTGGTAGTGTAGTAGACAATTGTTCTACTTGTATTCCCTAATTTTATATTTAACCACCCCCCAAAATATCTTTATGATATAAAAATACCAGTTGCTCCTAGTGGATGAGTATGTGACAGTATTTATTTTCCTGTGCTCAGAACACATGAAAAGCAGCAAGCCAGCTACTGTCTGTTCTCTCACCAGTGCATGTTGTGCTTGGGATTAGCTAAGGCATGTGATATATCTGGTGGGAATGCTATATAGTGAATGTGTGAGTGAGGTGTGGCACGAGTACACAGGACAGTAGACTTCATTAATTTAGTAGTGCTGATTTTTGGTGGGTTTTTTTTGTTTTTATTTTGGGGTTTTTTTGTGGGGTTTGGGTTTTTTTTTAATTTTATTTCCTCTTAGCATGTCTTAGTGTGTTTACACTGTGTTCAATTTTGGCGACTCTTTGTCTTCAAAACTGAGAAGTATTTATCTCCAAATACAGACAAAAACCATTGCCAAATTCTAGAAAAGAATAGCAGAAGAAGCATTTAAATTTCAAGACTTTATATCATGATGTAATTTAAGACACAGTGACTTTGGACAGTATGGTCAGACTGCAGCTGCAAGAGCTCTAGATCAGATAGGAAAGAACTATTCCAGCAGATGTGATTTACAGTAGCAACACAAGCAGTCACTGCTTCCTGCAGTTTTCTCTTTTGTGAGAATATGGAAAGGACTGGATTGATCTGTGTCTTAGAGGGAAAACAATGGGATTAATGAGGTCCCTATTAAATTTGACTGACTTTTCACTTAGGAATGATGTGATAATGCACTTAAGATGTTGACTCACTGGATTTGCAAGAGAACTTCTGTTTAAAATTAGGTTTGTGGATGGACTGTGGCATTGAAATGCTGTGTTCTGGTGTGTACAGTGAACTCTGTAGTTAGACATCATTGGCACTTGTTTACCACTGAGAGAAAGAGAAAAGCTGTTAGGCAAGATGAAACTGCAGGGAAGAGTAGGTGTATCTCCCAATCTCCTATGAATTAAATCCCTGTCATATTAGATGAAAGCTTAAATACATTAAATTTCTCTTCTTTATTCATCTTTATGATAAGTAATTGCTAGAAGGATGCTATAGACTTTTAAAAGTAGAAGGAATATGGGAGAACTCAGGAGGTGTGTAGTACAATATTTACACTTAACTTACTCCATACTCTGAAAAAGTTTTGAAATCAGAGAAGTCAGTTCCTTTACACTTTAAGTTTATAACTGTGCTTTCCTTATCTGCAAAGCAAAGCTGCATGCTACTTTTGGCTTTATTGAACTTCTGAAGCCTTAATAGAATAATAGGGTTTTTTCTGTGCCATATCATTTAAGAGAGCAAATGACTAGCTGATAGACTGCATTTTTCAGCCTGTGGCTACATATGCTGTTGTAGTTGAATTGGTATTCTGTAAGAATTCCTCTTTAAACTGACTTAATTATTTATACTATCAAATTGTTCACATTTCTAAACTGTACATGAAACTAGTAAAACAGACTAGAATTTTAAATTTTTCTTGTTCTCATGTGATATACATGAGAAAACCAGCAATGAATAGAACACAACTGTTGGAAAGGGTTTATTATCCATGTACCGCATCTCTGAGAGCACCTTTGGGTTTGCTTGAGAGGAGACTCCAGTTTAACGATTCTTGCTTCTTTGAGACTACCTCTTAAATGGGCAAACTCTAATGCCACCCTCAATAGCTGAGTGTAGGGGAAAGGATCTTAGTGGTAAACTCATCTGGTTTTGAACCAGCTGGGAATTACTTCAGCTCTTTAACAAGCTGGAATAGTTTAGCAGTGCCTTCACATGAATTTGCATTTCTGTTTCAGAAAGCCATTCAAACCTTCAGGAGGAATGATGTAAGATGTGGGAGACTTTGATTTGGTTCCCACTCTGCCAAAAATCTAGAATACAATTTCCTATGAGCTGTATGGATTCTGTCTGAAGCCTGTGCTGATATGGCAACACACAAGTATTTTGAATATAGTACTGGAGCACAGCAAGGCCATTCTTGCCTTCAGACATGTCCTCTGCTGATAGAGTCATTGAATAGATTGGAGCAAATCTCCTTTGATATCTGTGTGCCTTTTGAGGACTTTAGGAGCATTCCCCAAGAAGATGCATGATTCCCATGCTCTAGAAGAACTAATGTAGTTTATTCACAAGACAAGAAGTTCCCATGAAGATATGCTGCTGGTATGAGGATGCTTTTTTAACTTTATCCTTAATTTTACATACATGCTGGAACACAGAAGCATGCCTGATAGGAGTAAGGAAAGGAGGTGAAAGGAAACAATAAAAACAAACACAGTAGTTATAAACTTAAACCCTGAAGAAAAAAAGGTTTCAGTAATCCTCTGGTTATGCAACATATTTAAAAGTATGATCTAGTTAATAAAGCATTTTTTCTCATTACTTTTATAGCACAAAAACCCCAAGTAATGTACACATCAGTACAGAAGGTGGAAGAATGAACTTCGAATAAAAGTATGTCCTGAAATGTAAATGGTTTTTAAACAAAATTATGCCTATTTACAAATGAATCAGTCAATTTGTAGGTAACCACAATGCAGAGTGGAATGGACACAGATTATCTCACAGTTGATCAAAATGTACTGCTGCATACTGAGGAAGCTGACAATAAGGAAATAGCTTTGGTAATCTGCCTCTGGGGGCTGAAGTTGGCACAATTGGCAAAATGAGTCCGGAGCTAAGAAAGGGGAGGTAAGATAGAGAGATTTTTGGATGCCAAACCTATCTCTCATTAAGAGAAGAAGTGAATCAAGTGTTTCCCAATGATAATGGAGTTGGCAATGAGCAGAAACACGGGCAAAATAAGAGAAGAATAATGATCTGCATGACAACAGTCAGATCAGTCTGGTCCAGCTTCTGCAACATGAGAGATGAATTCCTTGCTGGTTCTTGTTCTAGCATCCCTGGGCCAGAGGATGCACCTCCAAGGGAGACATGTTATGCCACCTCTCCAGGGTACCTGCCTCTCCTCTGTGGCTGGGCAGGGTAGTGGCTGGGAGGAACTGGTCAGTGGTTTGATGAGGGAAGTGCTTCTGGCCCAGCTGGAGGGGAAAGCAACAGGCCAGAGCAGCTCCTGAGGTGCCACAGTCAGCAGGAGGATTTTGATTAATCTGGGTAAAAACTGATGGCCTGGAAAGAGAAAATGTTTTTATGCTGGAGCAGCAAAATGTAGGATGTTCTGAAACAGGATCCCCAGGGAAGTGGTGGATTCACCATCCCCGAAAGTGTTCAAAAAGTGAGTGCAATATGCTTTAGTGGACATGGTGGTATTAGGACAAAGGTTGGACTTGATGATCTTGGAGGTTTTTTCCAACCTTTATGATTCTGTGTTAGAAGGATTACAAGAATGTAGTGGTAAAACAGGTGTGAAATCACAAAAGATAGAATTGCATCTTAATTTATGAGGCAGATGAAAGAAAGAAATAGCATTAGTGTAGCTATGTTGTTTGAATCAAAAGCACTTCAAAATCAAATAATGATAGAACAATTCTATTAGTTTTTTGAGTCTGTAGGATATTGTAGGGTTGAATTTGCTTACTAAAAGGGATCTTTTTAAAGCATTTTATGTTTTAACATTTTGTGCACGATTAAAGCTTTTAAGTACGACCAGGAGTTGTGACCATACGGATGGGCAGCCCTGCATACAGAAGTATTTAACTTCTTCAGAATAGCTTGGAGAACAAATGCTAACAGTACTGGCTATTTCTGCTGATAATAGCTGACAGTTTTTTTCACTTCATCAATAATTTTTCATTTAAGTAATGAAGATATTCTCGATGAGCTGATTGAAGAATATATGATGTGTGATTCACATCAATTAAATTACAAGAGTAGAAGAAATCTGCATGTAACTGAGGATTTCAAAGCTTGATACTGTACAGATCTGAATGATTAAATCAATCTACCAAAGAAACTCAGAAACTTAAATATGGAGAAGGTCTGGAACTTTTTTATTCAAAAGTTTGAACACTATCTGGCATTAATATCCAGAACAAAGAAAGAAACATGGTAGAAATAATCTAACTGGATGAATAGCCACGTAATTAATTAGCAGAATGTAAAAAGATTGCGGAAAGGACTGACAGGCAGAGAAATCTATGCAAAAGAGTTAAAGAAGGGTAGGAGTAAGGTGAATTAAAGTCAAGAGGAGCTAGACCTTGAAGTGGATATTAAACATGATAAAATTACTCAGCTTTAAGCAAGCAGTTTCAGAAACAAACCACTAAGAACAACATGGGGTCACTGTTCAGAGATTAAATGTATGACCCTAAAACTAATAAAATGTTTTATTCTGTCTTCATTAGAAACATTGCTACTGATTGCGGTGGGAAATGGAGGTTGCTTAGTAGGAGTAAGTCTACAGGCTTTAAGATAAAAGTCATTGTCAACTGAGATACAAGCAAAACAGAAGCATTTTGACTTAGTGAAGGATGGTGATCAAGAGTTCCCTGACCAGAAAGAGACCGGCTTGTGAAGTCTTGTATCTGACCACATGACAGCAAATACACAGTGATCAGAGAGAAGGAAAAATGATCCAAGTAGTCTTAGGTGCCTTAATTCTTCCTTGAGGCTTAAGAACAACTTTTAGAGGGAATCCTTCCTATACTTGCAAATGTTTGACTGAATCCAGCTTTGTTTATGAGTGTTGGACTGTCACAGGACTGCTGGTGTTAGCAGTGTGCTGCAGGCAGTGCACACACACCCTCATCAGGGCCCAGGTGTTCTTAGGGGCCAGTTCACCCCACCTCTGGGCTGAAATAGTGTCTGAGCATGGGTCAGTCTAGAATTCCTTCTTAATTCCTTGCCTGTAACTTAATTTTTGTACATAATGGGCAGATCAAGATTTGCACGAACATGCATTTCAGTTTTGGGTTAAAACTGTCTCACACAAAATACCAAAACTTAATATAAGAGTAGAAGACAGATGATGGAGTTTCTGTGAGACTCCCCTGCAACTGACTTATGAATGCAGCTAACTCTCTGATCTCTAACTTTTTTCTGGAGGATGAGAGAGAGAAATTGTGAAGAACAAGTTGACTCTACAAAGATTTTCCCATAAGAATCAAGTCCACTAGATGAATTTAAAATTTTGTCCTGGAAGGTTAGTGCTTTAGATATCTTACTAGCACTAGGCATAAATTAAGTTGTGAATTGCAACCTGTTTAGAAAAATTAAATTTATTTTTAAATTGTATTTAAGCAATGATATTGTGAGTGAGGTGAAAAAAAACCACTGCAGATATTTTCCTAATAGGTTTCCTGATAAAGGAATTTTCTTCTTGACCATCAGAACCAACACCTTGACAAAAAGCATCCTAAATAACACATTTTCTCTACCTTATATACAGGGATTGTGGGAAAAATAGGCTTACCCCAAATATCGGAGAGCAAGTCAGATCTTGTGAGCTATCATCTTCCCCACCATTTGGGACTGTCTATTGGGCTGAGGTTTGGGAAATTCTGCCTGGAACTGAGATGAGGAGGTGGTGGGCATTTTTACAACACAAGTCATTTTAGCATTAAAATTAGTGCTTAGAGTGCTTATACTCTATAAAGAGTGCTGGAAAAGGACTGTGCAATGAATAATAAGCTTAGGCAATGCTGATAAATTAAAAATAAAACCTGGCTTTACAAGTTGCTCAGAGGAGCTTGTTAATCTTTGAGTTTTCCCAAAATTAAGTATCAAATTATTGGTAATGCCTGGCATCCTTTGTAGGAATGTAATTCATATACACTCATCAAAAGAACTCATATTATTAGAGAGGTGATTGTGTCATTTTCTGTAGAATTATTCCACACCATTGGTGTTTCTTGGCAGACTGACGTGTTTTCACTTGACATTGCTGTAACCCCTGGGAAAGAAAGCAAGTCCTACCTTTCTGTGAATAATTCATTAGTGAGCCATCACACTGAAGTATTCCAAAGAAGTATTCCCTTCTTTTGAGGGAGGAGGGGAGGGATACCAAAGCTACTTACTGTTTTTCTTCAGTGCTATCTTGCAGTCTTAACACTTCCTAAGTATTCTTCCATACAAGCTTCTCTCCCAACATAGAACTAACTCTCAGCTCTGATCTTTAGGTTTGTGAATTAATTTGTGTTATTTTTCCAAGGGGTTCTGGAGCAGAGCAGGGGAAGCTGCTGATGCAGTGTAACCTTTCTGAGAGTGCTGGATTGTCTGGAACTGGCCAAAATTCCTGTAAATCAAACTTTCCCTCAGAAATTCAGCTAAGAGGCATGGCTGACTGTTTAGTAAAATGTGCTAAAATATATTTTATAATGACTATATAGACTTGCATTGTTAGCAGTGAGCATGCAGGACACGTATTACACATGTGGCAGCACCAGGGAAAGATGGCCTTTCATTTTTGACCAGAGAATGAAGGGCTTAGCATTCACAGACACGCCTAAAGCAGTGGTGAAAATATTTCGTGGAATTGGTTTGTCTTATTTTTGAAATGTAAAAAGCCTGTGTCTTTCCTTTACGTGGATAAATGTTCCTATTTCTAGTAATGAGTTTAAGAAACATAAGTTGAAACAGAAGACCCTGTCTGGCTTTTTTTTTTTTTTTATTTTAGGTAAGTCTTTTTTTAGGTGTCCTGTTTGAAGGTTCTGCCAATGACTTTTTTTCCCTAAAATTGTATCAACAGCAGGTGTTCGCTTTATTCTTTGCTTTTTGACTTCTAATATGTATTTTTTTTATGTCTGCTAGAAAAGTTTGACTCTCAGTTTAAAGCATATTCTTGATAACAGACAGGCAAGGGCTGGATGAGCTATTCTTTTATTCTTATGTGCAATATCTCGGGTATTCGAAGGACTCTTTAGTGATCCCTCTCTCTAAGAAGCTCAAATAATTCCTGGTCTTTTATTAATCTGTCAGAGCAGGGGTTGCTTCTGAATTTATCTTGGTATTTCTGTCTGAAACAGCTGTGCAGCCTATGCTTCAAATTGCCAGCATTAAATCAACATAGTTTTCCTCCTCATTCTTCATCAATTTGTCATATAGATAAGCCCACTACCTGCACTACCAATCTTCCATTATCCACTGTTCTTGCTGGTTTCTTCCGTATACTTCCATCAACACCCACAAAGGCTTTTTACCCTCAGATATATTCTGTCTTTCTCTCTTTAGGTTTTTTAACTCCACTGCATAAGACGATGTCTGCAGGTAGCTAATGACTCTAAAAATTGAGCATGACATATGACTTATTTTGCCAGTGATATAGCTAGGTGGTTTGGACTTTAATATCTTGAGATCACACAAAGGAAATTAAAAAATTACAAATCAGATAAAAAGAAAAAAAGTCATGAGAAAAATGCATCTTGATGAATTTTGTTATTTATGGAAGCTCTGACATCCAAATTTCTTTTCTAATTTATGAAATGGTGCACACTGAAAATGTACACATTTGAGGCATATAAATGAATACACCATACCCTCCATTATGCACTGTGCAGAAAGTGTCCTTCATGATCAGATTTTTACCCCATGAAATTTAATCTTCATTCTGATTCTTCTGTTTTTTTCATATATTTGCCTGCCTTTAAATGTCCTTCTGTGACATCTGTACACGTAACCTCCATAACTAAGATGTACTTATTTGCATTGTAAAAGAGTAAAGCATTTCCAATGCCAGTGTTATAATGAATACTGTATTTTAAAGATCATGCCTCATTTTTCTATGAGCTGTGTCGGCAGCAATGTTGTAGTCTGTCCTGATATTTCACTGTATAAATTAGACAGCTAAGGAAGGAAGAAGGAAAACAGCAGATACAGATTAAGTGACCTGTTTCAGATCACAACACACGGCTTTGACAGCATGAGAAGTAGATTCCTAGCCCAACCTACTAAATTAGGAGTCATCAGAAATGTAGTCCTGATTTTTAGGAAGAGGTGAAGAGTTTGGAATTGGCTTGAATTTTATTGTATCCTTTTTGTGCCTCTCTACAGAAATAATTATAACTATATACAGTAGCTGTTGTAAACCTCTTTGAAAGGGTTTTCAGAAACTACTGCTTCCAATTGTCATTTCAGAATGTTTTTCTAAAATGCAAAAAAAAATGAAAACTAAATTTTTTGCATAGGAAGAAAGACATTTCAAAGACTTGCTGCTTTTCGTCCATTAGAACACAAGAACAAATTAAAAAGCAGCATACATTTTTCAATGTGTAACTTCCATGTATGGACATATTGGATGTTAAAAAAAGAACTGCCAGACTTTTTTGCAAGGAATAGACTTATTTGCAAAGGAAAAGATCAGCAAAATAATCAAAACACCTGAAGAAAAAAATAATTAAGAATAAACCAAATGGAGACTCCTCTAAAATGTAATTGTGCAAGGTGTTTGCAAATAAGTACTTTAGAGGAGATGACTCTTATTTCAAGTCAGACAGAAGCTGCTGATTCCCTTTGCTTCCCTATTGCTGCTGTGGGTGCCCCAGGCTTTTTCCTGTAGTGCAGCTGTGCTCCACTGAAACAAATGGCACTTCCTGGGGACTACATCTTTAGTTACTGGTACAAGAGTCATCGTAATGTGCAATGGGATATTTCAATAATGCTTTCAAATAGCTACTAAAACACAACACTGCATAATAAAATCACAACTGCATGGTTGCAGATAGAGCCACCAGTGACACAGCTACCTATGTATTATTCCCTTCCAACAGGAGCTACTAGAAAAATTGTAGGGCAGCAAGAAGAGAGAAAAACAGATGCTCAGTGGTGTAGTCTCACTGCTTCTGTCCTTTCTTCCTATCTCCCAGTTTTCTAACTTTTTTGCCTCACATCATAGGTAGTAATTATTCATGCCTAACAATGTGAAGTATGGAAAAGCTGATTCAAAGTATTCCTATGTCTTCAAAAAGATCCCAGTTATTACCCTTACAAAGTAAACATCTTACTTGGGAGAGTGAAAGATGATGTGCATTAACAGAATATTTTGCCTTTTCTGTGGGAAAGATCTTTAGTTTAGAATTTGTGCATTAAAGCAGAGGTAAACTCAAATGATTATTGCTGGATCACAAAGCTCACAGCCTGCTAGGTAGAAATCAATATGATAAAGAAAAAAGTTAAACAATGTTGAAGAATTGTAGCAAAATGTTCCTTTCTCTTTCCTAGTATCCCCCAGTAAATACTAAAAGGGAATCATGTGTAAGTGACTCTAGTGCAGCATGTGTTCCTGGCTTGTTGGAGCCTCATCTGGGACATGCGGAATTTGTCTGCCAAGGGCTTTGCAACTGTCAAGGGTGTTGCTCTTAAAAGTGGCGAAGTCCTCACCTAACTCTAAGGACTTGTGTGTCAGGGTAGGATGCTGTCGTGTCAAGGCATCGAGATTCCCAGTAAAGAGTAATGTACACCTCTTGGGTACATTAAACTTCCTTGAGGCAAGGAAATAGGGACTTAAAAGTTCTTCTGGGTGCTTGGAAACTGAGCCCCACAACAGCCAACAGCATCTGGTCTCTGGGGTTTTAATTTTCATTGTTTTGTGCTTTTGGTCATTATCTTATTCTGCCCTTAAATACAGTTTGGTGCTTGTCCCATTTTTTATTTGAGGAGCTAAGCTTGTCATCCTGGACCCATGAAGTTGTATCTGTAATATGAATAGAACAGTAGCACTTCAAACACCAGCATGGATTTCAAACAGACCCTGTAAACTCATAAAATGTTAGAATTTAGGATCTTTCCAGTGACAGCCATGACTGCCTTGTTTAATGTCAGGCTTCCAGAAGATCCTTTCCCAGCCAATGTTGTTTATTTGTCTGTCCCTTAAAGAGAAAGGAGACATGGGTCTTGTGTTTGAGTCACTCCCTCTCCAGCTGGAAATGTCGTGTAGTATATTCTTTATTGTATTTATTACAGTGCATGTAGTACCAGCTTGAGTATACCAAGATCACATCCTTGTATTGTTTTGTTTTTATGATTCATCATTTTCCCAATCATGGAGAATCAAATCTTTCTAAAATATCTTATTTTTGTAACAAAATTTCAGTCTCATCTTGTGTTCTGTACTATTTATTTTGTCATCAGAACTGTTAAAATTCATAGTAAGTGATTTGACGTTCTGTCTACTTGTTAGCCAGTTTATTTGGGAAAATTATGGTTATCTCCTAGGTATTTCCATCATGCTTTTTTGAAACATACCATTTGGCTCTACACTATTTGAGAAAATGAGTAATTGAAATCGGAACTGTATGCTGTTTTGATAGAAAGTATATTCTGGTTTTGTTTTCTGCTTGGGGAGGAATCAGGTTTCAGCTCGAATGGTCATGGTTCTCCCTCTGTGTTTTGTTTCTGGTAGGTTGTTCTACAAGCCTGCAGAGTAATCTTACAGGATAAAAATCTCCTGAATATATCCTAAGTACGTTGGCATGTATATGTTCTAGAGATACGTGGATTTACCTGTTAGAATATTTGTAATTTAGAGGATTATCATTTCCTTATAGTTTGGATAGGATTTTTCAGTATCAGGAAATAAATGTCTGTCTTTATCTTCAACTGATTCTTTGCATTAGTGTAAGGAAATTATCCTTGTAAAGGTGTCTGGGAAAAAGTCTCCTTTGATTCTTTAGTAGCTTGAAGGCGTCACTTAAATTCATCAGGTTTTTTATATATGTATGTGCATACAAAGACTGAAGATCAATATGTTTGGGAAAGTTAAGATCTGCTAGAAAGGGGCCAGTGGACAGTTATTCAAATTCAGCATAATTGAGACTAGGGATGCAAACAACTGCTCTTAATTTTGATATCCGTACCTAATTTTCTTCTGATGATTCATGTAATTTCAAAAACGTGATTTTAAAGATGAAGCTTTCTATGGAGCTGTCAAAATTATATAGTTCACATTTCTGAAATAATCAAATTACATTTTCTTATACATAACTAGAGAGACCGAGGTGATTTTCACATGCAGTATTGTGCTTAGCACAAAAACAAATGCTAATGTGACTATCAGTACAGGACCAAACTTTATCTGAGATCTGGGGTGTTGCCATGGCAATTCCAATTGTTGGAAAAAAATTCTCTTTTGTGCTTCATTCTGACATTATATTCCAAAATTATGATTATTAAGAAACATGCAACCCAAAAGGGGGGGAAAAAATCTCTTCTTGAAGATGTAAAACATACTTTCTATTGCATTTACTTTTTCTGAAACGCTGAATGTGTACCTGGATTGTTACGAGCTGTATTTTTTGCAGATTCAGATACATTGCTATTTCTCAAGCTACCATAATAATACTCAGTGTTATTTCTCCCAAATGTAATAATCAACATAATAAGGAATTTGGAGACACATATCCCATTTCCTATGCAAAATATGCATTTCTAGTGTATTATACTGCTGATGTGGACCTTTTGCTTTCAGCAATACTGCCTGTGTTAGTTGAAGCATATCTAAAATACAGATCTTGCTTATGTTATTTATATATATCAGCTATATAATCTATCTATAATAGCATAGCTCATAATAGCCAATAGATCAGTCATTCCTGTTTAGTTATAAAATTGTTTTTCTACCAGTACATCTTACTGTGAGAAAATTGATATGGTTATTACTTGTTCCTTGCTGAATCAATATCCAACAAGCTTTAAATAAATAAATAATAACACCCTCCACCCCCCCAAAAAAACCCACCAAACAACAAAACCACACAATACTTCCAAAAGAGAAACAAATGAAGGGGTACTGTTAAAATGTGGTTTGCACTGTAATTCATGCTGAAGTTTTTTGTGCCTTCTTTTATGTACAAAATGTGCAAAATGGGAAACATTTCCAGAAGAGAACTAATTCTTGCAGTGCTGCATTGCTGCTTTATAAATAAATCATTGTCCTTTCTCTATTGATCACTGGAACAATTCAGTCAAAGAATGCTGACTTAGTGCAGCCCTTCTCAGGATGGCTGGATTGAAAGAAAAAGCTGGGTAAGTGGGACCCAGCAGCAGGGAACAGGGGAAATCCCAGACTGGTTAGAGATCAGGTTTGGTGCATAAAATATGGCCCTTTATTTATCTTTTACCTTCAAAAAAACTTAACAAAACAGCTGATTTCTACAAGATTTTCTGTCTGTTTTTCTTTATTTCCATAATGTCATTGATCAGGGAAAATTAAGTATGAGACAATACTAGTTGTAATTAGTGGATGCTGAAAATCTGTGTACAATGTATCGGTTTTTTTTCAAGAACATACTAAAGAAGACCTTCCAAATTAATCCAGTCTTTTAATGAGTGCAAATTATGACATTTATGTGTCAAGAAATAGGGCCACAATTCTTCCAGGAATATATTTGAAGACTCTCGGAAATAGTTCTGCATTCCTGTGAATTGAGGTGGAATCTGAATTTTATTTGGTTATCTCAAACATCACAGTTTGCCAATCTGACAATCTGATGATGTCTGATTTGTCAGGATTGCTGATATCAGGCTTTTCTGGGAATAGGAGTAGACTGTTACTGTGAGGAGATGAGAAAAACTATCTGGGTTTGCATGTCTGACTGTTATGATCAGTATTGGATCTCAGAGGCATCTAATTTTTAAAACATGGCTTTCACTGAATGCTGTGGTAGGTGTCCCTTGCAAGGCTGTACACTCACAATGTTGTTATCCAGAACTTCCAAGTAGTTCTAGAACATAAAGTTCTTATTTTTCATAAAATAAGATTTACTGGTAGATGCATGGCTCAGCTGATGATGACAGGTCATTCAGGGCTGTGGTGATGCATTGCTTTTAGGGCATGTTGTCATCACATAATTTTTTTCTGTTTCTCATTAATTACCAGTATTTCCAGGATGCAGGTCTGTAAAATGTAATTATTTATTCCACTGGGTGTTTTGTCTCTAGTACTGCAGTCAGAGGCAGCACATGCTGCTGTATTCTCACCTGTGTGCAGTTGGCTGGCTAATAGGAAGCAAAGTGACTTGCAAAAGACTTTCTTGACTCCAATAGAGGTGTAGGGCATGGAGCAGAACAGCTCGATGCGGGGAGCTGTGGACTTGAGCGCACAAATTGATCTGAATTGCCTCAGTTGTGCACAGGGTGGCTGGGGGGGGGGTGTCTGTTCCCCCTGTGCTGCCAGCAGGGTGCAGCTGTGGGGCAGCCAGGGCTGTAGGACAGCATGGATCCACCGGGATCAGCTCCCTTCATGGATCCACTAGGATCAGCTCCATGTTGAATGTGCAGTCGACAGAAAAGCTTCCCCCAGCTTGAATGATAAACCTGGACCAAAAGGACTCCAGGGAACAAATCTGGAGGTACAGAAAGAGACTAAACATGTCAATGTTGCTAACATGGCAGAAAGAACCTGGCACAGCCCTGGTTTCCACTGAACTGACAGCAGATAGGCTTTCCCTTTCCTCTCCCAGTGTCCAAGTATCGGTCCGTTCATGCCTTCTGCCAGCATGCTGAAAGGCCTATAATTAACACGAACATAATAAACCATGAAGTATTTTGTTATGTGAAATAATGCGATCTATTAAAATAACAAAAAACCCGGTCGTGTTTGTTATTACTCCCCTGTTTGACCATCTCCCTCTTCCAGCTGGAGCAGAGCCTGACCACTGGCCACTAGATGCCACTGTTGTATAAGGACATGCTGGGCATAATGGCTTAGACAATAACTAATTTACTTAGAGAACATGTATGTGTATAATTAGGAGTCATCAATGTCTTTCTTTTAAAATAAAATAAGTTTACCATATCTAATTAGATATTTCTTATAAGATGGATTTCATTCTAATTGGGTAAAGCTATGCCACTGGTTTAAAAGACAGCAAAGGATGTATTTGTATTCACTTTCACAGTTTCCGTATTTTTTTAGTCCTGGCAATAAATGGATCTGATTACACCTTTTAAATCGATGTTCTCTGAAACTGGTATGACATAAATGATTGTTCTGTCATTGTGAGTTTACTGCCATTGTTTTCAGCGTGTGAGGTTTTTTAGTGATATTTCTCTTAATCTCATTCTGTCTTTCCCTATCCTCCTGATTGTGATCTTGAATCTGCATGTTCTTTCCATCCAAACTGAAGTAATCTATTTAAAAAGCCGACAATTGCCACCATGCATGACTCTAGCTTGACCATGACAGCGCAGGCTTTCCAGCATCAGTGAGCTCATTAATCCCCAGCTAATGAACCAGAGCTCCAAAATGTTAGTTGTGCAGGGAGGTTCTTTAAAAGCTCCTATTTCCTGTAACTAAGTGTTGCCAACAGAAAATCTAGATTTTTCAGATGTTGGACTATATTCAGCCGTGATAAAATTCAAATTCAGTGCTTTTCTGTAGGGAAAATGAATGCCTTTAAGCTTCTGAATGAATTCAGAAGGCACTGGCTAGTCAGTGTCACACCCAGCATGGGCAAGGTTTACACCCCTTCCCAAAGCAATTTCGTTACTGCCTGAATTTGCTTCGCCAAGTGAGTTTGGATTTTTCCACTAAAATGCTGTGTCACGTGCTAATGTAAAGTCTGTGTTCATTTTACAGTTCTTTCAGGTCTGTGGGGTGGTCTTTCTTAGATCATCTCAGGTGATGCCAGGCTGGAACATCGACCACTTCCACCCTGTGAGTGTTCCCATCAGGCCGTTCCTACCTCTGTCCAACATGTGAGCCAACCCTAGCTGTATTTCCCAATTATGAACTAGAACTTGTCTATTCAATGGGATGGCATCTTTTAAATTCCTTTAAATTATCTTCTGAAAAAAACTACTTCTGCAACAAAACAAAGGCAAAGTCATTTTAGAATAGTTTTCAAATTGTGGTTCATAGCTGCATTACACCTCAGAAATAGCTTGGCTATCTGTCACAGCGGGCACGGCTTCTTTTCTGTCCCCATACTCTGTATACAAAATGATGGGTTATTATACAAAAGTTCTATCTCTGTCTTATTTACTGAAGTGTTGGTTCCTAAATAAAGGATCTCAACAATGATTTGAGCTGGCTGAAAACCTGCTTGAAAATTATGTCTTTCAGTAAAAGGTTTTACACAAGCTCTGTTTCTGAAGTTAAAGTACTTCAATTCCCAATGATAAAATTCATTAAAATATAAATTAGCCTAAAGAAACAGATGAATCACAATGGTATATTTGCATATCATCTATTTGGTGCGAATGTAGCAGTTTCTTCGTGTAGACTAACAGCTACTGCAATCTTCACAACTGCATCGTTGAGTAAATGACTGTGGGGTGAATGAGAAAGCAAAGAGGACAAGGACAAAAATTATTTTTGCTGAATGGGAAAGAATGCTGCAGAATTCTGCAGTTGGAATTAAACCCTACATTAAACCAGTTTCCTCCACTACGACGTATCTCAGCTAATCAATTAGCATAGGAGGTTTATGACTATCTCAGTATTCTAATAATAGACAAGGATTTAAGGAAATATCATGTTTTGATTGTATTTTCAGAATTGTAGATAATTAGTGATTATTGCAATGAGGGTGAATATCACCTAAGAAATAAAGGTGAAGAGTGATCAGGCTGGATGGAATGAGAATGTCTTATCTCAGGGGAGATAAATGATCCACCTGCAGTAAGACCTTTCCATCTGCAAAAGGCAGCAACAGAAATTTCTAATAAAGTTTGACCTGTTATTCTGTAAGTAATATATTTAAGACTCCAATACAGAGTATCCTGTGAATTCCTCTTAGTAAATGAAGCTGAACTGATACAGCAGCTTGTGCAGTTCCTCTGATCTGTACCAGTTCTCTGTATATGCCTTCATGTGTTTTTCCGCAAATTACTGATGCACTTGGCCAGTGAGTTTTCTGTGACTTCAAAGCCAAGACTTTCACTTTACCTTATATAAAACATGCCCAGAAGCTGGGTACTGAAGAAAATAAGTAGGGAGAAAAATATTGATTTTAGATGTTAGGATAATCTAAGAAAACTTTGTTTGTTTTTTCTTTATATTTCTTGTTTGTTGCGAATACTTCCCAGGATATTCTTTTGTAGTAAATCAATTAACTCCATATAAATGCAACTAATAACTGCATATATGTCATTTGTAACATCCAGAAAGTGCTATGGCATGGAAGGAAATATTCTTAAGAGACACTATTCTACATCTGTCCAGTTTTCTAGGGAGAAGGATGAAGAACAGATTGGTTACTCTTCAAGAATGATGGTCATCAGGCTCATTGTTGGCTTTTTGAAAAGGCTTATGGTTGACATCATAGAGCACAAACTTGATTAGCTCTAATATAATTTTTAGCTTTTGTGATGCAACTCAGTTTGCTGTTGTGCATTGCTCTGACAATGTAGTGTTAGAAAGACAGTCAAAAGAGCCAAACAGTACCAGATTGATGCCCTTTTTAGAAATGACTAAGACATTTTGAATCCTATAGATTGACAGACCTTTATACTTCTAAATCACCTAGAATATATTTGAAAATATGACCTTTAATACAGTCCCATCTTTCTAAACAGCTTCAAGGGTCATCCCAGTGTTTCCAGATAAATTTGGAGACAAATAAAATGAGGAACTGCGGAGCACAGCCTTAACCTGAGAAAGAATAAATCACAAGATGTGGAAAAAAAGAAAGTTCCGTGACTACAGATTTTCAAACAATACAATTTTACTTTAATATCATATCCCACAAGTTCTTCAGTCACATGAGAACCTGAAGTGTGTAAGTAACCTGACTAAGTGTGACTATTGCTACTCTTTAGGAAAATGGTTCAATAACTCATTGATTTCCAATTGCTTAAACTTGTCTAAAATATCTCCCTTATTCTACTTGATATGGTCAATTTTTTCATAAGTGGAAGAATTTTTAATATTCAACTTGGTAACATTTGAAATCAGCCTGAAATAGACAATTTTATAAGAGTTTTATAAACTTCATTTAAACTGAATCCAAGGAAATGGGGAAAAAGTATTGCAGATGAGTAATTTTTAAGGAACTGGGAGGAAGAGACACCATTATGTAAAGGAATGTTTATTATCAAAGCATATAAATGGCTTTAGCTGACAGCAGAACAATAACTTCAAAATTTCACTTATCATTCTCAAATTTTAATAGAAAAGGAAGCTAGAAAAAGGAAGGTAGATTTATTCTATTCTGAAGATAAGAAAGGCTGGTGTAATTGTGATTTTTAAGTATTTTTCAGGCATAACTTTTGATTTCAATGTTTTTAATTCTGATTCACAGTAATAAAAACTTGGTGCAAATGAGTGCTGATGAGTCTGTATTGAAGTTAAAGGAATAGTTAAAAATGGCTATGAATATTCATTTAAATTCAGAAATGAACTCCAAATTGATCATACCTATGACTCTTTGGGAATTTGCTCCCTATAAGCATACAAGCACTTGAAATTAACTTTCATGAATATTTGCAAAAGCAAAGTTTCAATTAGATATTTCAGATACTTGCAGGAAATAATTTTTCAGGGATATATTTAATTGTGAGATTTGGATTTCACATCATGCTACCTGATATTCATGATCTGTTCAGTGGGACTGTATATCTGAAGGCCCTCAGGAAGGCTTTGGCTGGAGGGAACACTTTGGAGAACCTTTACTTTGTGAATTGCAGGATTCATCAAGAAGAAGAAACAAAGAAGATACAAGAAAATAAGAAACTGTGCAGATTTCAAATTTCCACTTGAGGAATTTTTTTTTTAATATATTGAACATTGTAATTCAGCATGAAGCGAATCTTAGAGGCCAGTTTCTCCTCACTTGTGCTGTCAGATGATCACTGACTATATCCAAGCAGAATAATTTTAAGAAAGTGATTGGGTTTTTTTTTTAACCATTGAAGACAAAAATCCTGATAGAATGCAATGGCTGATAGTTTGGGATAAATTAGAAAAGTGGTCTACATGCAATGACTGTCAGTGGAGCTCCAAAATGAGATATGTAGTTTCAAATAGAAGCTGACTTCATGTAAGAAGTCCTAGATCTAATCAGATGTTTGTATAAAACTGTTCTCATGGTGTATCCAGTTTAAGCATGACCTTAAGCCTGTTGTGACTTGCAGGAAGAACTGAAGCCAGAAAGAGTATTCTTACTAAGGAATATGACAGAAATGACAGTTTGGCAGTCTTCCATATCAGAAGAACAGCCACCAGCAGGTGAGTTGAGAGGACAAGATGTGGCCACCTTGGCACATGTACATTTGTATTCCTAGAAACAGGGACAAGAAGGAAGGATTCTTGACCCCTCCGTGAACTCAGTGGGATCAGTTCTGGCCTGAGCTCCAATGCACAGGGAAGCTGAGAGAGGTGCCCACAGGACCCCACGGGCTGGCCCAGAGAAGGTGAGCTCATCCACCTTGAATGGGGGAAAGAGACTGCTCAGAGTGAACAGCCTGAGCGAGGTTTGGACTGTATTTGGCAGCCCACTGTGCTGCTGATCTTGCAGGGGCTAGGTGAGGTCCTTATCCATAACTGCAGTCTAGAAATGTGCTTTTTAATTTTAGTTTTTATTTTGTGAGTTTATCCAATGTGGTGTGCAAGAGTCTAACCACTTATTTTGCTGTATTAAATGTATCCTGTTTTCATCTTTTATTTTGACAAGTGAAAGGCACATTCCCTATGGCTGATTCAGGGCACTTTCTTACTGGTGGAGCAGAGGAGTGTACACGCTGGCACACAGGTATTCCCTCGGAGCAGAGAAGTGGTTTCCCACCTATTTACTGGAGTCAGCTTGAGGGTAAGTAACAGGCAGTGCTGGGTCAGTCTCCCTCGGCAGGCACAGCCAGTCTCTAACAAGCAGCAGGTGAGGGGAAATTGTTTATGATGCATACGGTACCATAAGAGGGTCGTACAACTCAAAAGAAATTGAATCAGGTTTCTGAAACTGAGTCAACTAAATTATTTAGCCAGAACAGTCTTTGTTTGCAAAGGTGCTGAGTACCTTGAATCCCATGTTCAAATATTGTGCAAGCTAAAATACTGTTTATTAGAAGAAATTTGTGAGTAATTTAAAGCCAGGGATTATATGGGGAGTTTTCTAAGTGATTTGTAGATGATTTAAAAATAAGAAAAGAAGGGTGAATAAATTATTTTGTTACCTATTGCTTCTTCATCTCTAGTTTGGATAGTGAGGGAATCCAGCCCCAGTGGCTAGAAGGCATACATGCCAAGATTGGATTTCCTGTGTAAAAGCTATACAATGTGATAACACAGTTGTACTGCATATTCAGTTTTGATATGTAACCTTTTAAATAAATTGGAATACTCTTTGTGGCTGTACTGGCACACACAGAGAGATCATAAACAATAATTTTGTAAAGGTCACTTCCACACTAAGCGCTTGAGCTCATGGCAAGAGCAGCATAGGGCTATTGAAGGACCTTTATGCTTCTGTTTTTTGGTGTCTGTTAATATTTTTGCAGCTTTGAAGCTCTGTTTAACATAAAGGCTCTGTAGTCTCTCAGGCCATGGGTTTGCCCATGCAGCCCTTGCCGTGGGGCCCTGGGCTGCCTTGCTGTGCTGCAGGGCTGGCAGCAAGTGCCCGCGCTGGCTGTCGGAGCCAGGGGTTACTGGCGGAGGTAGCACGATGCAGAATGCCTGGGGCTGGCAGCATTCCTCCTGCTGCGAATGAGGGGCAACACAGCACGATCCAGGCTGTGGAGGCTGCTGACCCGTTGTTTCAGGAGCATCTCAAAAGAACCAGGTATCAAGAATCTGGGTAATACATGAGGGCCAGCAGTGGCTGAGGAACTTGCACAAGGTGAGAGGTACCAGATGCTTGCCAAGCTCAGTCCAGCTGCATAGCACACTGCTCAGATTTTCCTGCTGCTTCCTTCCAAGGTGCTAATGAAGTTGTTTGAATCATTTTATTTTGGTCCAGTGGAAAACTTGTTCTCTTGCTCTTGAGTGTTTCCAGCAAAATACTTTGTCTCAGAGTAAATTTTTGGGAGCTCATAGTCTATCCAACCAACATTAAAACCACGTATATCTGCTGGTCTTTAGAAACAAAGGCACATTTTGTTACAAACTCCCTTTATGTTATAGGATGTTTTTCTTTCTTGTGATTGACAAGACAGCCTAAATCAATATCCTTTTATTTCCAGACCTCTATTATTTTGAAGAAATCCGCATCTGTCTTGATGACAGTGTAGGGAAAGTTATTTCACCACTGTAGTGGCATCAGAGGACACTCTCAGCAAGGTAAGTGTAGTCTGTCTGGTGTCATTAAAATAGCCCCTAGCCTTTGGAGGTCTGTGGTATCTGGGGGCTTCTGACCTCCAGTAAAGTCGAGCAGGAGACTGAGGTGGTGGGTTTTAACTCCTAGATGTTTTCTCTCCAATGCTGCCTGGTGGTGTAAAGCCACTGTGGCTCATAGGAAGAATGGAATGTTTGTAAGGATGCTGGCAATGTGCAGAGGTGTTGTAACTAGCGAACACCACAGTGCGCCCAGAGAAAGGATGCTTAATGTTGCAGACATGGCCTCTCTAGCACAGAGAGGTAGGTGCTGCCTACCACAGGAGGTGGCTTGTCCGTGTGCTCATAGGGACACTCCCATGCCTGCTCTGCTGCAGTTGGAATTGTCCCCATCACACACACAGCGCTGTGCAGAGCTGGGCCAGAGCTGGGGTGACAGCCCAGGTACCCCCCAGGTACTGGGGCATGCTGCCGGTATCCGTGCTGTTGTAGTGTTTATTCAATACCTGGGAATTTTATTAAAAACTACTTCGCTTCATTCTCTGTGAAAAGTCCTCAAATGGATGATTCAAAGCTTTGATTTTCTCTTCTGTGGAAGACCCATGCCTAGCACCTATCTGTGATCTTAGGGAGGTTACCTGAACTCAACAACAGAGAGATGTCTGAAAGTTTAAATTACCCATGTGTCTCTTATCCTGGAAAATCTCTTCACTGTTTCTGTAGGCAAGATGGTAATAATCCATATTTCCCAAATTTAAAGTATCAGTGACAGTTTGTTGCTAGCCCCTCCGGCATTAGCATGGACGATCATATTAATACTTTGTCTGTTTTATGAGATTCTTAATAACTCACCTAAATTTTAATGCATTTACTTGACAGAATTTTAAGGAAGGTCATAACATTATAAAAGTATGTATTTGTACTTGTTCCACATCGCTCCACAGAGTGTAACTGTTTTTTTCCTCAAGCTGATGCATTGTAGCTAATAATTTTACTCCTTTAGCAGCATTTGTCTGACCTTCCCTACCTTCCCCTGTTTCCTGAATCAAAAAGAATTTTTGGTAAGATACTACATAATTTTCCCAGAAAAGGGATAGGATTTCAATCTCATAATAAGAAAGAAAAGATGTAATTTCCCTTGTGATTGATAAGCATAATTTGTAAATGAACCTGCTTTATGAAATGGTGAAAAATGGTTGGAGCAGTTAAAAAATGACTTGAATATAGAGAAAATAGATTCCCATAAGAAAGAATATAAATTTGTAAATGCAGAATACAAAATTATTTTTAGACATTAAATTAAGAAATTAATTTGGCTGACATTACCTTCAATTTACATAGAAACCATCTTTCACATTTTCCATGTAGACCATTTTCTATGTTCTACTGTGACTGAGGGAAAAACAAAGCGCATGAGTCCTTTAAGGCAAGAGAAAAACATCCCGAAAGTCATTTTAACTGATTCCAAGAGTTTTGCAGCGGGCAGAGATTCAGGGAATGACAAAGGCATGCAGAGAGGGAGGCAGCGATGCCAGGGAAACAGCTGGTGTCTGAAAAGCCCAGTTTGCCATCCCCGTTACTGCTCTGTGTGGAGGCTGGGGCGGAGCCGTTCACTAATCAGGCCAGGCTCTAGCACGGGTACTGCGGTGCAGATGCTGGTCTAAAACTCATGGCTTGTGAGGCCCCAGCCAGCTGGCATCTAGTACAGCAAAAACAGATCCTAACTACACACTGCCATGGAGAGTTGGAAAACCAGTTCCTTGCTTGACCACGTGGACTCATCGGGAATGGCTGCATTAAGGAAAAGTTTCTGAGGTGGACTTCTTTCAGTTCTGCTCACACATTGCTCCTAGATTATGTGGACACATGCTGGCCCATCTCTGTGCTTCTGGCTCTTCTATCACGAGACTGAAGCAAATTTTCAATTTGTGGCTCATTGTTTCTCTAATTCCTCTGAACACCCAAAGCTGAACAGCTGGTGAAAGCTAGAAGTATGTCTTTAAGGCACCTACCAGCACTACAAACAATCCACAGCATGGTTAGATTGTGTCATAAAAGTGTCCAGAGTGTTTCTTGTGCAGGAAGACCTAGGTGAACACCCAGGTAGGTGCAGCTAATTTGCACAAGCAGAGTCCAGTTCTTGAGCCCCACTGAATGTCTGGGAACAGCCATAGGTTGGTTTAGAGGCCAGGGATGGTGACTATCTGATTCTTCCTCTTCCCTCCTTCCCCATCTTCTTGGTGAGGAGAGTAAGAAACACCCATTTACTCTTCCTAGATCAAACTGTAACTAGTCCATAATGAGACATGCCAGTATCCTTTCTTCCTATTCAGGCACATAAAACACTCAGCAAGTTTTTCCAGGTTCAAAAACTCACTGAGTTGAGCCTTGCATGGTGACGCTGCAGGACCAAAAGCAAAGTGCAAATATGTCTAGAATTCAGGACCTCAATTTAATTCACTATTGTCAGGACATTTCAGACACAGGATGGAGAATGATACATGAATCCAAAACACGATGTATGTATAAAATTCTAGTAAATACTTCCAATTTCTTCCACAAGCATTTTTTTCAATAAAAGAACAACTCTGCTATTGTGTTCTGACATTGAAGCTCAGTAGCAAATTGTGTGAAATCAGCCATTCACATTAACTGTGGCCAGGTGAAGGAAACGCCACGGTGAAGATATTAGGAAGAGAGAAGCAGAAAAATAGGTTGCCCATTCTCCTTTCTCTCATTTCTTGCACAGTTTGGCAGAGAGTTCAGGAAGGGGCTTTTCGCCTCTTCAGGGAGAGACATAAACTTGGACCACACATTCTCAAACACTGCCAGCTTGTCATTCAGCTCATGCATTCAAGATGTTGCATATTAATAGCACTCCCTGATGGCTGGTGGATAGGGTCTCTCCACCTATAAAAAATAAGCCTCTTGGCACAACAAAGTACAAAAGAGGCCCATACAGGGAAAAAAAATGCACTTGAGAACTGGTTTGGAGAAACTCTGCACAGATGCTCATGTGCAGATGCATATTTCAGATTTTTTTTTTCCTGATTAGCATGCAGCAAACTCACCTGTTTTGCTGCCTAGAGAAGTCACAGCAGACATGGAGAAACACCTGCGTGAGTTCAGTTCTGTCTCCCTGTGAATATGATTTTCACAGCAACCTTTTTCAATTGCCCTTGTGTGTAGCCACTGATATGCTTTTCAGTCACCTTCTTGGACATGCCTAAGCCATCAAACACAGAATAGTACTTCAGGATGAAGACAAAGCATAAACAGTGCAGGGAGCTGTATGTTGAGAAGGGAAGAAGGGAATGGGTGGGTGGACTGGTCCCACCACCCTTACTGTACAGGTGCTTTGGGGGAGCCCTGGGAATGCTCAGGCCAGATGTGCTCTGGCATGGCTGAGATAGGAGGATGAGCTCGCAGGACCTGGGCAAGAACCTAGCATTTGTGATCTGCAAATGATCTGACACTTGGCACGTATGTAGCTTTACCTGAGGTCTGGTCGTGGGATCCAAGAAAATGAACCAGGCTGCTTCCCCCCATTCCCTGCAGTGTGCTGGTTACACGTGTCTGCTCTTAATTCTCACACTGAGCTCTACAGACAGATCCTACATATACATGGGGAATAAACTTCCTTTGTACTCTGCTCCATTGTAGTTTACTCCAATGGCAGGAGGCACAGCTCAGTTCTAACCGTGTGTTTTGTAAAAATGAGCCTCAGGAGGAGAAGGTGGAGAGAGGGTTGCTTATACATGTGTTGGTATCTGATGCAATCCTCAGCATGAGCCACGTTTTTCTGGATATTTCAGCATATACTGAGAATGACACATGAGCAGTCCAAGCTATTTTCGGAACTGACAGTTTTCCTTCTCACTCCAACAATTGCTTCTTCAATACACTAGAGTATGCAAAGTGCTTCAATAAAGTTTTAATTAGGAGTAGGAGTAACAGTGAAACTAAGGGAAAACTTTAGGCAAAATGAGAAGTGACTTCAGCTTATACCTGTTTTGCAGGTTTGTTGTTAACTTTTCGAAAGAAACTGCACATTTTGGAATTTGTTGGTTTCTGGCAAGGATTTCTAGAAGGAATCCTTTTCAAGAGTCCTGAAACAGCCAAAGAAAGATTGTTTCTATGATGTTCTGACCCAGGAAAGACCCAGCAGAAATCTGCTCTGATGGGAATCATAGGCTAAAGCAGTCTGGATATATTTTGATCTGAGCTATCAGGTAGTTCTCTAAACCAAAATATTCAAAATGTTTGATATTTTTAAAAAGCTTAAAATCTTCTCAGATCCTTACAAGAGAGAACAGATTACAAGTAGAAGTTTCCAGATAAATCTGAGATGGATTTTGCTGCGGTGGCGCTTTCATACTCTCTGACTGAAGTCTGCTGACTGACACAATAACACAAATACCTGATGGAAGGGGTCTCGACTTTTTCTTAAGATGCCCAAATCAATTAGGTGTCTGAGGCATGGTGGTGTATTTCCTAGGAACTTAACTTCTCTCTGTTACCTCCTGACAGAAGTAACCAATCTCTTTGGAGCTTGCAAAGGAAGGTGCATCCCACAGAGCTAATGTTATGTGCACCACTTGTAGACAGGTATGTTTAACAAAAGATGCATTCTGGATGCACTCCAAATATCATCACTATTGTTTAATTTCAACTCCAGTCCTGCATCTGTTTAAGATTATGTCAAAGATAATAATCTCACCAGATGGATACAAAATACAAAACAAATTACGTTGCTCAATTATTTTGTTTACTAGTGGTGTTATACTACTGTATTTCTCTGAATCATGCAGAAGAGCTATGATTTTTTACCTTCAAACTCCTCTGAAAATGCAGCCATTTAGCATCGGTACCTATTTCTTTCCAGATTACGTTACATGAATGAGTTTGATAGGAGTCACCATGGTGAGGAAAGGATAATGGAATTTCAGGTAAGAGTTCTTCATAATGAATTCATTCCTTACACCATGTTAACACCCACCCATGGAATTAAGGACCTTTGTAACACAATGCAACAATTTACTAGACATCACAAAACACCAGTTATAGAATTGGACTGAAATAGGCTGCCAAATACTCTGTTCCTGATAAAAGAAGGTAGGTATAGTCATGCCAGCACATTTTAACTCCTTCCTAAAAATTCACTTGGGTCCATTGTGTACTTCCTTGGTGATACAGAATTAAATTGACTGCCATGCTATGTATGACATGAAATGTAAAATAAAATAAAATAAAATAAATAAAGGACTAGACCATGAACAGCAGTGAATATGAACTCAGTTTGGATCATATTTATTTAAATAATTATAGCAGATTGTTAACTGTGAGAATCTCCTGATTTTTGCAAGGAAAAATGATAGAATGTTAGCTTCTATATTGTATATTTAGCTTGATAAAAGGAAGCCAGCCTGTATGGAAGAAGCATGCAACTGAGGTTCTTCAGCTGATATATATAAAAGGACAATTATATGTCAGTACTTTACAAAGAACTCTTAAATCCTTAGACTGAATCTTATCTGTTTTTGCTGGTAGGAGAGTACCAAACTGTAAGCAGAACTGAGCAGGATCTGACTTTCCATCACAGACAGTTAATAATTAAATCAAACATTATATTCAACAATAGAACATATGCATCAGCTTCTTTCAAATTGCATTTCCTTCCTGTTAGATCCATTAGCGTAAACCAGACTGCCTTTAGAAAACCCCTTATTGCTGCTGTCTTTCAGCACAGTTCCTGAAATGGATAATGTGGTGCGTATTATGGGCAATTACACAGAACTCCCTAGTGACAGGGTTTTAGAGTTTCAGAATAAAACAGCTGGAACTACAGGGCTGTAAACTAATCAGAAAAAGAGACAATAGTAAGAAATTTAATGCACATTGTTAGAACATGGACAAAGACTACACATTAAATACTACATATCACTATACTTACTGTGTTGCACACCATTGTCACTGCAAAATCCTGGTTAACCCTTGAAGGACAAGGCAGTCAAAAACCAAAGATATTGCCATGAAAAAATGCATGCATGGCTGTATAACCTGAGCTAATTGGAAACATTAAAGGAAGAAGCCTTGAGCCAGAGTCCTGGTTTTCGCTTAATGTCAGTTGAGTTTGAATCAAATAGAGAACTCTAGTCAAAAATGATAATTTATTAACAAATGCATAATGAATACGTATCTGGATATGCTAAGAAACTATGTCTTCATCCCTCTTTTACTGTTTTAAAACACACTGAAAATTGGGTTGCATTTGGGTTGCAATAATTGCATTTGCTCTTGGATATATCAAGACTACTGCCACAATGCATACTGTTTGATCCTCCATCAGTTTAAATTGATGGCAAAGCTCCCATTAATTTTAGTAATACAGCAGCGAATTTTTAGAATAGCACATGCATCATTTGAAAGCACAATGACCATGATTACATGTGTAATCACAGTAATTGTGCACACAATTACTGGTTGGGTATCTAACTGCCTTTCAAAAATCAGTTGCTCTACTTGCATGTGTACTCACAGCAGTCACTTGTTCAAACACAGTGCAGCCCAGAGCATCCCCACCTCCGTGCTCACCACGGAAATGCTACAGAGCGGGGCTGTGTCTGTGGCAGTAGGTCTGTGCGATAGAGAAGCATGTGCTTATGTTGCAGTGTTTTGAACAATAAATAAGAAAGGAAGAGAAATGGTTGCAGTGTCTCTTTGGGAAAGTAAAAATGTGAAATTACTTCAACTAATTTTTCAAAAGGACAGAGACTGATTTTCACCAGCTCCTGTCTTGTGAGCCTTCTTATCAGCAGGGTCCAGCAGGCATCAGCACATTAGTGTTTTCTAATGCTATGGCAAATTGATCAAATAATGTATTGAATAGCAGCACCATACTAGAATAAAATGAAAAATAAAAACTGAAACAAAACAAAACAACACTGAGTAAGATTTTACAGCCTAAAAAAAGTCAGAAGGCAGTTAAAATTTCAACGTAGTGTGCAGTGAGTTTCTTGCAGTGCAGAACCCAAGAACCAGCTGCTGTGGCTTACTCTAGTTTAAAAGGTGACTCCTTTTGCTCAGAAGGTTGATTTTTATAGCTGCAGAGGTATAGAAAAGCACATCCTCCTCGAATAGTGATAAGACATGGATATCCATTCTTATGCTCAACAAAATGGTAGCAGGAGAAAATCTGACACAAAACATTTTATTCATTTGTCCCTCAGTCCTGGCCTCCCTCTTCCCCTGTAGTGCAATGAGTATGCTTTGCTTTTCTAGTAACAGCTTTATGACTCCACAATCAAGGGGATGGAGGGGCTGGGCAGGTTGGGCCTGGCTGCCTGGCATGTGCTTCTCCCAAGGGGTCTGTGTGGGGAAGGTTGGGCCGTGAGTCAACATGAGAGAAAGCAGATGTCAGTTAACAGCTAGAAAACACCCTCCTCCTGGGGAGAAATGGGCCCTCTTCCAGGGGATGGCAGCGCTGGGGTTGTGTTAGGGCAAGAAGTAGCACAGCCTGTCCAGGAGCCACCCTTGCTGTGCAGTGACAGCTGAAGGCACTCACTCCAAGGGACTGGAACAGGACAGATACCACAGCTCATGAGCATGGGCTCCCCAGCAGCCCTGACTCTGATGTGAAATGTAGCTGTCTTCCCATATGGAAGAATCCAAAAAAATTACTATGAATGACAAATTAACTTTTTCTGAGGCTGCCTGTCACTGGGGGAGGGTGGCTGGGCTGGGAGGCCTTCAGTGGACTACACTTTGTATGTTTACCAAGAGGAAAGCCTTGTAAAATGTGCTGGGGTGGATGTAATGGTTACAAACCATACATACTGTCTAAATAAGATCTGTATATTGACTTGACATGTTTGCAAGATAGTTTTATGTAAGTTAATTCAGATGCTGTGTCCTGTTGCCTCTGCAAAAATAACTGTTAAATAGTTTTTTAAAACTTTATTGTAGCACTTGATTCCCTCCTTGATTTTCTACAACCATCCAGCTGATCATTGCAACAGATTTTGTTCTTAATTTCATTACAGTAAATGAGAAATAACCTCTGCAAAGTCCAATCAGAGGGAATTTCAGCTCTTTATATTGCCTTGTGTCTGCTGTCTTGTACACTGGAGCTGTGCAAGTGAACTAAATTCAGCACAGAGCATTAAATGCTGTCTCTTTTGTAATTAACATCAGAGAGCTGTATGAAGTCTTGAAGCTATGAAATCCTGCAAGTCCTGTCGAAAATGTTTCTTTATACAGATCTTAAGTGTTATTCAAAGGAATTTACCCTAAAAGATGGAGAACTGCTGGGACATGAAGAACATAAAGCTCTAAGACTGTATGTTGGAGAAAAGTTCCCTCAGAAGCGTGTGTTTAGACGCCCTTGGTGACACTTGCTGCCTTGCCTGCCATGCCTGCAAGTATGGCCTCACTTTCACTGTTATTGCAACGTGTCAAGTGAAATGAAAACAGAAATTTGGGAAAGGATATAATTAACCTACTTGTAAACATTAACCTTAAATATCTACCTAATTATCTCACTAATTTAATCACTGCATATCTCAAACTTGTTTGTTAAATATTTAATTCTGCGAATTGTTTTTGATACAGAGGTGTGGGGCGCTTTCTGTGAATGTAAGTTACTCTGTAAAACTCTTTGCAAGATCATTGTTGTGTTCGCACTTCATTGAACAAACCCTGCTGTCAACAAGACTTTTAATGGAAATCACAGGAAACTATGCCCTGAGGCTAAGAGATATCGTGCCCTATTATTTTAAAATCTAATGAACACATTGTGCAGAATGTAGACCGGGGTAAACTTCTTCCTGCATATCTTCAGGTTTGATTCCATGGGAGTCTAGAGTGGAAAGTTCTGGGTTTCCTTGTTTCTTTGGTTGCAGTGCAGCTGCACAGTTGTTTCTTACCTATTCACCTCTTTATTACTTGGGGGACTCAGCAAAATGCTGTCCTTGATCTTCAGCTCTTTTTATCAAGTCACTACCTCGTGCTAAAAGTAATCTAAAAGGTGTTTAGATGCTGCGGTTACAATGCCACTCAAAGTGGCTCTAATTATTCCTGAGAGGAAAGTTTTGAATTGGGAGTGTTTGTTGAGAAAATGAAAGCTCCATGTTTGTTCCTTCCTCCCCGATGGGAAGGGGGCTGTGCTCGCACTGCCTCCTGCAAACACACACAAGGCCCAGCTGAGCACTGCAAGGAGGGCCTTGGGGATGCCTCCAGCTGCTGGGGCTGGGAGAGGAAACAGCCAGGCTGTGGGTGCTGAAGAAAATCCCAGATGGAGCGGACAGCTAACCCAGGACAAGCTCTGGAGGCACCTGAATCCTCTCTTCCATGAGAAGGTAGGGGGGCTCAGCTGTGCAGTGCCTCCCCTCCCTCTATCACTCCCCAGGGGCTTCAGCCAGCCCCACATTTCAGGCTATACCCACATGGCAGTTCTGCAATGCTATTTTCTTCATTTTTGTTATATAAGTCTCCTTAACTGAGGAAGAAGGTGAAAGATTGGGACTAACATTGTGTTTCTGCACTGTAGTTCTCACTATCAGATGAAGGTGCAAAGCTATACTAAATCCAGGTGATGTCTCACAGCAGACCTCTGACAGGAGCCATGCGATTAGTTAGATGTCCATATAAATACCTATTTGCACTATATTACTACCTCATCATATATTATTTGGAATTTCATCCTGATTGTCTGTATTTATTACATACAATTCATACATTTATTTATTACATACAATTCATGTATTTATTATACACAATTCATACATTTATTACACACAATTCATTTATTACATACACAATTCATACTGTTTAGTTCAATAAGAAACAAATTTCTGTGAATTTGGCTGAATAAAGCTGTGTTTGTTCTTGTTAGTTATCCAAAGTCTCGTTCTTTCTATGCATTATCTCAATTTCTGGGCATTTTTCCCCTTCATTTACTCCAAAAATTACTTCAGTACTAATGAAAACTGAAAGACAGCCAAGACGGGTGAACTTTTGGACAATTTATGCAAACATGACAGATGAGAATAGATTTACTATAAACATGCCAGGCACAAAAGACTTGACTGCTTTTTAAATACAGTGATACTGGAAGAGATTTATGGATATTTTCAACTGTTCATTAAAGAGAAAGATATTTTGAAACTATAGGCACTATCCTTTTATCTGTTTTTGCCTTCCAGGCTGAGTTGCAAATGTTTGATGTTTTCTTCACCAAAAAATAGAAGTAGTTATGAATTTATTTCTCCCAAGCACTTCCATTTTTGTGTCAATTTACAGTTTTTATTACATTTCTGGCAGTCCAAATTATGGTGTTTGGAGAGCACCTAGAGTCCACAGCTCTGAGTTTTCTGAAAATAGGGATGAAGTTCACTTAGTGATGCTTTCTGGCCACTGTCTTTTTTCTTCTCCTTTGTCATAAAAGGTTAATAAAATCTATGAATACTTTAACTGCCTGCTAGACCAACCAACCAATAAAAGGTTATTCTGATCTAAGTTACTGGAAGCCTCTTGAACTGAGAAAGCTAACATGCAGTAACTAGTACCTGCTGGATCAGATTAATAAAATGCAAAGTCCTAGAGATGAAAATCATGTCTAAATATGGTCCCTGTAGTTGTCCAAGGCATCAATTCCTAGAGCCAGATAGGCATATACTTAGCTGTATATTCTCAGAGTCTGCTTCTGTGCCCTTAAAAATCAATAGTAAGCCTTGCTTTCAACTTCAGTGCAACTGAGGTTGTTGGCAGTCGATGATTTTGCAAGATCAGTTCAAGATATTGGAATAGTTTCATGGAATTATTGGATTCTTTCTTTCTAAAATAGTGTTAAACTCATATAAGTAGTAAGAATTTAAACGCGAAAATATATGCTCTTGCATTGCTTCTTAAAAACAGTGTATCTTGCCAAATCTCTCCTATCAAGTCAAAACAGTGCACCAAAATGATAGCAGGAAGAATTGTGCAGTGCTTGAAAAATCTAATCCTGCATACTCACAGTGCTGACTATGCCCTCATTCTTTGAAAAGATGGAGAAAGAGCAGATTTGGATGGAAAATAACAGTTTTCATTGCAACCTTAGAAAGATATTGACAATTTTATAGCAGAATCATTTGAGCATTCTGAGAACCTTCAAAAAAAGGCAGAAACCTTAATAAATGCTTCATTTTGGAAAAATGGATAGCTGAAAGTACTATTTTAGCAATTTTTACTGGACTTGCATTTCCAGCTTTTTAAAATTAATTTAAGAGCCACAAACCAACACACATTTATGAATAACATAATGAAGTTGGAGATAATGCAAATGTCTTTATAAATAACATGGTATAGCTTAAATCATTATTTTTAATGCTTCTTTTTTTTTTCCTCTATAAGAACAGGTCTGTGCTGGTCTGCATTAATTAAATCTAGGTAGGATTCTAAGGCCAGATCATCATTACTTCTGTGTCACTGATTTAAATCTGCAGTAAAACATTTCTCCATTTAGTTTGGTGCTTTTGTGTCATATTTCATACACTAGTTGTCTCTTAATTAAATCCATGATGGCCCACCAACACAGACTATTAAAATAACTATACTTTGCACTTGACATATTTATGAGACAGATTCATAAGAGTATAGACTGATACTTGAACTACTCACTGAGAAATGCTAATAAGATTATGATGAAGGTAAGATTAGAACATTCGTCTCCCTTTTTGCTTCTCTCTTCTTTTTAGAAATTTATTTTTATAACTGCAATTCACTATTTCTATTCCAGGCTCTTTGATGTTGTTGTATATACCAACAGTTCTTTCTGTGTGGATTTATTGTGGCAATGAAGAGTGGGAAACTGCTAATTTATATCACATCAGTAAAGTGCATAACTATTGTGTTTCTTGAATTATGAATGTTTGCAGACGTCTGTAAAACCTTCGCATGGGATTGACATGTGCAAGATAATACCTTTGGAATTGGGTGATGAAAAATATGGATTATCATGAAGTGCCACATTGTTTTTCCTTTACTGCCTTACTCCTTCAGAGCTCCTGCAGGTGTAGGGCCAGCTGAGTCTGCTCCTCTGTGAGGGGGGAGGCAGTGGCGTTGTGCCTGTGACCCCTCACTGCATGTTGTGCCAGGCAGGATGTGGCCTTGGTTCCCCAGCTCCATGTTTGCGAAAAACATTGCTGAAAGAGCTGCTGAATGAAAATCAACAAGGATTTCTATAATTTTTCAGGACCAAGATGTTCACCTCTGAGGGACCTTTCCTCTCTCTCCCTTTTTTCCCATTCACATTCCTTCATGGAAGGGCTCCCACTCATGACTGTGTCTGGGGTCCAGGTGTGGGCACAAATGGAGAGCAGCTTGGAGGGTATTAATTTTTTCAAGTGGGGTATACAGAAACCCATAGCTATATGGTGTTCAGATTTTTTTGAGGGTAATACATCCCTGTGCTTCATTCTGATATTCTCCATGAAAGTGGCAAAAACATCAAATGTTGGGATTTGATGTAAAGATAAATACAATATTAGAAAGTAAGAATAATAAAGATATATTAAATATTTCATCCTCTACAGAAATAAACCAGCTACAGTTCAGGGAGCTTCACTAAACACATTAAGTCTAATAAAATCGCCTACACGTACTCCTGACACTAGTAGTAATTAAAATAACTTGTTTCAAAAAACTGGTCCTATACATGAATACTTATTGGCAATTATTTCTAAGTTCTTCAAACCAAAGATAAAGTAATTTGATTCACACACAATGTTCTTGTAAACGTCGTTCATACTGAGTTTTATATGCAGCTTAGGACTGTTAATTGCCATTTTGAGCCTCACAGTAAAATAGAGTTCAATATGTCGCTTTTTCTAAAGTATTGAGAAATGTTTGAGAAATGCTTGTCTTAGTCTAATCAACTGTGAATAATTTATTTCTTAGTCCTACTTTTCAATATAAATGGATCTGACTTTTCTCCGAGCTTCTCAAGTCTAATCAACTTGTTACATTCATTTAATTAAGGAAATCTGTAACGAACTGTGAAATGTATGTACCAACAGGCTTTTTTGTTGTGTAAAATTGGCATATCTTCATTGTGAATGTGATTGTGACTGTTTATACTGACAGGTAGCCTCTACTAAACAAACAAATTTTTTTTTCTACACAGATAGGTCAATATGAATAGCATATAAGCTCTTTTCTGAACCACCTCTCTCCTGTTGGACCCACCACCCAGCTTCCCCAGTTCACACAGTTGTAGCTTTCAGGCAATTCTCATTTCTGAGACAGAAGTGTTCTTCCATGCTTCAGACTGGAGGAGGATGTAGTAGAGGTGTGACATATAAGAGTGTGGATAAGAGACTTTTAAGTCACAGTGAGCCTGAAAAAGATCATCACAGTAGAATATTAAAACACTGGCACAAGCTTATGGTCAGGATCTGCACGCCACACAGTTACCCACAAAGGGGTGAGCTCAGGCACTGAGTAAAAGTCCTGTGTTTCCCAGCCTGACATAATTTGTTCTCATTTCTCTGAGAAACAGCATCATAGGAAGGGTAAAATAAAGGACTCTTACGTCACATATGCATTTGTTTTTAAAAAGACTATATTTATTTGTTAAAAGATGTTCAGAAGTCCATCATTTCTCCCATATTCCTGTGATATGAGAAAATTTTTTATTAAAAATAAAGAGAGATGCTGTGGGGATTGATGTATTATTTTTTTTCTCCTTGTGCTCAGACAAATTCTTCAGACTCAGAGAAAAAGTCCTCAACCCTGGTCTAAAATACTGTCCAGTGCTTATGGGTTATAATATGAAAATCATCAAAACTGTCCTTGACAGGATGTTTCTTTCGATTAGTTGATTAAAATGGTTTATTGTTGCCTACAGCATCATTACTTTAAATGTATTTTTTTACAAAGAGCAGATGTGTCCACTGTTTCTCTTCATGTGGTTTCTGATAAATATGGAAGTGAAATTACTATCTTGGCAGATCCCTCCCGTGGAATTTCAGAAAGGGAGAGGGAAAGGTGAGGGGCTCAGTGATGGGGCTGGGGTACCTGCTGAGTTGGGAATGCAGGGCAGGGCAGCGGTGGCAGCACTCGGGCACAGGGGTACAATGGCACTGCAAAGAATTGGAGGCAAAGCATGCAAACCTGCAAGCACCAAGTGCTCAGAGTAGGAAAAAACCTGGCCAAAACCTGGAATTATCTGCCTGGTAATGCTGTATGTCTGCTCTGACAAAGCAAGAAGAGGGTTTTCACATTTTTTCAGATGGACAACTCTAAAGTTTCAGTCAGAATGTGGAAGTGGAGAGCAGCTGATCCTAAAACACTAAATAAGGTTGCATCAGTATAAAATCTTTTCTATCTACTGCTGTGACAAAGAAAACTGAAAAGTCTAAGTCTTCAGGATGCACATTATACTTTCTTTGTTTTCTTGTCCCATCCATGTTTGATGGGGGAGCTGAAATCTCAATACTATTTCCAAATCTAAGGGTCATTTCAAGCAATAGTTATGGTATGAATACCTTTCCATCCCCCAGCACAATTTTTCTAAGACATGTTGTCATCTAATGATAATGGAGTCTTTCATTAGTGGATCACAAGTTATTGGACATGTGACCTTATGTTCAATAAATATTTATTTGAGAATTATAGGTTAATTAATTTCCATTGTTTCTGTTTTAATTCTATACATGCTTATACTATACAATTAGAGACAAACACAGAGAACCATGAGTAAATGTTGCTCATACAAAATGTTTCTATTACCCTTTACTTTTAAAAGCATTAATAGATTATTAGGAGATACAAACATAGGAGGCCATGGATCATATTTGCATGTTAATGAAATTCATGAATTATACATTATTTGCTATGGAGAGTACTAGAAACAATATTCTTCCTTTCTAGTAGCTATAAAAGCTAGCAGTTTCCTGGAGCACACATCACATCCCCTCTGCAATACCTTCTAATACAAAGAAAGAAATCCAGCTCTTCAAAGCAATCTCTCACTAAATGAAATAGATTTGTTTGTGTTGCTTTGCAACACACAAGTGTGACAGTTCATTTTAAACAAAATAGTTTTAATAATGTCATTACTAATATCTATTTGGTCATCTCTCTGAAAAATGTTGTTTTAATAGGAATGTTTCATTTTAATAAATGGCAGAAGGGGCAAGCTGCCCTGAGTCAGCAGGAAGTGGATATACACCAGAGAACAGGCTGATTGTGTTAGATTCATCCAGAACATTGAACAGCACACAGACAGTCCAAGAAAAAGCAACTGGCTGTATTCAAATGATTAGTCTTACTGCTATGCTGTAGCACAGATTCACACATTCTTCTATTATTCCTTGACCTTCTGCCAAAAACTCCCACTTGAAGTAATAATTAGAATTAGTGCTTCCAGTGCATGCTTCCATCTTCCTAACAAACAGTAATGAAATGTGGCTTTTACAAAATATGCAGTTAATTAAACTTCTTTTTTGAACATTGTTTGATTAATACAGTTCCCCTGTGCTAGCCCCTTATTATGCCTGACTATCTCTACCTGAGGTTGGTGAATTGGAAGAAAAGCACTATCAATAGGATAAGTGAAATTTTAGAATTTTGCACTTTAAAACTGCTTATGGGTTTGTTTTTTTTCCCTTCTTGTTTTGTCTCTGTCTTGGAATAAACTGGAAAGATAGCCATTATTTGTAATCTTGTTTTTTTAAGTTGAAGACAGTATGTGTATTATATAACTACTCTACAAATACCCTCAGCATGAATATAAAGAACTCATATATCGAGTGCTACAAGATAATAAGTGGATTTCTAGGCAAGCTTTTTGAAAAGATGTCTCAGCACCGTATTGCTTAATAACACTATGCAAATAGATATTCTGATTTCATTTTTTTAAATATTATTTCATGCTTTTTTATTGTCTGCCTTAATTATCCAAATGCTGAACAAGTATAGTCTTTTGATTGATGAGAGTTCCACCCCTTTACCCACACCCCTGCAGATATGAGGCTCCACAGTTTAGTACCATAAATCACTGTGATTGTATAACTTAACTACTGTATGATCAGAGATCACATGCAGTGTTAGCCTGGATATGCATTCATCCTCTGTTATGAATGTTTTAGGGATAAATTTATTCTGGATGTTTGGAGAAATATAAGTTTCTTCACTTAAGAAAGGAATGCATTTTAAATAAGCAATTCTCCAACAACTGGAAATAATCACAAAAGTCTTCTATTTGCAAGTTTCATTAATGAGAGTCATTTCATCACTTTAGGAGAAATCCTTTCAGAGGAAAACAACAATTAAACCCCTCCCCCCAGGCTCTGACAGCTAACAATCTATGGATCAGCCATTTTAGTAATTAACCACAATTCCTCTGATTTGTGAATTTCCAGATGATGAGGCAGGAAGCAAGTTACATCTTGGAGAAATTGCCCTCAGGAGAGAGGAAAAACTATTGCGAGGTTGACAGCACAACCTTGCACCAGCACAGTTTCCCTTCCCCAGTGGTTCAAGGAGTTCCAAGCACCCTCCTGTAAATCATCAGCTCACATCTATTTATTATCTTCCAGCCCACTGCACAACACTATCTGTTACACACGGATACCAGCAATATTACAAGGTGGACTCAAGGGATAAGAGACAGCAAAACCTGCACACCTCCTATGCCTGAGTCACACCCGCTATAAAGTCAGATTCTGTTCATAAAGTGCATACTGTTGTCAGAAATGAAACAATATGAACCAAATTGTTTCAGAGTTGTTTTTTTTTTAGTGTTTCTCCAATATGCTTGATCTTATCATCTTTGTGTTATTATACAGAGACAAAATTTATCTGCATAGCAATGGACAAAATGTCTATGAAAATATTGCTATCCATTCAATGATTGTTGTTACATCTGGAGTAGGCACCAGCCTCACTCTGTGATGCTTGTCCTGGAATATCAATAAATAAATCATAAAAGCCAATGCTTCAAATATTGAAAAATTCACACTTCAAACTGTGTTTTGAACTATGCTGAGAGCAATGCCTCAGATTGTCCTTTTGCTTTATATGAACAGAGGAAATTCAAAGTAGGAGGAACTCTCTCTCGGGATTTGGCACCAGGGAGTGCCACAAACCATCAGCCTTCCTGTCTGCTGTGCCAACGGAGCCTCTCCAGGGATGTACCACGAGGAGCAGACAGTGTGTCTGGGGAGTTAATGTGGCTTCAGATGAAATTATCTCCTGCAGAATCCATCTTGCCTGTTGGTTGTGTGCACGCAAAGAAGCCAGGCACAGCAGGGCAGGTGAAGCCTCAAGAAAAGTAGAAGCATCTCCTTATGACTGTTAAGTGAAGTTCCTTCCACCACAGACTTAAGATGCTGGTGAAAATGTGACATCACAACTCTTTTTATCCTTCTGTCTGGGGTACGGTATGAACTCACTGAAGTCCACTCCTCACTCATAACAGATGTCTAAATTATATGGTGTGAATGACAGCATTAAAAGGAGAAACAGGGGCAAATGCCCTTCTGAGTACACTCTAGTTCAAGCCCAAGTTACAGAATGACTTTCCATAGTTTGTGTCGTGCGGGGGACCACTAGGCAATTCTAATGCTTCTTTTTCTTTTGCTTTAAAAGGACTGAAATTAGCTGAAAGCTAAAATTAAGAATGGTATTTCTTAGTAATTGTAAATGCAATGCTAGACTAGCACTGGAAGTTGCTCAGGTACATCTATTCAAAGACCAGAAGAAAAAGCACTGCAGGTACTCAGTGCTTTATCTGATTAGAAAACAGCCTGGCACAGATGTGATTTCTGCTCCATATATCAAGCTATGGCAGGTTTTTGCTGCTTCATTATGAAAGCATCTGAAGTAAAATAGGTTTTGGAACATAAAAAATGACAAATTTGGAAAAATATCTATATGCCAGATGGGTGTAGGAAGAATCCTTGTGACAAATATATTATTAAGGGAATATGCATAAGGAAAGAAAGTGTGCCCAGTTCTTCCAAGGATGGACAGGCAAGAAGGTAGCGTCTCACTGTGTGTAATGTATTCTCATCTAATCTAAATCTAATTAATTATGTTGCATCACTGACATAAAATCCAGGCACCGCACACTACAATGGTCGGCTGCGGTGGGGCTTCGGCACGGCTGGGGATTGCTTTGCCTTCCCTGTTTTTCTTTGCTTTCCTCAGGGACTGCGGGTCAGGGTGACAACATCTCCACTGAGGAAAGGCTAATGCAAGCAGACGGGGCTTTAGCTGTGCACCACAGGCAGGACAGCATGAGCTCATCCTCGTCTCCTGCGTTACCACTGCTCCGGCCTCCACCAAGGATGCTGCTTGGAGGAGTTTTATTGCAGACCATGGGTGCTCCAGGATGCCTTCTCCTTGTGCTTTGTGAAGAAATGGGGGCACTTTGGCAGTGTCTGTCTTACTGAACTGATGCTTTTGAAGCTGAGTTCAATGTCTCAGAGATGGTGCCTGGAGTGCCTGGGCAGACAGCTCAGCACACAGCTCCTGGCAGTCGGCTTCCCAGTGTAGGAAGGGTTATTGTTATCCGTAGCTCACCCACCTGAGCTCCCTGGCTCAGAACACGTGACACTGTGTGGGACAGCACAGGGGTGCATGAGGTTGGGGGTACATGGTGCAGAGGAAAGAGGCTGAGCTCTGGTGCCAGGAGGCTCCTGGACAGGCTGGGGCTATGCAGCAGTTCAGGTTGTGGGGCAAGACTGATGCAGGGGGAAACTTCAGCTTTGCAGTGTGGGGCCACTGGGGTCCTGCAGTCCAGACTGGTGGGGCCAGGCACCTCAGGTTTCCTCAGACCCCTGAGGAAACATTACTGCCTCTTCCTTGTAAGGAGGCAAGTCAGTATTTCAGCTTTAGAATAAATAACCCAGAAGGACATGCATGCTCTGGCCAGTTCTGCATCTGGGTGGCCGACCAGACCTGATATGGTTTTAATAGCAGCTGGACAAGCTGCAAGGAGATATTACACACAGCTGAAAGGAATCTTAGCCTTTGGTTATTCCCAAAGATGGGATACCATACCTGGTTTGGATTCAAGGTGCAAATGATCTAGCCATGATTAATGTCTTCAGTACTGAAATAGAAATGGAGGCAGGGAGGATGGTACAGCAATCGTATCATTTGGCTTCACATAATTTGATTTTACTGATGCCTCATCCACTATCTGATTACTCTTTTCCTATTTAAACCCAGCCAAACCAGGAGGCTTTTGCTCACAGGCTTTTAGTACTATTTTATTTGGCAGTTATGGAATAAAAGAATTTTAGTATTGCCTTAGAATTTCTCCTGACATCTATCACAACCAATCCAGCTCATATGTGGGTGAACTGTGTTTTGATCCAATTATAAAATTCTATTGGAGTCTTGTTACATTCTTATCCCATGTGCATGTTGAAAAATTCAAGAGCAAAAGAAAATTCTACAAAATGTTTCTCATTTACTGTAGGCTTGGAGACACAAAACTGCATCACACAGTCATTCGTGGAGGCTAATAGCAAACTAGAAAAACAACATATTCCTCAGGAAGAAACCCACCCTGTTAATCAGCAACAAGATTTAGAGGGAGAATAGTAAAATCTGTGTATAGATATTGCTGTCAATAGTCTTTTGGGGAAACAGCCTTAGTTTTGTTAATTGGAGAAACAAGAACTTTGCTGGTGTTCTTCCAGCAGTTATGATGACAAAGGATCCACCAATTTGAAGACAATTTTGAGAATGCATAAAAATGACAAATTTGAAGAGAACCCAGACACAAAATGACCAAGGTAACACATAGCTAATATCCCAACGGTTTGTAATGACTATAATACTTAAAAATGAAGATACTTCACACACTCTTAGCATCTCTATAACAAAAATGCATTATTAAATGAACAACTCATGCACTATTTGATTACCATGATGGAGAAGTTGATGGTATTTCTGTCTCAACACTTCCACTGTCTTCAGGCTACAAAATATAATAAAACAAATTAGATGTCTTCCTTGCTCATTGGCTATGGAAAGCCACACAGAGGCATAACTTCACAGAGTGCTTCTCCCAGCAGAGGAAATACACTTGCTCCAAAGCTTTGTGGCTCCATCGTGGTGGAGTCTTTTACACACCTGCTATCAGAATCACCATCCTAAAGCTGTGTGACTAGGAAGGTGCCAGGACCAAGCCAGCAACCTTAGGCAAGAGCAAGTGACCCTGCAGCCAAACCACAGTGACAGGGCCAGGGCCAAGCCTGGAGCTCAGACTTCAGCTGGGAGAAGTTCAGCCACATGGAAAAGCCAACAGCTCTTTGAGTTTTGCAAATACTGCTTGCAATTCATCCCTTTTGGGTCTGCAGTGATCCTACCTGCTGCCCCCAATAGCAGATGCTATGTAGCACTGCTGGGATGGATGTCTCTACCTTACCTGGCTGAAGTGTGCCCTCCATGTGGATCACTGAGGCCACTGTGCTCCAAGGCAGCAGGAAACAGGTGCTGAGAGCAGCCTGGACATGGGTGGCCCCACAGGGTGCTGGTGCAGGCTCCCTGCACTGCTGGGCTGGCTGTGCTGGCACTGTGAAATGTGCAGGAAGAGGCTGGAAGGGGAACTACCAGCAGCAGTCACAAAACCTGAGCAACCCATCCACACACAAGGACAAGGAGGAGGGCTGCGTGTACATATATTCACAAACCATGTTAGATCATTCCCAAGGCTGTCTGTTCTTGGTTACATCAGTTTTGCCTGCCTGTGATTCCAGCAGCTTAATAGTTATCCTGTTTTCCTTTTTTCTGAGGGTACAGACAGGTTATTGGTCTTCAGCTCTGGAATGCCGTCTGTGTTTCTGCGCCCCGTGGGAGGCTGATAAACGTGGCACCTCTCCCTGTGGCTTCCCCAGGTCACTCTGAGCCCCATCATTAAACTCTGACACAAAAATCTGTTTAGTCACAGAAGCAGATTGCTTCCATGAAGTGCAGAAATGTAATTTGCCAGTACTTACGCTACAATATTAAATACTAACATGAAGCTCTTTCCCCTTTTCAGTTCTTTATAGCAAAAAATACTTGGTGTGAAATCTTGTTTCTACAAGGGTCAGTGATAAAATCTGCAGCAGCGACAGAGCAGCTTCTGCCCTTCCTATGGTGAGTGGTTTTATTGGTTTTGCATTTAAAGCTGTTCCAATACGTCAGTGCTTTCATTGCCAGTCCAGAGCACTTGTACACTCGCAAAGCCGGTGAAGAGGTCATCTCCATACTTCCCTTACCCCAGCTGTGTCCCATGCAGGAACAGCCCTTGCTAGGGCTTATTCTCCCATGGAAATGAGCAGTGTTTCAGTTCTGAGGCAGAACACACTCCAAGCGCAGCCGTAAGCCAACACGCCTCACCCCAGGCTCCAGCCCGCTGTAGTTAATCATTAAATAATTCCCCTGGTGATGTTATCCTGTGCTGATAAATTACAGATTTCATTGTTTTGCCTGGAGCATCTTTAAATTGTGTTAATTTCATCGAAGATTGACACTGGCTTTTATTTCCTTTTGCTACTGTTTTGTCCTGTAAAGTGACACACACTACAGACTTCAGATTGCTCATGTAAGTGATACAACAGATTTTCTCCTCATATATGGAAAAAATTCTAATCATAGGCTTTGAAATATCAAGAACTTTGAGATCAATAAAATAATAATGATAGTGTATTAAAAGAGGAATATTACCACAAATCAAATAGCTTTTAAAACAACCTTATTGTTGACCATGTTTTTATACATGTGATCTCAGAATGATTTCTAATTTTATACAGCAGTGAATTTATTCCACCTACAGTACATGTTTCTGACACAGGGTTTTCTCAAAAACTAAAGATAAAATACATTATACATCTTCCTGATGAACCAAACTATCGTTGATCTGATTCTCTCTTTTGGCAATGGAAAAAATATCCCCAGGTAGTCCTACTCTTTATGGGCAAAAGAAAAAGGCTATTTTAAATTAGTGGGATCTTGATCAGTTCTTTTATGGCAAATTCCACATATTTTGGAACAATTATTGTAGCAGTTCAATGTGTATTGAATAAAAGATACTGAAAATTTCAGAGCTGTAATTTGCAACTACAAAACTGATATTAAATAACTTCTGTACCAGCAACAATGTGACACAATACAATAGTCTGTTGTGGTAAATAAGAGAAGGTTTTGATTGTGCACTGTTGTAGCTCCCTGAGCAGAATGTTGAGTTCAACTAGGAAATACTGAATAAAACTTCACATCCCCTCTGAGGTTCCATATCACAGATGGTATTTTTAATAGAGGTCTCTCCCTATAATTTCATTTACCTGGGGTTTGCTTTGGTGGGTTTTTTGTATTTTTTTTTAAGTATGTGTTATATTTTTTTAAGCATGTGTTGTAATGCAGTCTAAGCCCCCACTTTGCTGTAAATGTACACAGAAATTAATTGAACAAAAAATGAGGTGTCAGGTGCCCTGAGATACTGATAGGTGTTAATGGCCCTGACCAGCCTCACCTGGGGCATCCCACCCCCTCCATGGATCAGGATTTAAGCTCAGCCCTTGGCAGCAGCCTCTTTCTGAACAATGCTGTAGGGCTGCTGGTCTCTAGCTCCTGGTCCCTGCCTCCTGCTGATGTGAGTTCTGGCCTGCGTATGGACCTCCAAGCTTGGTGACAGAGCTGTCCTGTCAGCATGAACCTGTCTGGCAGTCTGTGGAATGTATCTGGTTTTGACCCTGACCTTTATATTGACCACTAATCTTGGCCCCCAGGCCTACATTGTTGCCATGAATTTGCCTGATACTGGGACTTGAGGTTGAAGCTGCCCTGCTCTCCTCATCAGCTGGTATGGGACTGGCCCTGATACTGCCACCAGCTCCTGCCTCCCCGTCCTGCTGGAAGAAGACATGGGTTAGTCAAGGTAAATAAATCTGTTAATAGAGTTTACTTAACCTGAAGGAACCTGCTTTGTCCCATGTCTCCAACCACTACTACTTATTAGAAGGCTGAACTTCATTAGGAAAACAAAAATTAGCTAGATTTAATATCCTAGAGCAACTAATCTGGGATAGCTTTTCAGATCTAGTTTTCCAGACTTTTCGCCAGAAACACAGGGACAAGAGCTGCAGCTCCTTCAAGGATGCAGCTGGAGGAAGCTTGAGCTGACACAGACCTACTGCTGAGTTTGTGCTATCCTGTGGAGCCAAAAGGTTTCTGTGGAAATCAGTGCTTGCTCACCTGCCTGACCTTGTGTCTACTTACTCTGTATGCAAACCTAAACTATTATTCAAGAGTTTCACAAATGAAGACATGAGCCTCCTGGCATCCATGTCTTTTGTGCAGGTCATGGTAGAAGAGATGGGGCAGTGGTGGTTGGGAGCTGAGAAGAAGTTGGATGGTTTGTCTTAGTTTGCTTTCTTTGGACAAAGTGTGAGGCAATGAGTTGATCAAAATCTCATGGATTGTTTCAAGGTAGCTGTAGTGATTTTCAGCAGAATGGATCAAGGTAAAATTCCCCTGAATACTCCTCAGTAAACATCAGGCTCTTAAGAAACCTATGGCACTACTTCAGATATTTAGCAGAACAACTTAGATGTGTAGGCCATTTAAGGAAATTGGATAAATGATTGGCCTTATGTTGCCTTTCTCCACCATTTATAAAAAAATACAAAAAACAGTGTCGCTTAACTAGTTTGCCCATACTTTTTTCCAGCTCCATACAAGGCTTGATCTAGCATCCGGGGGAAGACAGAAGAACATTGCCTATTGGTTTCAAGGCTTACACTCAGTTTAACTACTGCTTGGGCAGGTTTTCTTGTTTTCCTCAAAAAATATGAACAAATCTCTATTTATTTTGCCAAATTATGATAGGGCAAGTTTGAGGGAGAAGCAAGAGTCTGCTCACCTGGGATAGGCACAGTGTTGTTCTTCAGGATATCTACAAGTGAATTTGGATGCGTGTGTGTTTAAACGTAGTGTGAAGGTAATAGAAGAATATGGGCTTCATCCCCCAAAGTTGTAGACTGGAGCACTTGCCAAATCAGATCCCTTACATGTAGGGTTAATTGGCATAATCTCTGAATGTTTTTTGTTTCCAACTGCTCTACATAGATTAGCCTACCAGATTAAAAAACCTGTGGGTCCCTCTAAGCACTTGGGATAATATATTCTCATTTTAAAAGTACTGTTGAATATATTGAGTAAGGGAAAGAAAGGCATGAAATCTAGACTTTAGAAGCGAAGCAAAAAGTCACAACATTTGTTTCATGGTACATCTGGGATCTTACCGCCTGGAAAGGTTTGAGAAGCAGACCTCCCAAATAAAAATAGCAGGATAATAAAACAACAATAGTAAAAAGCAGGGATGAGATACTTGAAAAAAAATCTACATTTTACACAAGTGTAATCGTGATTTAAAAATACAAAAACCACTGTGACTCAAAAGAGGGAGAGTGTGGGTGTTTGCTGAGGATGAGTCAAAAGAGAAGAAATTTCAACTCCAGAAAGCAAATGCAAAAGATGAGGCTCTGTAAGTAGAGCCTGCAAAAAAGCAGACCAAATTTATGCATTTGTTCTGCATCCAGGGTTCACCTCCATGCTATGCAGAAGTCATTGATTAACTGACATTAGATTGAAATGGGGCAATTAGACAGAGTAAAATGTCTACAGCATAAATTATACAAGAAAAGTGTCTGAAGAGAGCCTCCCCTTTGTCTTTAAGACTTGCCAGCTGTTCCTTTCCTGCCTTGTGATTTTTACCTTTCCAGATAAGCATATTCCTTTCCCTAAATCAATCTGACGGAACAGAGCTAACTGTATATCACAGGGTACAGCTGTATGTCCAGATACATTTTTAATAGGTCAGCCAGTCCAGTGGCAAGATAGCACTGATTCATGTTAGCATATGAGGAGGAAAATGATGCTGTGGAAGCACCTACAGCAAATACTACTGCACACTTCCTTGGCACCAATTACTTGAAACAGTTTGTCACATGCTTAAACTGAAATGTGTGCTTTGGTCCCCTTTGTAGTCAGTGGAATCAGGTGCCCAGTCTTACACAGTATTGAAAATTAATTACAGGAGTTGGAAATCCTACTGTTTTCCAGTATAAATAAGGGAAGTAAATCACTCACTCATGGAAAAGACAAAGCTGAGGCAGTTCTGTGGCTATGCTAGCTCAGTGCTCTTTGCTTGTAACAGTGCAAGGTCTGTTTTAATGTTTTTTTGCAACAGGAGCAATGAAAACTGGGCTTGTTGGTTTTGTTTGTTTGTTTGTTTTTTAAACAAATTTCTTTAAAACTCCTCTTGTGGTCACAGCTAACATAGTGTGATCCAAGAAAACCTTAATAGCGTAGCGAATTTAGCTTTTTTGTAAAGCAAACCTGCTTTTTGCTGTGGTCTTGGGGTTGGGTGAGTCTCCATGCCATTAGTATGCTTTTGCTGTGTCTCTCATCACACTGCCTAATTAGCTGTGAGCTGTTCGTGGGGCCACTTAAAGTTAGGCTCTTCTATAGAAGCACAGAGTAGTTGAAGATGCACCCAAGCTGTCATTTTCAGCTGCAGTTTTTACAGCCCATGTCTATTTACCAAGTTCATATCTGACTGATGAATGGTCACAGCTATGGCAGCAGGGCCGTGCTCTTACTTTTTTCATATCAGCACTGAGTATGGTTTAGGAATGGGAGTTTTGCTCAGCCCTGTTTTGTTGGGGGCATTTTTGTTCTTAGGGTCATACTTTGCTCCCTCTAAGGCTGCTTTGAGCCCTGCCGGGAGTGGAAAAGGCAGCCTGCCCTGATACATGGGGTCTGAGATGGCCATCCTTACAGTGCAATGTGCACTGAGAGCATCTGGTGACTTACAACAGGTTTGGCTTTTGGCCAGTATGAGGAAAGCAACTCTTAGCATCCACCTGTTTGAACAACAAAAGAGAAGACTGTGGCTATGCTATACAGTGACATGCACTGGGCTGTTGGGAGTAAACCGGTCATTAGGCATTTCCTGATCTTCCCTTTACTCATGCTAGCAGGATTAATGAATGAGATTTTCCACTGTAGAATAATGTGCAATTCATAGTGTGGTCAAGTGGGATCCTGTGTAAAGCCCAGCCACTTGATCCTGTGTAAAGCCCAGGTTGCTGTTTACAAAACAGATAAAGGGGAAATGAGTATTTAGAGTAGATATTGGCCCCTGCAAACTGCTTCAGCAAGCAGTCAGTGTTCTCTCCTTCTGTTGTATGCAACATTTGACAGTGAATTGGCCTGAACTGGTGGTAGCTGCTGGATGCCCTCTTCAGTTCTGCATTTAACTTTTAACATATTGTCCGTGTAATTCGTGTAGTATTTTCATCCATTCCTTTTCAGTCCTTTGTGTAGAAAGACAGACTTGCTATCTCTGTGTAGTTCTAGCATGGCACTGGCTAAGAGAGCCACCCAAATCTGACGGTATCTCTCCTCTTATCTGTAGCAACCAGTACTTGACTACGATATAATTGTCAGGACTGCCTCAAGCATAGAAGTTCTGCAAAGATCTGATGTTTATCCTATTTGTCCGAGTTTAATGTGCTCAGCCAAGCAAAAGGAAAACAGGTGAACAGTTAGCTAAATGGTGTTTACATTATTTTTATGCTGGGCGTTATCTGACATGTCACACACTTTACATTTTTTAAGCATGTCTCCCAGCCCTCAAGAATGCAGATATATGATTTTGAAAATATTTTACCTAATCTGAGAGCATTTAACTTTTCATAATTGGGTTGGAGGGTTCTACATATCTTACCTAGTCCAATCTGAAGGAAGAGTGAAATGTTTCAATTTTTCAATTATAGACCATGAAAAGGTTAAGGCTGACTCTAATGATAATATAAAAAATGTAAGAGAAATGCAAATCAAACCAATCTGATAATATATGTGCTTGTTTGGTAATTTCTTGGTGTTAAGGAGTGTTTATACAGCACTGAAGTTAAAATATCTGACTATCACACAGACAGCATGATGATTTTGTACAGAGAACTTTTATAACTCATTTGAAATGAACCTGTCAGTCATCATTAATGGCTTGTGAAACCCTATCCCAAGCTAGTGCCAAGTCTTTCCCACAGAAACATTGTGATAAACTCTGCTGTGTTCGCAGTAAATCAGGGAGTTTCACAATGAGTTACATGATAAGCTTTGGAGGGTTGTACAGTAAATCATTGTGTTGAACAATTACACAGTAAGCCTCCTTAGTTTTTTTCTTTATGGGAGCATCTGTCAGTAATGGATAAAAGTCAATATTCATATTTTTATTCTCCTTCTACCACCTACCTCAAATGCAATTTATTGACACTTCTTAAGGTTGGGGGGAAGACCACTGTGTTAGCCTGGTATGCCTGCGCATATGATGTGATGTAGTTAATAAAGTACTGGGGGACAATGCACAAGAAGCTTAGAGAAGTCTAAAGGCATCACTGAGGCTGATATCCTTGGCTTTCAGTGGAGTTGTGCCAGTTTACGCTAGCTGAGTGTGGGCATTTTTCTTGGTTCTCCAAGAAGATATGTGCTAGAACTTCCTATTTATGCAGTGATTTGTATTTGCTTTACTGTGTCTTGGTTTTCATTGTCCCATTCAATTTTTTTAGTCAGCATTACTATAAGCAGCATCTTTCCATTTAAAATCTATTTTATTGATTCTTGTGGTTTACAGGTCTATTTCTCCCCCTACAAGCTCTTACGTGATTTAACCTGCTGCACCTATTTGACAGCTCCTATCTCAATAAATTTATTCTTTACACCACCCCAAATCCTCAGGTCTTCAGCTGTCTCCAAGACATCTCGCACTGATGTTCCCTTGTCCTTCAGGACTACTGACTGAAAGAACTTTTTGCCTTTCCTTCCAGGCTAATGCCTGGTACCTCTCCCTGTCTGTCTCCAGGGCTCAGACTTGTCTTGTCATGCTTTGGTTTCATCTCTTCCTCACTCCCCAAGTCTCACTGCTTCCTAGGGACTTGCATAACCTATTGCCAAGTGCTTCAAACATGCAGTTTGCATTCTTCTTCCTTGGCAGAGCCTCTTAAACTCCCACTACTCCAGCCTTTGTGTGCCACTTCAAAAACACACACCTTCTAATCTTCTCATTTTGACAAGATCAAATAATAATAAAAAAGGTTCCTGTTGCCATTTCAGCTGGGTCCCTTCAGGTGTATAAATTGTTGGAGTCAGATTGTAAGAGATGTGTCTGGCTTTCAAAGAGCAAGGAGTTGTGTTTGCATTAATGCTGCCTCCATAAAGTATTGTGTACTGAGAAGGGCTATCATGTACATCAGAACTGCAGGAGCCAAATCCCCATCTGCAGCACATCAGAAAAGCTCCAATAACAGCAGGGGATGTAGCCTGGGTTTGTGCTGGCTGAAGGTCTGGCCTTGAATGGGAGCTGTGTAATGCAAGCAAGAAGATAGATAGTGGGGCCATTTAACCTCTCTTGGAAACCCACTGCAGATACAAAAAAGAACACGAGAGGCTCTTACTGAAAAGAAATGAGAAGCGTGGGCACAATGCTCTTCACATTTGTTTTATTGATAAATATATTGTTACAAAAATAAAATACTGGGATTCATGAGCCTATAGCTGCTGCTGTCTTATAAATCCTGGCATGAGGCATTACCCTGTAAGTATACATGAGATTTGCTGGTGGTAGTCTGTCCTATGTAGTGGAGAAGTGAGGAAGGAGCCCAAGACTCTGCCAGCTAAGGTTTGTTGCAGTTCCTGAGAGTAAGGTTTTTGATCTCTTTTGTCTGTTTCAAGTCACATTATTGTTTTCTATAGATGTTCAATTGAGGTGGTTGTGAGGTTAGGCAGAGGGAAGGAGAGGTGAGAAATGTGGTACACTTTTTAGTCTGCATGCAAGGCAGCCACTTACAGTGTATGTTGCTAGTTTAAAAGCCCTCAAGAGGATGTGGCAGGACTCTGATGTAATAAGATATGTGCGATATCAACACTTGCTGCCCTTATTTGAAATGTCATAAAATGGGATGTATGTACTTGGTGCAGAAGCAGGCTATATAGCCTCCAAAAAGTATGTGTAGGTAGTATATTACAACCTTTTTTCTGGTACGCATCTGTTAGGTGGCCAAAATAAAGATTAAATCCTGTTTTGTGACAAGTGAAAATATTGATACATGTTGTGCTATGAGCAGCCTCCAAACATGGCATAACACCTGTGTGTTCCCCTTTTGTAGGGGGAGCTGCCTTTGTGTTGGGATGCAGGAAGCCTGCAGTTTAGGTTTGTGATTGATGTGTGTGTAAAATATGATGGGGGAACCCAGAAGGCTCTGGGAAAGCTGAAATGGGATGAGGCTGTCAGGACAACTATCAGGCCTGTATGTGAACCCTCATGTTGCAAGTGGTGTGTATGTATTGACGCTAGCTTATTAAAGCAGGTATTTAGGAGCTGAGATAAATTTACAAAAGGGTTTCATACTTGGGAGCTGGGCCTTTGAAGCTGTTGTTCCTCTCTTTTATCAAAATCAGGAGACATGCTGAAATTGCAAACTGCCTTGTCATCCCTGGAATCAAATCTTCAAATGAAGAGGAAATCTTTTCTTTTTCCTAGAAAAGATGCACTCGCTGAGTCTTTTCAGATACCATTTCTATTTGTGACAGGAACTTTTTCAAGGAAATGAGCAGAAGGTAGAACAGCATGCTGCTTCTGATTGTACATTTCTTAATATGCTTTAGAAATATACACACTGGCAACACTCTTGCAAGAAAATGGCTCATCTTTCATTAAAGAATGACTTATAAAAAAAGCCTTGACTTTTGTATAGCTGTGTATTTCATTAGGCATATTTCATACTTCACTAACAACTCCTAAATGGCAAATAGTCCTGAGTCATATCTGGGAAAGCAATTTGCTTTAAATGGTTCATTTAGGTGAATTTAGCAATTTTATTTTGTATATAAACTGAAAAAGCTTTTCTTAGCTCAGCTTTTCCACTTGCCAGAATACAGGTGTTTAGTTATTGACAGAGATCATGCAAAGGAAAATTCTCCACAAGATGCTTTAACAAAACCAAAAATACTTGCTTCCCAAATTATATTTTTAATTACTGCAGAGACACTAACTGGACACTACCACAAGCAGGTAGAATTAGATTGACACTAATGGGAACGCATCTGATTCCATCAGGCTTCCTATAAGCTATTGTAGAGGAATTGCATGTGCCAAAAAGCAACTGAGTGAACACTAACTACAAGATAGCAGCACAAATAAAGGTCTGAGTGTTTTAGCTAAATGTTTTTCCCAAAAGTCATGTTGTAACTTTGATCCTCCTAACGTGCTACTTCTAGCACAAATTCCTTTGATGCAGAACAAAAGCACAGAGTAAACAGAAAAGACACACCCACAAAGATTCACATCAGCAGGCTTTCCAGTGAAATCACAGTGTACTCTCAAGCAATGATTTCTCTTACTTCCTTCTTATTACCCTTATTTATTCTTCCTTTACACTGTTGCTGGAATTAAACCAGTATACAAGTGCTTTTCTCTGAATGTCCTTTAATTTGACAGTCTCTTGGCCTCGGTGCCCTTTTTTGCCAAATATTGCTTTTTCATAGACACTAGTTAATTCACGTTGTATTGTGCGACAGGGTTGTGCACAGTGAAAGCCCAGCTTGCAAACTGCCTCATTTCTTTTTAGCCCCTGAAGAATTCTGAATGTGTCAGTAAGAGCAGATAAAACTATCAGCATGTTCCTTCTGCTTTTTTTCTGAAAATTTTCCTTTGCCATATCCTAAAACATGGGGTGTTTTTTCATTTTATTTTGCCCACTCCTTGCCCCATCCACTTTCTATCTTCCCCATTTCTCACTTCCCCTGTAGGAATGCAGTGGCCATATATCTTCACTTAGTCTCCTTGCTGCAATTTTTTTGCATAGCTGGAAAGAAAGTACATTGTCACTCATGAGCCTTTACACCTGCCAAAGCTAATGAACTAAGTTTGACCCTCATTCTGACTGCTTATTTAGGACTTCACACTCCTAGCAGATTTCTAACATTCCAAAGAAACATCTGAGTATTACTACAAATATTTCTATTAATAAAAAATTTACTATGTGATTGAATATATCCTATTTCATACCTAAAATGCATTTTTTCCTTTAATGTCATCATACAAATTTCAATAGCAGAAATAATATTTTTATCGATAGCTGACACTTCAAAAGTTTATTCAGACCCACAGAGGAAATGCAGCAACAGAAGTTTTTAGCAAAAGCACCTTTGCCTGGCCTGACCCAGGGTCCTGTCCTTTTTTTTTGGTGTATGTCCTTCTGGTATCCTTGATGGCAATGACTTTACCACTGAGTAATGGAGCTGAGGTGGGATCAGAACTGGATCCTAAAAATCATTGTTTTGGTGCCATAACTCAAAATTATGATAAATAGGAAAATGAGATGGGTAGTTGTTTTAGAGACATTCAGTGATTAGTGATGGGTGAATGTATTTGTGATAAGAAAAGCACTCAGAAGAATAGATACACGTTTTCCCAAGCTCTTATCTGGTGAGGAAGGGGGTGCACCCTTGGAACCTTCTCCATGTCCATCTGGATCCATAGCAGAGAGGAGAAGTGCTGCCAGTGGCACTCTGCTGGGGTAGAGCAGGTGTCCCCAGCCAGTGGGCAGGCTGGTGCTCACTGGTTTGTTTTTTTTACCTCTATTGACAAACTGTTATTTTATGGGGAATTTTCAGATTAAGGTCGAGACAGCTTAGAGAGCCTTTCAAAAGATCCACAAACCCTCTGAGCCTGTGTGTTGTATTTATCTCTTAAGGAACCTTGTCATTAGGCTCAAATTAAAAATGAGCTGTCAGTTTCCATTAATAATTAATGCTCAAATGTTAGCACTTTGAAAGACTGTTTCAAGTGCAACACATTCCATTTAATGCTGAACAGTTTTATATTTACAGTAATTCCACCTTTCATCCCTTAATGTCAACCTCTAAATCTTTAATACTTTAATCACACTTCTTATTTTGATATCCCAAGTGAGCTGTTCTAACCTGTGTCCATTCCCTTTTGATAAGGTGCACATTTTATACTGGAAGGTTAGTCAGCGGCACTTGTTAATTATTAAGGAAAACAAAATGCTATTGCTGGTAAATTATGTTTGTTCCCAGCTGTATGTGTTACCTTTAATCTGTACTGACAAGAAGCAAGAGGAATCATAAAATAATCAGAGAAACCAGGAGAGAGGATTGTTTGTGAAGAACATTACCCAGCAGAAATGTAGACAGCTTTGATTTGATTTTGTAAATGAACCTAATTACTGGGTAATGTATTGTTCTATGGAAATAACATATGTGTAAAATATGTAGTTAAAAGAAGGCACTGAGAATTTGAAAGCCGATGATCTTTGCTTTTTAGTTGTGTTCCCAGTGTTCCCTATAGAATATTCCTGGACAGCACTAACTGAATCAGAGCTCTTGTCTCGTGCATGGGCAACACTAAAATCACCCAACCCGCAGCATAAGTCTGTGAGCCAAGTTCTTTACTGCAGCCTCCCATTTCGTATAAGGGAGAATTCTGCAGAGAAATAGGCTGCCTAAATGTATTGGGGAGTTTTGTTTTTAAAATAGTTCTTTGTCTCCTTAAATATGCAAGAATTTAACAAAATAAATACTTGGAATTTTCTTAACTGCGAGGCAAATAATGAATATCCTGGTGAACTAGAAAAGGCAATTAAATGGCTTGCAAAGAAAGGAAATGTTTTTGAACTTGTAGTTATAAAACATATTGCTCCAATTTGTTTGTGTTTTCCCTGTTGTTTCCTTGAAGTGAGATAGGTATATATAGCCAATGGTATTTGTGATCAAGTTTACATAACATTAATGGATTACAGAGTGGTATTAAACTATAACCTACTGCTTAACTACTGAGATCAGTAGAATGAGACTCCACCTTTCATCTGGCAGATTCGTGTGCTCTGGTGTATCACTACCAATTTATGCTAGAAATTTATTATTCAGGCACGTGTTTTCTGGGATAGATGCTTAAGACTATTATCCTGATCTTTTTCTACCAGTGCTGTTGTACAGAGAAGGCAGGTAGGTGTTTCACTGTAATAAAAACCTCAGCTTGCCATTTTCTTTGCAGAGACTGAAAAGAGGGTATGGTGCTGGGGAGGGACCTGCTGTGGCTTTGAGTACCCATATGGGCAGGGCCCATAAGGCTGTCCTTGTATGGAACCGTATTTTAATCATGTGTATCTATCAGCAGGAAGATACCCGGCCTCTGAATTCGAATGCTAAATGTTCTCCCTTAATAATGTTTTTTTTTTCTTTTATTCCCCTGCATCCTGAAACATCTGCTCCTTTACTTTCATCTTGTTCGTAGGCACCTTTCTCATAGGCACACAGGAAAATACCTCCATTGGTTTTGCATTGATAGCTAAGAGTTCAAACTCACTGCGCAACTCACAACAAATACACACCTTACCACATGAACATCCATTTGAAATCAGGGGACTATTAGATTGGGACACTCCAAAAAATCTCCATCCTGTTTTCCCTGCCATTCCCACCCAGGCAAACAGAGTGTTGTGTCAGTGAGGTAGTATTTTGCACCCATTTCACCCAAGTGCTAGTGAAAGCACGATGTGCGAAGTGAAAAATCAAGACTGTATTATGATCAGTTCTAGCAACATTTCTACCATAAATGCATATATTTCAGTAAGACTAAACTGGAGTAAAACAAAGTAGGATTTTATCAACCTGTGAACTTGTGCTTGTATTATCAGCTCTCAGCAATATTATCTGCTTCTTTTATCAGGCTCTCATCGTGTGGGCTTTTTTATAATTACACGAAGAGTGGATGAAGTCCTATTAAGTTGTCTGTGACTAGAAAAAGAATTACTGCACTGATACTTTCAATCCTCACTGGCTTGTAAAAAAGGCATTTAGAGTTTACTGAACCTCCGCCTTGCGCACATCAAAAAAGAAATAGAAAAATTCCTGCTGCTACATTATCATGCAAGCATCCAATTCTGTCCTTCCTTGCTGTGGAGACATGCACAACATACAGGAAAGACTTGAATAATATTTATAAGATGCCCAACAGGACAAAACAAATGGACATGTGTAGAATATGTACGTTGTTCATTACAAACATGATTAGTGTGTATATATAATAGATGTGTTGTTAAAGCACAGTGGATTCTTCGAAGTTTACAAGTTTGTTATGAATTGATTTATTCATGAAGTACTTTGTTTCTATGACAACTTTATTGGTTTGCCTGTGGTCTAAATACATATAGGCATGGCAGGAATTCTACAGTACAAAACAAATTACATGCTACCACCTGAATGGCTTGATGTCTTTAGGGAATGTACAGAAATAGTCCACAATGAGGGCTGAAATCGGCATAGATTGTGCCAGTATGAGAGGGTTCACTTAATAAAGAAAAATGCATAAAGGTCCTCCACAGCTTCCAACTCTGCAATAAAAGCAAAAGATGGAAATGAAGAAAGGAATCTGGTAGGAAAACATAAAAGGGGCCCAAAACCCAGTTGCAGAGATACTAGTGTATTCAAGAAAAAGCCACAGATCAAAGACCAGCCCTCTCTCCCACAAATAGAGCTTGCAAGAAGCTATTAATATTCATAACAGATCTAGAGCTACAAAAGAAACTGGAGAGCTATTGTTTAGTAAGAAATTAGTGTGAAAGTATAGGACATTAGTTGATAAAAGGATAGGAGGGCTTGCTGGGAGAACACAAAATGGATATGTCAGTAAGTGGATCAAACAACAGAAGGACAAATCCTAAAATACAGGAACAATAATTAAGACAGGGACTTGGAAGAGAGGTCTGAGTCCTAAACCAGATAACACTTCTCAAAGCATGGAAAGCACAAGTTAGAAGCTGGGCTTCTATGACTGACCCCATGATATATAGGTCTTATCAAAAAAGTACCATAAACTTATGGTAAAATAGTGGCTTGGCTGCTTCTATCCTGTGTGATACAAAGTTCTTTGGGAAATAAGCAAGAAGAGGGGAAACAGAAACAGGCTTTCCTGCTCCATCTCCCAGAATCTATCTGCTTTTCAAAACCATAAACATCAGAAGAAGCAGAGAGTGCAGTTCCATTGCGGAAGTTTTCCAGCAATATTTTTAAATCTAAACAAAGCTGCATAGTATTCTGGATCATTTTTAGAAAATTGATGTGAGAATTTCAAAGGGAAGAAGGGTCACTGATCATCCTCAGCCTGGCCTGAAAGCAGGCATGCAAATGCCTTAAATTAGAGCAAAGCAGTGCAAATGCAAGTCCTGGGTTAGTAACCACAGACTGCGCCACCAGCTCTTCTTCCTTTCTCAGGGACCTGTGCTGTGGTGCAGGTGTTTCAATACTCACTTGGCTTAGACTAGGTTTTTGCCTTGTAATTTGGGTATTGAGATGTCGTTCATTGAAGTATATCACTGATTTTTGTCTCTTATCATGGAATGTGCAGAGCATAGACATGTTTTGCAGCACCACTGCCTTTGAAAGGTGACCAGGCTGACACAGACAGGAACTACATGAGGGTCAGAGTCCTGAGTGCAGAAAGCAGAGAGAGAAGAAAACAAAGGTAGTGAGATGTGAAGGTGCACATGGCTTTGTTCAGGATGCATACTCCACTGCTACTCGGTAAGTGCCTAAGCAGTCTGACTAATTTGACATGGAAGCACTAATAAAATAAAAAGCTTCTCCAATTAGTGCATACTCTCTATTATTTCTGACTTGTGTTCTGACCCAGTCCCTTCCATATTCCTAATTGCCTGTGCTGCACTAAGTGATGTCGCCTTTCACACAATTTTATGAGCTGTGGTCTCCTGCAAGAGGAGAGATTTATCTGTAGCAGCCTCCATGATTGACCTGAAATGACACTGTTACTTCAACTGGTCAAACTGCATATTTAAAAACTATGGAATATCTGCAGAGATAGACTCCAGAGGGAGAGAGTGATCACCTCTTGGGACAGTGAGTCTTGTTCTCAGCTGGACATCCTTTTGTATCAATCATGTTTGCTTCAAAGCTCTTCATACTAGCAATGGGTTTTGTTTGGCGGGGTTTTTGTTGTTTTGGATTTTTTTCATTTGTTTGTTTATTATTTTTTTTTGTTGCCTTGAGGGAGAAAAGAGTGTTGGCATCAGCCAAGTAGCTCCTGACTCCACCAGATCTTTGGGACTGAAAAACTGCTGAAGTAAAGCTTATGGGTGTAAAGCTGAAAGAGAATGGAAGTTCATTTGGTGTTCTTTTGGTCTCTGTTTCTAGATACTGAGTCTTCTGTCTCTGGAAGGAACAGTTGCCCTTTCAGTGTTCAGTCTGGATACAAAATGTGTTGTGAAGATCTCTTTTCTTTTTCAAGAAAAAGATTTTGTAGCTATTCCTTCATTATTATTTCTTTCTTACTGGTTTAACCCCTATATGGCACAAATTAGGCATTTTCAATTCAGCTTTTGTTTTAAGGAAGCACATACACTGAGCAGTGGGACAAGATATCCCTCCATAAGAAGCCAAAAATAGTACTAAATATCCCTCAATATTCTGGTGGAGGCTCCATGTAGCACTCCTGAAATATCTGCTGGCTTTTTAGTGCTGTTCCTAAGAAATCCAACCAAGAAGGGCTGCTGGTGGAATGTAGCAGGACAAGGATGTAGCAGACGTTTGATGGCCAGAAAGACCCCCCAGGAGCTAAGGTACCTGGCCAGAAGCCACCTAGTGCAGGCACTGGAGAGATGGGTGGTCTGAAAGTGCAGATACCACTCGGCTGTTTTGTCCCAAATCTTTATACATCCTCTTCTCATTTTAGAAACTGGGAGACTTTTGGAACACACCCCTGGAACATCACAGGGAGTGCTGGATCTCCAGCATCCAAGTAAGCTTATGGTTCATAAACGGTACCATAAAAAAATTCTGGTTGTACCACATCAGCACAGCTCCTGCTATTTACTGCATGTATTTCAGTAAAGAGTTGCTTTTGGCAAACCCAGTTGGTAGTGAATTTAAAAACTATTTTTAAAGTTTCATAAGTGCTTTTAGGGCTCTTTTGAATGTTGTCTGAGCTACATCGGAAGATGTCATAGTTTATCCCATAACTAACCAAAATATTTAATTTAATGATGGCTATAAAACAAGCTGCAACGAAGAGAAAACTGTTCTGAACTTTCTTAACACTGTATTCAGCAAATACTTGCTCTTTATCTGACATGCCATCATTTACTCCCTCAACCCTCAGAGAACAGCAAGATAGCTGAACTATTGGTATAGTAGAAGAAAAAATCACAAAGTAAAATGATATTTTGAAATTAATGATGTAGTTCATCTGATGCACTGAATGAAAAATCTAGAGTGAAAAGCTTAATGAAATTTTGAAAATATTTCAGTCATAGAGTGTGTGATATCATTTGTGTATATATAAGGCTGTGTCATACATGATCTGATGTGGTAAGTTTATGCAGAGAATACTTTACACACACATTCAAATGCTTAATAAATGCCTCTTTTCACTGCCTCTCTGGGTTTGGGCTTGTGTGTGTGCATGTGTGTTCATATACATGCATACAGAGGGGTTAGAAACAGGTACCCTTTTTCATTTAGTAAGTGACATTTTCATGCTAGTGCAGCATCTACCTATCTACTTTCTGGCAAAGCTGTGAGCCTTTCAGTCAGCATCTGACTAAAGATCAATGAGAGAAAGCTTTTTGAAGGTGCTTTCAGGTCCTGCGGCAAGGGAGATGATCAGAAAGCTGCCATAAGCTTCGGACCCACTTGACAAATGAGGAACTATTTTGGCACTCTGTAAACTGCTGTCACATCAGTTAGAAACACTAATTAGAACTACTTTGCTGTTGAAAGTGTCCAGTGCATTAAATACCACTTCTGCTTATTGCAATTAGGTTATCCATTGACTTACACTTTATACCACAAGACTATCAAAGATGGAAATGCATAAGGGATTGTTTAATAATTTATGAGGGGAATTAGAACTGAATGGCAAATAGCTTTTGCCTGCTACCCTTTGACCTTTCATTCCTTGCAGAGCATGAAGCTCACATGTGAAATGTGCTCATCCTTGGTTTTGTGTAGCTTGAGAAGAGTCAACAAACCTAGATGCACAAGCAAGCAAACATCATCTCTTTCTTAGAGTGATGGGGAGATTAAGTGATGTGGGTAGCTTCTGAGAAGTAATTGGACATCATGGTACCATACAGTGTGTAAAGTGAGAGAATTTTACACACTCTCTGTAATGTTCTCCGAACTGGTTCTTGTTATTGATAAAGCAGCGAGACTTTGTTCAATAATTTATACCATGTGGTGTTGTTGATAATTTTTAATGTCATTTCCTTTTCATACAGGACAAATTTGTAGATGATACAATCTAGTAAAAAAAATGAAGCTATAAGGACAAAGACAACTTCATATTTTTGTTTTAAGGTTTAATTGTGAGCCCATAATATTTCAACATGCCTTAGGATTAAGAAAAAGAAAGCAAAAAGTTTCTCATGCTGTAAAAGACAGAAGTGGCCATTAAGGATGCTATGACTCTACATTGTACACAGAAGTTTTTAGCAGAGGGGGAAAAAGAAAACATCATTCCAAATAGATGGCTTGCAATCTAGCACACAACATAAAGTCATGAGGCTGCATTCCTCGTTCTGCTTTTGTTACCTTGGTCTAAGAACTTATTCTTTCTGCTTTGATTCCTACTGATGACATTAGTCCTTAGTTCAGTTGTCAAGGTGTTAAAGATCAGGATTTTTAGTTTGCTATTTTAAATATAAGACTGCAATCTTACCACTACTCTTATTTCTCAAGAGCTGGAATAATACTTTACAAGTGTCCTAGTTTATGATCTTCAGTTTTGATTCCTGTAACTGGGAGAAGGAAAAGAACTGGTTTGGTTTTTTAATGAGATTAATTTGAAAACCAAACCCAAAGATGATGCAACAGAATGTATCTTGGTGTGATACATGCAGAGCTGTCTGAGGCTTGCTTTGGTTTGGAGCAGTTCAGCTCTTTGGTCCCTGGGGAGAGCTGCACATGCTGCTTCAAGTGGCTCTGCTCCTCTGGCTGCCATAGCGGGAGCATGACTGAGACATTATTTTTTTCAGAAATTCACTGCAATGTTGAGAGTTTCTGGCTATTAGGGAGGTCCAGACCTGTATGGGAGCTATGGAAAACTTTTGAGGTTCAGCTGCGAATCTACCATTGCCGCCAGCGAAGTTGCTATTGATGCTGTTGGAGCCAAGAAGAAACGCCTGGGCAGGAGGAGCAGAAGCTATATGCATGTCCCAGCCTGAGGCTTTGTTTCCTTCCTTTCTAATTGTCTGCTGCCTTCTTCTAAGACTGGTAACCTTAGACCAGAGGGAAAAAGAGGATTATTTTTAAGCATGATGAAATTTAACTTGTAATTGCTGTTTCCGCAGCAGCCAATTAAGAGGTAAGAGCATAGCTTTACCAGGCAGCTCCTAATCTCTAGGATTTACAGATGCTGAAAGTGAGTAGGAAATCAGGGCTGCAGTAACCTAGCTGCAGTGCAAGTGCAACACACCTTCACAGATATCCACACTAAAAACACAATATTCCTAGCAAATTTTGCATCTCCTGCCCAACTTTGAAAACACTCATGGTTTGATGTTTGTGTCAGGTTTCACCTAGCATTAGTCAGACCCTCATTGTATTTAATGTCACTTTTGGTATCTGTCTGTTTAAGACAGGGTGTCATAATATATTCCATTGTTGGCAAGTTTCAACAGGGAAGCAGTAACTTATGCATTGCTGTTTCCCATGAGGTTTCATGTTCCTGTAAAATCAGCCACTTAGAAAAACCTCACAGTATTAATTTAACTTGCTATTACACACGAAACTGCTAAGACAATCCCTGTACAAAACAGCACTTCTTCAGATGGCCAGTGCTGTATGATGTGCATCACAATGCTGCTCTGTCCTCTAACAACATTTTAACAGCCAGTACTGATTTAGGTTTTTCCTTCATTTAAAGCCCCTCTATGGTGGCTGGCCAAATGTCTTCAATTCTAAGGAGTTATCTGGCTTTCCTAAGTACCAAGTGTGCTGTCATACATATAGTACCTATTGAAAGCTTGTGCTCACAGAAAATGTGCTGTACAGGAGAGTTCACTTCTTGCTCAGCCTTTTGCTCTTCAGAAACAGCAAATGCTCCCAGCCCTGAACACAGGCGTGCATGGAGCTCCTCTCTCCCCTGAACTTGTTTTACTTCCCGCTGTTTGCCAGCAATGCAGGTGCAGCACATTGGCTGCTGAAGGCCAAATCTGAGATGTTTGTGTTGGCAAAGACTATTGAATCAGAGTCACTCCGGCACAAGTGTTGGATTTTCTGTACTAGAGCATTGGTAATGTTATTCAAATTCACACGTATTTTCCAGAGTGAGCCCAGAGCAAATCCTCAAAAATGCACCACACCTGGTTAGAATGTTCTGGAAAAAGTGTTTGTTGTTGTCATTCTGTTCACAAACTGTTTGTCTGGATTTGTGTGATCAAAAAGATATATATATGTAGTATTGGAATTTATTTTTTTTTTGTGTAATCCCAAAGAAAACCTGAAAGAGTGACTTATATAAGTAGCTTTAGATAATTTATCTTTCATGATACCAGGGACTTCTTCTGTACTGCTTTAGATTTTTTTTTTGGTGATATTTTGGTTTGTTTGTTTTTTGTTTTGGGCAGAAGACTCCTAGCCCACTAGGGAGAGTTTGACCTTTTCTGTAGAAAAAAGGTTTACCTGCCAAATATCTTGGTTTGTGTTTCCTTCTCCACCTGTTACTAATTTTAACATGCCACTCAGTTGAGAGACATTAAAACTTTTTCAAGTGACTGCGAGAAAAAGTATGGACATGTCCAAGAGCTGATGCAGGGACAGGGAGCTTGACCATTCAAGTTTGTGCCTGATGGGGAGTGTCTGGGTGGTCTTTGCTTCTTTTGGAAAGCAGGACGTGTTTGGGAGGACTCTTCCAGTCCCCTCCTGACTTCTCTCAGGTCTTCCATGGAGTGCTACTGGGGCTCCCACTCCTACTTGAGGCCCCGAGGCCAGTCTGATTTAGCTGCTCTTGGTGCTGAGGATGTGTAATTCTTTTTCTAAGGTTATTTTTCTAATCTGATAGAAAATAGTTAATATATTAATTTTGTTTCACTTAACCAGTGTATGTATTCTCCCAACAGAAGCATGCACGACCAGAACAGCCCATTGAATGCAGTTACCTTGGGAAGCAAAGGCTCTTTCTAAATTAGAACTGGACCAGAGGTAAGTAATTCTGTGCTCTGAATTAGTGGGGCAGCTAAACTCTTTCTGTCCGCTTTTCTTGCCTGAAAAATGCTCGTGAACTGTGTCTGGACTTAGTCCCTTAAAACTTCTGTAGATGGAAAAATTCCAGTGAGTATTTTAAAATGGTATTTGAAAATAAATATAGGGTATATAAAAATACTGAATAAGCAGCTGAGCAGGAGAAAACTCTAAGAAAAATTGCTATTGTGTAAAGATATATAGTTGCAACAGTAGACTGATACCCAATAATTTACTACTAAGTTCTAAAAAACAGATGACTGCAAAGTGTTTGCTAAACCATTCTTTTTCATCTGACATGTGGTTGGATTATGTGAACTGACTCACCATTTAAATGGGGCCACTGAGATTGGTGTGTTATTGATTCAGACAATCCTTGACCCCAGGGATAACACTTGATGTAACAGAGGAAGCTGGCTTTTAGGCTAGAATTCTACATCTCTCTCTGCATCTATGTTATTTGACAACACTGAAAACAAAAAGATTAGGGAAGCAAAGAATGAGTTAATACCAGCAAAGTCAAGCAGCTTCTTTGATAAAATAGTGCTGGTGCCCTCCAGAAGAAAAATTGAGAGGTACTGAGACTTCAGTCCTTTGGATTCAAATTCTTTTCAAGAAAAATTCTTTTCAAGAAAGCTATCAGTGGGCACTTGCCGGGATGCCTTTAGGACCTTTTCTTTGCAGAGAAACTCCGAAATAACAAATGAGTAATGCAGCAGACTGCTGATCCCAGTTGTAACTGAAAACTTGCACTTGTTTTTGTTTTAGGGATAGCATCCCTAGGCCTGTTTGTAGTCCAGGCACTGTGTGTACCTTCTCAACCTGTCATTTATCAAATTCCAAAGATATCAGTCTTCAGACATTAAACAGGTAGTCTGGCACTTGTCCAGCAGGTACTGGATGATACTGCAGCTGTCGAACAAGTACTTCATCAAAAATTATTTTCTGCCTTTTTTTCAGCTTTTTCAAATCCCAGGTTGCAAATCAGTTGCTTCCTTTTTAGTTACATGGAAGCAAAATGAGATGCATCTGAATACTTTTAAAAATAATTATTTCTAATACTATTTACCAAGGAAAACATCCATCTATCCTTAAGTCTTCCTCTGTAGACTACAGCACTCACTCCTTTCTTACTCTTTCATATGCAAACACTATATCTATGTTATAATCACTGAGTGTAAGCCAAATAAAAGCAAAATCTGATGTATTAACAATGAAAATGTTCTTCTGAAGAAAAACATGAATTACCATGGGATTTTTGCTAGGATTATACTAAGAACCTCAGAACTTGTCTCTGAAAGACTTATTCTTCTGATCAAAGTGAACATTCCATTTTTCTATGCCTTTTTCCAAAGCAGGTTGAAGAATGATCTCTTTATATGCACAGTTTCTCCTAGGCACAAAATTTCACTAAAATCATTTAGGGAAAGGGCAATTGGCAATGTCTTAGGGGTAATCTTCCTGTAGTCCTCCAGTCTACTGAAACAGGATGCAAACAGAGTAGGTCTTTGAGAGCCTGAAATCTCCCCCTCTGGATGGTGGTGTGAAAACAAATCCCTTTTGGTGTGGGGGTATCTGCACAGAACGGCTGAGGTGGGCTCTCCTTGCAGAGCAGCAGCTGCTACATTCACACTACATGGCTGGTAGGTTCCATGGTGGGAGAGAGTCAAATGTGGATCCCTATTGGATCTATATATGCTGGACTTTGCAGAAATTTCTCTTGTAGTTTCAGACAGCTCCAAGTCACGTGCTGACCTTTTGAAGGATTCCTGGAGCTGTGAGTCTGAAAGCATTGGTGTTAGTTGTGACAGTTCTGAATGGGTTGCACACAATACGTTTCATTTGCTTTTACGTGTTTAGATGATGGTTCACTATTGCCAAATGGCGGTAGGCAAAAAAAGTTATCAAAAAGGGGTATGACAGGGATGCAAGGCAAGGCTATGTGTGCAGAAATGTTACTTTCCTTTCAGGACACAGGACTGTGTCACTGAACTAACCGATAACATGTTATACAACAGGCCTGCCCATGTCCAAAAAATGCAATGGCCATGTCCTGCTATAATCTGTAACTCAAGTCAAGGTACAGTGAGACAGCACAGTTTCATTTTTTTTCTAGTGGTAAAAAAAAATCCAGTAAAATCTTCACAATTATTCCTAGATGGATCAACATAGCATAAAACAGTAGTGCACAGATCAGATGAGTCATATTGAAGCTGACTCCACGCTGACGGTAAAATGCTTTCACTTCAGCAAGTTCTTGAAGCACCTCATTTCCTATGAACTAGATTATTTTTTCATAAATTGTGGACAACAAATAAGTTTAGCCCTTGCCTTTGTTGCTGAATGGGGCAAGCTGATCTGTGAGTAATGGAGCAAACAGAGCAATCTGTTCCAGAGTGTCCACAAAGTTTTCCATTGTTTGGGGAAGGAATCAGTCCATTCTCTCCATGAAAGGGACAGTCACGCTTAGGAACTTGATTTGTTGCAATGATCTTCTTTAATGTATTGCACTGCTAGTGACATTCTCATTGATATTGGGATCCTTTGTGTGCTTTGTATCAGTTTTATTTTCCTGCCAGGAAATTGAAACACCTGTATATGTAAGAAAGTCAATCTTTGATTCTTCCTAGCCTAGAAATGGACCTGTTAACATGTTTCAGATTAGTCTGCATTCACAGTGGCATGGAACCAAGGTATAAAAAGCTTGGTAAGGATTTTACCCCATCTTTCTGTTACAGAGTTAATTTTCATCTTAAAATTAACTCTACTTATTTAGGGCACGAGTAGTCTTTTGGGAGCTCAGAGTGGTGTTTGGAAGGGCATGAGTTTTGCCACACTTAGGCGGTTGCTAGATTGGAGCTGGTTAAGTGTTTCCTCTAAACTAAGACAGGACTAAGAGAGAAATCTAACTTGTGAGTTCATGTGATTTGATTAGTACTAACCTGAATGCCCACTCCTCCCCAAGAGGAAAGATCTGGTTTTACAGGGAATTCCTACCTGGACCATGTAATTCTAAAATAAATAGTAGACATCTGTATTAAGAAACCTTTAATCAAAAGAAAGAAAAATGAAGACAGAATTGAAAAATAAAGAGGAGGAAGAGGTAAAGGGAACGAAGTTGATAAAAGCACCTCTATCAACAAGGATGTGGGGAAATGGAGAATGCTGGAATTTCCTTTCTAATGAACAGCAGTTTTTTCCTTTCCCTGTTAAAAGGAGTATATCATATATATATATATATAAATATTTTATATATAATATATATATAAAGTCGTTCAGCATTGTCAGGTGTTACTATAGCTACCAGATAGACAGTGAGTAAGAGCTCACTTCTCCAAATGCCCCAGGACCTTGAAAAGGGTGTGTGAAGAGGACCTTTAGCTGCCTGGCACTGCATATGTGTGGCAGGGAAACAGCAAGCCGCAGACTGGTGATGGTAAGGAAAGGCTGGTAGCCCCCATTCTTCACTGTCTGGCAATGTGGATTGCTACAGGATCAGAGATGAAGGACCTGTTGGGTTCAGCCGTAGGCACTGAGACTGTTCGCTTGTATAGGACTTTGACATAGTGGTCTCTTCTCAGCCCAGGAAAAACCTAATCAAATAACTTCTCTTTCCATGGCAGCACACACAAAGGTTAGGAAGACATGGCAGACACAAGGGCTATCCTTATACGTCTTTATAGAGTTATCCTTATATCATTACCCTAACCTCCCTCTAGAGCCAGTAGAGCTGCAGTCACTGGTGCTCAGCTCAAAGCTTTTGTGGTCTCCTCCAGGATCTTTCCATTCTAGGGGTTAACTTGCATGGTCAGACTGCTGGGTGCAAGCGAATCCCAGAGGTCAAGGCTTCATACAGCACCTGCCCTGTAGCTCGGGGAGGAAAGTTGGAAGTTTCACATCTGTGACTCTCCCAACTGCTTGTGTTGCACCTTCTGCACATTATAGAGCATTTCTGCCTGCCACATCCTACAGAACTGCCCTGATCTTCCAGTGACCAGAGCCCTGAAGCTCCCTGCACCTTGCCTACTAATAGCCCAGCATGTGCCTCCTTTGGCAGGGGAAAAAGGGACTTAGCCAAGGCTTTCCAACGTCTCAAGAACTGTACAGAGTTGGTGCTGGGTCACTGGTGTAAATCCCAAATGTCCTCTGGAGGCTGGAAACACCTCCCTGAGCCACTTCAGCTGAGAGGTAGCTGAGCCTGAAACATCAGCTTAAAAAGAGGCTTGAAAATGCTTGTGAGAAGTTGCTGCTGCAGAAGGGGTTAATTTTTCCTCTGATTTTGCTTGTTTTACTCTTCGTTTTCTCTTTGGTCCTCAGAGAGGAATGCGGGCTCAGCTTACAATGAATCAGGACTAGACCAAATTCTTTTTAAGAAAAGCTTGAGATTCCAGGCAAGGATTTTTTCCCTTTTGTCTGGTTTTCTGTAGAAGATGCTCGTTAAAAGGAGAGTCTGACTTTCAAGAGCAGGTCTATTAGAGAGGTAGAAAGCAACTCTAAAGCTTGACTTTGGATCCTGATTTCCTACAAAGTCTGTGCTGAAATTCAGATTAGGTGGGCCTAATGAGTGTTGCGCAGAAATATGCCATGCAGAATATTTCTGGGCTACACCAGGCTCAATTAGCTCCTGGCAGCTTTTGGTGGTAATGTTTTGAAGCTCGATCTGTGGGGTGTTTTTTCAGGGGTCATTCAGCAGTGTCTCACCACAGAGAAGAGCACTATTGAACTCCTTGGAAAAGCTATGAAATTTCATACACTGGATGCAACCCCAGGAGACTAATCCAGCTCCAAACACTATCACTCTTAGATTTGTGTTTCATTCAAGAAGTCATGAAGCAATCTATTTTGCTAGGGGAAAAAAAAAAATCATTATTTTATCATCATTCTGAGTACTTTCCATAGGAACAAAATTTATCAAAATGCCTGAGATCTTTGAGAAAGATCTCAATTGTGCAGAAAAGCATTTTACATTGATTGTGAACTTAGCCTTTCTTTGGGTTTTTCTGCTTGTCATTTTTACTTAAATACAAATATTAATGAAGACCTAAACGTGCCCTTTTACTATTGCCCTTTATTTTGCTTTTCCATAAAGATTGCTCATAATCCTACAGCTATCTTTTTCCACTCTAAAATATTCTTGCTTCTTATTGCTGTCAGGATAATAATGCTGCATCATTCCACCTAAGTACCAATAAATAGAAATGCAGAGCCATGACTTCTATTCAAAAGCATGCAGGGTCCTTTGTACGTTTTGGTGTATATAATATATCTTTCAACTTGTAGCTGTAGTACAACATCTGAATTAAATCATGACTTATTCGTTCTATTAAAGCTGTGTTGTCCTTGCCATTATCCCCTTTTCCGGTAAATGAGTACAATGAAAAATTGATTCTAGCTGTATTGGACTGCAGCAAAATAACAAAAGATGATTGTTACATTATCAAAGTCCTCTCTACATCCATAATATAAGAATCAAAAACACCTGTCTTTATCTTCTCAATCAATATTGCACCTGAGTCACATTTTCCTGGAAAACACTTTAAAGGTGTCCACTGTATGTTATTTAGATTTAACAAATGCATTATTCAGGCTGTCTTCATTTATTTTGATTACCTGAGATTGCTCTGCCATCCCTGTGAGTTATAAAAAGCCTAATAGTAAATGCCACACTAGACTAGTATGTCAGTAACAATATCAGATGACTTCTCTTATGTGAAGCAGTATGACAGCTGAACAAGTACACTTTGTAAAATGTATGTGGAAACCTTGTATTCAAGGGGGACATTTCATGGCATGGTACTCCTTTCTAAAAGGTAGAGCAGGGCAGAGGGCTTCAGTTAGTGGTAGCTCGAACAGTATGACCCAGTTGGAAGCAGATTTGGGGAAAGTGACAGTGAACATTGGAGTCTTATCTTTCTAGAAAGGATAAGCCAGTGTCAGATGCCTAAAACTGTCAGCTGTGCTTTACAGCCATGCTTTTTAATATTTTTAACAGGCGATGCTTAAGAGCAGCTAATTTACTGCATGTCTCAATAGCAGTCTGAAACTGTTGAGCATCTAGTAAGAACAGAGAAATAAGCGAGCAGCTCTAGAGACACGGCCATCATTTCGACATATGCATTTGCATATTCCATCTAATGCCTCAAGTCAGATGCCTAAAATTAGTAGATTTATTTGGATGTGTGGAAATAATTGTAATTTGTTTCACAGCAATCAATTTGTGATGCTTTGATTTCCCTTTCTACAGAATTAAATTATTAAGGGGCAAATATGATTTTCAAGATACTTTTTATCATTCTCTCTGCTTGAAGTTTTGGCAAGTTTGACACACTATAACCCAACATTCTGCCATGAGTAATAAATATTAAAAAAAAAAAAAGCCAATCAAACAAAAAACAAATTAAGTATGAGAAGTGGAAAGAAATGAAGGACAGCAGGCTAGTACCTTGCCTGGAAATGTGACCATAATAGGGGCCTGTTTTCCATATCCACCAATTATCTGCAACCATTCCAGACAACAACAGTGGACTGAGTGAGGAGACTATGTCCGTCAGGCTCTGTGTGGGGCCATGTTTGGAGGGCAGGAAGACAGCTGAATTGTTGAGCTGTTCTTCAGAGGTGCCTTCATGATCCTTCACCCACAGACCTGCTCTCTGGCAAGTCCTATAAGGCACAGGCTAATTGGAATTTTAGCAGCTCCACCCCAGTAAAGGCTTCTGCAATGGTGCTCAGTAAGGGGCATTTGCTCTGAGATTTGAGGCTGGTATCAGTCCTGCCCTAGGCAAAGGGAAGAGATGATGATCATCTGAGTCTGCCCCAGCTCTTCAGCTCCCTGAACAAAGTTCTGCTAGGGCAGAAAGGATGTCCTTGCTGTTCAGAAGAGGTCTTGCACTACGCTTGAAGGATGTTTGTATTCCACTCAAGATGCCTGATGGTGACCCCACAGTGTCATGACATGCACTTGGGAAAGCAGGCGAAAGCAAGCAGAAGTGTTCAAATTCTGGTTGGTACCTAAGGCTGACTCATGCCAAACCCAGGGAAACACTTGAGCACCCCAGGCCCTGCAGAGCAAGAGGCCACCCCTGCTCCAGCAGTGAAAGCATCAAGGCCCTTGCCTATACCTCTCTTGCTTTTGGCATGAGTACTCATATTTTTTTCCATCCTCTGTCCTCATTTTGTTTCTTTGTTTAAAAACCTTGCTTTTTATTTTAGCAGAGGAATAAAAACAACTGCTTAAAAATTAACTTCAAAGCCCCTAGTCATTGCACAGCTACAAGCACAGAAGTATTCCCCTTCAATCTTTTAATCTTGATTTTTTTTAATTTTTTTTTTTTTTTTACAGCTGGGCACAGAAAGATTGTACTGATAAATCAGAAGCCAAGCTGTACCATGCCTGCACACAGCCAGTGGTCTGTGTGCCCTGCTGCTGCAGCATGCCTTGGGACCCCTCCATTCATGCCCCACTGACTCATCAGTGCAGTGTCTATCTGTGATTGAGCAAAGCTGTGAGATTTCCTCACCGGTTTGTGCCAGTTCCTCAAGCCCCAGAGGGGTCAGACCTTACTGTGGCTGCATAGATGGGGGCACCCAAATGAGAGTGGAGTAGAAGAGCCAGTGCAAGTGCAAAGGCTGCTCTTCAGCTGTCCTGGCTGATTATGGGGATAACTCAGCAATATCTGAAGTTTGCCTTGGCTCAGATGAGACCTTAAGTGCCAAGATGCCTATGTCAAGTGTTTTTAACCTTCGAGTGGCAACATCACATTGATAGCCTGATGGCAACAGGCTTTCTCAGGAGCTGGGCACACCTCTGCTGCCAGGACAGCTTTGCCGGTGGCATTTTGGAGCTTCTACTTCTGATCCCAGCCAGAACAAAGGGAAGAAGGAGAACAAGAAGTGAGAAAGTAGGTGGAAAAAATGTATCTGGATCTGGATAACAGCCATTCCTATTGGAAGTCAACCTCTGTCCATCTGTCTGACCCTCGCTCTGCCTGCCTGTCCCCTGCACAGGGGTGTACACAGAGGATGTCTTGGCTGCATTTCTTTCTCTGCTCATACCGTGAGTGCTCAGCAGGCTCTGCCTGTGTGGGGCACTGTGGGTGGTAGGAGGGGGCTGTACACCTGGGTCCGTGGGAACCTGTACTCTGCTGTCTGTAAAAATGAATGGCGAAGCTGCTGCTTAGCTCTAGCCCTTAATATATTCATGTTTCCTTATCAATGCAACTATCAAGTGAACTAAAAACTGAGTTTATGATGAGATTCTGGCTATCATTAAGGAATTTGGTACCTATTTAAAAAATATATGCGGGAGCATGTTGCTTATTATTTTAAGAACCTATGCAAATTTATTGATTTGCAGTAGGAAAAGCTTGCTGTGATGTGTAAATTAAGCCATTTAAATCATCTTGCATGCTAACTGGAGCACCAGCTCTGTTTATTCGATGAATTACCCACCATAGTTTTATAGTTGCACTTATGGTCCTAGCTAGGCAAAAGAGCTAGCTGCTGTTCTCCTGCTTGTCTTTACCAGCAGATAACCCTCCTGCTGTCTGGGGTGGGTTTTGCTTGTTGCTATTTTATGGTGCCCCAAAGTGTGCCAGCTGCCTCTTTGGCCAGGCAAGACTGTCTCTCCCTGGCAGAAGAGGACACAGTGGCCTTGAGTGGAGGGCAGTCTCCAGCCAGGACAGCAGTGGTTATGTCAAGCTCTGCTTTTGATTGCTACAGATGACTTAACAAATATCTCTCTATGGGCAGAGTTTCCACTTAAATACTTCTGTAAAGTGTGATAAGGAATATCTTCAGTTTCATTCCCAACCCAAGTCACCAGTGGGTCAGATATAATTGGAGATTAGACAGACCCTAAATTTTTTTCATGTCCTTGCACAATAACACTTGGAAGCTGCTTTAAAGATGGACCAAGGGATATATTAACACATAAATCCTGCAGATAGTTATATTAGTTCTCAGGCAAACATACACTTGCACATACAGTCCCACCCAGTATCTTTTGCACCAGAGCTGGGCTATTGCTACCTGAAGTACATAGATGTGCTTGTAAACATTTGTGGACACGCGGAGCTGAAGTCTGAGGTAGCATAAGACGTTCCCTGGAATCCCTAACTTAGGCTCTGTCCTCAAAGAGGGAACTAATAAACGAGGTCTCCTTTAACAGGTGCTCTTCACTAAAAAAATTGAGATGAAAATTTTCTGGAGTGGATTGGCTTTTCCCTTCAACTATGTTTCACGCTAACATCGTTGCTTAGGCTTTTTCCTAACAATAGAACTAGAATCATTCAGTAATTGAGGGATTATTTGATGCAGGAATAATGCACGTATCCATCAGGGCAAAACCACCCTGACTTTTGAAAGCCTTGTACATGATGCATGTAGCGTTTGACCATTTAGAAAACTACAGGCTTTTAGGACAACAGATCATTGGCTGAGCCACTTAATATTAAGATGAGTGGCTCAAAACTGTAACTCAGTCCTGGTAGGCAATGCTGCATCCGTTCAGGGAAAATATGATGTTCTAAAACTTCCAGATGAAACAGAGAAAAAAAAATAAATGCAAATGTTAAAATGCATGTTTTAGTTCTCACATTTTGCAAATTTAAGAGGTGCTGAATTTTACTGACAGTTTTCTTGGCAGCAAGTTAATTCCAAAGATGCACATGCAAATATTTTTCAAAACTGAATTTTCAATTTTGCATGCATAAGGATTACTCCAGAAGTGCTGGCATACTCACTTGGTCACAGAAGAAAAGTAGTGTCGTGTGGCACGTCTGGCCAATCACGGGATAACTGTGTATTTTTAATTTTAAATATTCTGATCAATCCATAGAGTAAAAAAAATATAGTGAAAAGAAAGTCACTGAATATATTTGAATAACAAATTCAAGATGGTGTGATTGGCTTATATATATTCTCCAAGCAAGGAGAGACAAAATTAATCAAATAAATTATTCATTTTGAATTATTTGTTCAGCTCTGTTTCTACAAGTAAAGCCTAATACTGATGTCTGAATTTTGCAGTTTGCTACAAAAGCTCTCTTATCATGTGCCCTATCCTCCTGACACCCACCGCTTTGCTTTGGATCTGATTTGTTCACACATGAGCACTGCGTTGCTCTGATGGTGTGTCTTCTGTGAAAGAGTTCCTAAAAGCAATTAGGTCTTCAGTGGCAGGCACTGAAAGTCCAACGTGCTCGTTGACCAAAAGGCATTAGAAATGTAATGGTGCCCATTTGTACTCAATCATTACAACACAAATAGGATTCATCTGCCTGGCCTTTGAACAGAATTAGATTCAGGTTAGAGTGCATCAGTACACTTACCCTGAGAAGCACTCAGCGTGGCTGTCCTAATTGCACCCCAGATATCTAGACCATATTTAGATAGAGAATTTAATGGCTCTGCTACCAAAAGTCTGTTAGTCTTTTATTGTGTTTATTTTCATCTGAAAAACTAATCACTGTGTTCTCTGAGATAAATACAGTAATTAAAATATAATTCTTCTTTCTTTGATAGCTATGTGATGTTTGGTACTCGTCTACAGTCTTATTCCAAGCTCATATAGGAGGGAAAGCACAAAGCTGAACTACTGAAGCATATATCAGCCTTCTGATATTGGTAAAGCACTGTGCTGAGAACCAAAAGGGGGACAGCAAGTTGCTAAGCCTATGTGCCTCCTTGGCAGACCAGTGCTGGGTCAGGAACAGCAAACCATCCCTTGTGGTGGATAGGGAGTTGAGGGTGTGCTGGGGCATGTCAGGGCCCCATCATGGAGGGCAGAGTCTGCAGCTTGCTTGAAGCCCCAGGTCTCACCATTCCTGTGAAACAAAGCAGCAAGGTGCTAGAGCAACATTTTCCTTTGTCTGCTATGGGTGAGCGGTGGAATGACAATTGATGCTGCAGCACAGTCTTCCTGAGGGGAATTTAAAGTGTTAAATGGTATGTCTCTGTTCCAAAACCCACCCTGTGGGGCTCAGGGCTTTGATCAGAGCCTGCCAGCCACATCCCGCTACCCAGGTTGTGGCCAGGACTGGTGTGGAGGCAGGTTGTGACAGAGCTGGCAAAACCTGGAGCAGTATGGTCAACTCATTTCATAAATGCTGCCAGATGATTGTGAATTTCGTTGCCAAACCTGACTGTGTTTGAAACAGTGCACAAGAAAGTGCACAAATGTAAGTGGCACTGTCAGCTCTCTAAAAATCACATTTTTGGAAGACTGTAATACTTGTTCTGTTCCATATGTGGAGGGATTTTTATGAAATGTTCCAGGCAGAAAGTGAAAAACTCTGTGGTGTACTGGCACGATAAAGCTATCTTGCATGAATGCAGTGCTTTCCACTTAAAGTGACTTGCATAAGTGGAAATATTATCCCCATTTTGCTGATGAAGAAACTGAAGCCCAGCATTTCCTTTGAGTCAAATCCAGCGAGCAAGGATAAAGCCAAGAATGAATGTGCTGACATGCAGGATTTCCCATTGCCACCAGACAGGTTGTCGCCACTGAAAATATTTCATTCTGACTTTATAGTTGTCTTCTCCCTGATTAAAGCACCATCTTACTAACCACTTTATTTCCACAAGATAGAAAAAAGATTGTCAGTATTAACCCCAATCTGCTCTCCAAAGCATCTCTTAATATAGCGGGAGACTTTGCAAGCTTTACTTGCGATGACTGGACACAGCAGAGAAGAGGCAGTGTCCTAAATCAGCTGATGCAACTGGTGCATGCACTAAATCTGTATCTCTGTAGGTCTACAATATATGGAAGGCAGCAAAATGTGGCTCCTGGAAGACTTATGTTGTCTAATAGGAATCATTATAGCTTTGGTTAGAATTGTTAACAATTCAGCAAAATTATATGAGATGTAATTATGTGAGTTATTGATTGATGCGTGTTAAGAAAGACCTCCTTTTATAGGTCATTATGCAATGTTATTGGGCCCTCTGAGTGCATCAATAAAATCATTTATTTCTTCACATGGATACTAAAGAAGACTTAGAAAGATGCCATGTGCAGAAAGCTGCTTGTGCCAGTAAATTATATTTACATCTGCTGCATATGGATAGGCGGGATACAAGCCAAGTATGTGATGGTGGGAAGCAGCTTGCTGCTTCTGTTTTGGGAAAGTTCATCACGGTTGAAATTTTGGACAAATTAGATTCTGAATCAAACTAGAGAGACAGCAGCAGATGAGCTCAAAACTTTGGTTGCTCCAGAAACTCCATTCAGAATAATATACTATCTCACGTGTCTTATCTTTCCATGAAAGTTTTGAGGACATTTTCTAGTTGCTGATGGGAGCAGGGGAGAAGAGAGGATCTTGCACTGAAAGGGAGAAAACCACACATAATCTGTTTTGCTCTGAGTTTTGTGTTTGGAAAATGGAGGACATGGAAGAGGTCCATCTTTGCTGTCATTTGGATACAACTGCAAGAAAAATTAAGAAGGTATGGAAGTCAAACTATGCCAGTGGTGAATCTGGTCTTCTGCACTGGTTTGTGGCTAAACACAATATAGCCTATAGACAAATTCAACTACAGTTTTTGGACAAAGTGTAAGACTTGGAGATGAAGGATACAGATACGGGTGTTTTGTTTTCAGAGGAAAATGAGTGCAGTAATTTCCCTAGTACAAAACCACGGCAAGGTCCTCTTGCCTAGTTTTGCACCTTTTTAGGTTCTTGTCTTGCTGCCACCTCCCTTCATTGACCAGTGGCTGTGGGCTGGCAGGAAATAACTTGGGGTGTTACCATCAGGGATCAAGGTCTGACCTGCACTCCGGGGCTCACCCTCTGGGGAGGAACTTCCACTGGGACAGGAGGAGTCCAGGCAAGAACTGCAGGGGCGTGGGCAGGGAGCAGGCTTTGCCTTTGCTGGTTGTGCATTTTGCCCTTCTGGACAAGCTATAAACTGGATCTGCCTGCTGGTGCTGTGCCCGAGACAGGGTGAAAGCACACTGTCCAGAGGATCCAGCTGGTGATGCAGCCTGCCATTTGCTGTTGTGAATCAGGAACACAGTCAGACCCTGCCATTGTTTTGCAGTGCAGAAAAAGCGGCCTTTTCTTGGGAGAACATGATAAAAATGGACTCTGGCTGAACCTCCAAATCACCTGAGGTTGGATTAGAGACTCAAGCAAGCAGAGCCACTGCTTCTGTAACCCAAATGATGTCTGAAATGCAGCTAGCTGGAAATGACTGCACTGCACGCATGGGAAAACCTAAACACAGGAGGACGGAGAAAAAGGAAGGACTTTTCAGGCACTGTACTGATAGTTTGTTGACTTATAGCTGTTACATAAGGAGAGCTGGCTGAAAGGTCACTGAGTGCTTTCAGGCTTGGCAGCTGATGGGTGAGATGTGTGTTACTGTGAGCAGGCTGTGTGTGGCTGTCCCTTGCTTGCTGGGAATGAAAGCCCCACTCGCTGGCAGTGGTGGCAGAGGGGTTCAGGGGAGGCAAAGATCCTCAGCATTGCTGATGCTGGTGGAGAGAACAACAGGGCACTTCTGCAGCATTCTGCACCTTGCCTGTGTTTGGCAGTGCCCGTGCAGCAACCAGTGGGCCTGGCTTTGTCCAGTCATGGACATGTGCTGATCCCTGTGCATTCCCTGGTCCGGGAACCTCTGATCTCATCATGGAGCATCTGCAAGGATGCCACTACCAGCCTTTGCTGCCCAGGGTGTACCTGTGGATTGTCTCACAGCACCTACCTCTGTTTCTCCTGCAGGTATTTCACTTTAATCCACCGAGTCAGACTCAACCCATGACAGCTCTGCATAGTAAATCACAAACAGTGAAGATTTTGCAAATCTAAAATAATATTTTCCTGCCACAGATACGGAGTGGAGACTGAAGGTGACCGAAGACTCTTTCTCAAGCCCTAGCAGGGCACCTGAGGCGGAGGCTGAAGCAAATCTGGCTCTGCAGGCAGGCTTCTGCCTTAAATTCAGTGACTCCTGGCAAGTTAAATTACAGCAAGTACCACAGCCATTTGCACAGGTAAATGCACGTATTTCAGCAGTAAAATGCAAATGTGTCTGGTGTAGTCCCCCAAAGTGCACGCTCCTGCTGATGCCACTTGTTTGTGTCTATCCAATTTTGGATTATGTTTGCCTCTCAAATTTTAATAATTTTGACAAGTTAATTTCAGTCTGTTCTGGAAAAGGAAAGTAGCTACAAGAAATAAAAAAAAAAAAAACAAAAAAAACAAACAAACAAACAACAAAAATAGGGAGGAGTGAAATGCTCAGGCAAGGTTAATAGCATGATACTGTATGGCAAGTTACTTACATTTTGAGACTATTGAAAATGTTAATATTCAAGGATTTTTTTTGCCCAGAGAAAGGAACATAGTGTCAACTGAACAGTGACTGAAGGTCCTGGAGCAGCCAGAGTGTGTGCTGTTGGAAAGTGCCACATTTAGGCTAAAACAAAGGGCCTCAAAAAAGATAAAACAATGATTAAAATTCTTAGATTATCAATGGAAGAATATTGTAGGTATTTTCTTTCTGTGTCTTCAGTACAATGGCTACAGATCTCCAGGTCAGTCTGGTGCAACCTGGTGTAGGTTATGCAGCCAGAAAAACCTTGAGAGTGGCTGATCCTGCAGCCTGAGGGAGGGTTGGCAGACGGCTGATTGCTCTGCCCTTAGGTTTCTTCTGCCCGCCTGCCCTTTGGCCTCTCTGACCATACCGTTCCCACCAAACCATGGGAACAAATCCTATTTGTTTTGATGTGTGTCAGTACAAGCCCTGGGCTCTGGAGGTTATCTCCAAGGCTGTTTCTTTCAATAAAGGGCACACCCCTCTCCCTCCTGGGCTGCTGCAACCAGCACAACATTTCTCTTTAGCTGGAGGGACTAGTTGAGCCTATGAGTAAAATCTGCCACACCAGAGATGGGGCAGCTCCCAGCAGGTCTCAGAGGAGCTAGCATGTGGCCCCCAGGCTCTGCTCTGGTTCCAGAGCTCCCTGGCAAGCCCTGCTCCCATTGCCCAGCTCCCCTGTGGCCAGGTGCCCCAAGCACATGCTGCACACCCCTGCCTTGAGCATCTCTGGCTGCAGAGGGAAGCTCTCATGCTTACCCCATCCAGTCCCCTCCTCTACAGGTGATGAATACTTGGGTGCGTAAATTAAGAGAAAATTTAAGAAAAATTGGCTAGAGAAATTAAAACTGCCTTAGGCAGCTTAACTTGTACAGCGACACATACAGTACTTAGCACCCTAGATTTCATTATTCTTAACAGCATAACTGGAGTCCTATTTTCACACATTAAATATTCTTGGATTTTTTTCCCCAATGAGCAGACATATGATTTTTTTTCTCTGTCATCAACATGCATGTTTTGTCCTTTCAGAGACTTTTTTCAAATTGGAATACAGATTAGTTTTACCTAGGATATAAAGAACTCCAATACTTGATAGGGCCTCGATTCCTGTTTTTTATGGAAATGCATAGCTGTGGGGGCTATGGGGAGCTGCTCTCTGCTTAGCACTTCTGAGAGGAGAGCTGTGCAGGAATACACTATTTCACATCTTGGCTTTCACAGACAATGTGAAATTTGACTGTTTGCCATAAAAAACCTGTTTTCTTAAGTAGGAACGGGCATGCTCTTTTGCTCTCCTAGGCCATGTCTGCAAACCCCTGAGAGCATGAAGGAAGTATCAAAGCTTTCGAGAGGCAGGAACCAAACAACCAAGGCCCACTGTATCTGCTTGAGGTAGACTGTGAGGGTATATATGAGGAGACTTTCAATGTCTGAGATTTCCACTTGTCACTGGAAAGCACAAGGGGAAGAAACCTTCCCAGCAAGCCCTAGGGCAGGTGGACTACTGGGTAAAGTACCCACTGCGTGGGTGGTAACTTACCAAAAAACCATTTGCTGAAGCAGACGGGTGGGGGGGGAGCTGGGGGCGGCCAGCCTGGGGAGGAGTTTAGGTGAGTCCTGTCACAGGCTTTGGGAGGATTGCCAGCATTGCTGTCGGTATTATCTTTGCATTTCCACTTCTTGGATAAGATAATGTGCATAATGAAACCTTGCGTGTCAGGTTTTCAGTTGAAGGAAGTATTTGCATGCACGCATCCCTGCCTAGATCTTACTAGGCTGTTTGCTCACATCCTTCTGAAGCTCTAGAGCCTTTCGGGGCGAGATTTGGGCAACCGAGAAGAGAGCCAGGGAGTATGCCAGCTCATCAAACATGGGTGTCTGAATTTGGGGGTGCTGAGCAGGTTGCTAGGCTGCTCTGCTCTATTGTGTAAAGCCCTATGAACTGAAAACAAAGCTCAGAGCTGTTTGTGGGGCTGAATACCATCCTCGGGTTCCGATGCAGCTGTAAGATAGAGCGTCTACTGCCCCTTGTCTCTGTCTTGCGTATCTTGCCCTCCCCTGACACTCCTGGGACTGAGGGTCCCTGATGCTGCTGTGCTGTCCTACATTCAGACATACCAGGCTACCTCACATGAAGTGTCGAGTGGCACTAGACATTCATGATTAGGGACCCAAATCCTTCCTTAATTGTCCTGGAGCCAGAGTGAGCGACTCTTCTGGTGCAGAGTATCACCTTTCCTAAGATGATCTTCAAGTGTCTACATCCTACTGCTTATTAAATTTAAGCCTCACCTGCTGGGATGATCTGGGCATATGTCATTTAAGTAATTCTTTGCTATTGCAGAGGGCTTAGATATACCTGGCAGCTTTGTCTGTCTTGTTCTCAACCAGTGAAGCACAATTTAATCTTAGGACTGGAAACGTTTCAGTCTAATGAAGTCTTTGAGTTTAGGGCATGGGTGAAATATAGTAAATGGTACAAGAGGTCAGACTAGATGAACTAATAGTCCCTTTTGGTCCTAAATTATGAAATTCAGATAATGATTTCTAATAATGAATGCACTTGTAAAACTTGGATGCCTTGTCAGGAATAATCTGCAAACAGAAAAACAACTTGTTTTGTTAAGCAGACTGTGACAAACAGTTCTTCCAACTTTATGCTATGCAGACATGTATTTTTGGATATTCTTTGGGGGAAAAATCTACTGCAGTCAAATCTACATAGCCTGCAAGAAAAGAGTCTCAAACAAAACAAAAGATATATGTAGATTATGAAAGGTAGAGAATCAGGTTGGAATTCTAATGTAAATGTATGTCATTATTAGCAGAGATCACTTGTAAAGCAGTATTTTAACTTCAAGAGCCAAGAACTAGAATATTAAAGAGAAAGTCTTTTTACATGTGCATTTAGAACAAAAGGTTCCCTGTCATTAGAAATGATATATAACAGTTGGATGAGGGTTGTTGTTTTCAGTGTTTGGTTTAAACACAATAAAGATGAACAAAATTAAAATATGTTCATTGATGCATGAGGATGAAGTCAAGATCAGAAGTACAATTTCCTAATTTTTAGATTTATTCAAAGACTCTTCCTTTGTATTAACTGCTAGAGATGTTTAATGAATGCTTAAAACCAAATACTGCTTCCCACCGCCCCCCCCCCCACTGTGTTCAATGTGTTTCATACAGGCAACCTGATAAAAAGAATATCTAGGAGGAGGGGAAGGCAAAATCAAAGTTGATGTATCAGAACAGCTACTGCATGTCTAAATACAATGAAATTTTAACTGTGTGGGTGTATTCACTCATTTTAAAGAATGTTCATTGATTTTTAGTTTTATTTTGTTTGGAATTGTGGTATGTTACACAAAGACCATTTTACTGATCTTTATGATTCCATAAAATCCTATAACAATCTGGATAAAACTGACCGCACTGTATTTTTTCTTTGTTTCTGCTGTTAGACTTTATGCTTAGCTCTACCTACACTACAGCTCTACAATGAGCATGTGGACCTTTGTCCTCATCTCACTGAAAACTATAGTAACAGTGCTGCAGACTCAAAGGCATCCAGCCACAAGGTACATCCTGGACCGTTCAGCAAAGACACCTGGTTTGACCATGTGTGGAGTTGGGCTATGGACCAATGAAGCATGAAGCTGACATGAACTGAACCTGTGGTAACAACAAAGGCAGGGTACCAGAAGAGGGCTATCAGTATCTAGCAGATTTAAGTGAGTAAATTTAAGCAGATCTGTAAGTAAACTTCCATGAGATTTCAGAAATGCAATCCCCTGATCTGATGAAATTCTCTCCTCCAGCCACCTGTCTGACATTCCACTTCCTGATGTGCACATGGAAAGAAGAATAAGCTTGATGAAAAAGCTGAGTCAGTGTCCAAGAAAAACTATGAGTTTTTCCTTTTTTTCCTACAAAGAAGAGAATTGAATTGTAGTCAGAGGAAATTAAGACACAATATCCAGGAGTGTCAGATATAGCCAGGGAATGGTAAGAGGACTTAGAGCAGGATAGTGGGAGTCCTGAGAGTTGGGGTATATTTATAACTCTGTAGACATCTCACTGTGTGGACTTGGACAAAGTGCTCCAGATTGATGTGAATATCAGTAGCAATACATAAGACCCCTGTTGGCTTCCACAAGCTTTGAAGTATGTTTGAACCAGACTTCAGTGGCTCAGTATGCACTGCACTACCTGCTCCTGTTCTCCCAGGCTGCAGCACAGACCTCCTGTGTGGAACCGCAAGGCCAAAACTTTTTCTCCCCAAGACCCAGAGGAGACAGAACAAGGATGCAAGGTATTGGACAGACAGACTTTCGTGCTGAGAGACTGGACTTGCCTCTTGCCATGAGGTGAGACCTCCGGAGCCTTCCCCTATCTTCCACAAGGAGCTGGCAGTCAGGAGAGCCCCAGCATCAACCACTGCAGGGTCTGCACCCAGCCAAACCCACTTTTCTCCTTCTTTTAAAGGTGGGTGGGCTGCACTTCCATCTACAACAAAGGACTGGAAAAGGTCACTTTTATGGAAAGAGATCCCACCTGGTTGGGCATTTCTGCCTTGGGTGCCCAGAGCAATTTTCTCTGGGCACAGCAGGGTCTGTTGGGCGCACTAGGACATGCCAGTAAGCCCTCCTGTGCCTATTAGCCTGTACTTGCAAGGAAGTTTGATAGGACAGGAATACTATGCAGCTGGAAGCCAGAGGGCACAAAAGGCCAGTTGCTACCAGGCACAGGTGAACCATCAGTGTAACCTGCACCTTCCAACCTGCTGTTGGCAGTTGTAAAGCTGCAACTGTTTTCCTTTTCCTTGAGTGAGGTTTCACACTATGATTTCATTTCACCTGGTGGATGAGGCAAGTTTCCTATAGTTAAGTTGAATAGACAGTGCATCATCCTGGCTACAGTTTTCAAGGGTGTTTTTAAGTTTGTGCACACAGGTTTTCCACAAGGACCTACTTTTCACTCACACTCCCCATTTGCTAAGTGTTAGCAACTAAACCGTGCTACATCCAAACTCCTAAGCACAGAGATAAAAAAGATTTCCTGGGGAAGGGAGCTTACAGTCTAATTAGCTGATGGTGTTCCTCCTCAAACAGTTTGTACTTACAGATCAAAGGTTGAGGTAATTTAAGCACTGGCTTTCACCACAACAAGCACCCAGAGCTCAGCTAAAGTCAGGCAAAGCCCAGGCTTCCCAGACACAGATTGTATGCCCTGTTACACCAACTGCTATGAAGACCTTAAAACTGTTGCTGTTATTGCTGATCCCAGCTGGAAAAGTTTTGGTGTCAGAAAAAAGCTCATGTTTAAAGAGATTGTTCTCTAATACGGGTGTGTTTAAAAATCCTGGGTGAGATTTAGTAAAATCCATGAAGTAAAAGAGATGAAATTCTAACCTCAGTATCCACAAAATTCCTAAACCAAAACGGACATCGCACTGTTGTTAATAAGCTTGTCTCCATCTTACAGACAGGCCAACACGTGCACACACTGTCTGTTTGTTGCACACTGGGAAGCTGAGTGACATGTCAGTGTGCTGGTGATGCCCTTGGCTGGATACCAGTAAACCTGTGCCAGAGCAGTAAGAGCCATTGCTGCCCAACCTGCTTTCCTCTTCTTTTTATTATTAGCTAAATGTGAGTCTTTGTTCAGCTACCATGCCAAGACCATTGGGATTTGGAGCAGAGGGGATACAGAGACTGCTGTGTGCTGTGTGAGAGATGGGGCTGTGTGGGGCAGCAGAGGGTTCCTTGCCTCCTTACTGGCAACTGTGCACAAATTCATAATTAATTACCACATGGATTACTACTATTGACAGTCTCAACTGAATTACTGTACAAGGAGAAGAGGCCAGAAAAGGACAGTGTCTGATTTTGTGACACAAATGTCTTTCAGGAAACTCTGGTTGAAAGGGCAATGTTGGCAGTGTAAACGTTAGGGATGAGGAAGCCACACGCTGTTGGTGCTCCTGGTGCTTTGCCATGCTATTTATCTTTCCCAATTAACTTCTGGAGTGCTCTTGCTACAGCAGCACCAGTTCGATAGCTGTGGGTGGGAAGTCAGCAGTCCTGATGAAACAGCACAGCAGCATACTTCTACTAGATTTTTCAAAAAAAGACTTGTCAGGCTGCTGCCAGAACATATTCATGACTTCTTGAATGTGAACTGGTCTCTTTCAAGACACTAAGTTTTGTTCTTCAAAAATGCCCCATTTAACCCCAAAACAATGAGGCTGGGGGCTATGGGTTTGCTTTAACTAATTTGTTAATGAATTCTTCACCAACACTTTGTTTCTCATGTTGTGAAAAAAAGAAGCTTACGCTTCAGAGAGAGTCTGGGTCATCTTATCTAGAGTCTTTCAATGCTGATTTTAAAATTTATTGAGGATATCAGTAATTTTGTCTGGTTTGAAAGGACAGAACTGTTACTATTTTTAATTTTTTTTTTCTTATTCTGAATTCTGCCGATTAACCTCCACTTTTCAAAGTTGTTTCATTACTACATGGATTTAGTGTGTGTTTTGTGTGTTCAGGGTGCTGAATTTCCTTTTATAGGTGCTTGCTGTTTTGCAGGGCATGTACCACAGACCCCTCATAATTTGGCTCAGTTTTGGACAAACAGTACTGGTTTATGTGAGAAATAAATTTATCTTAGGTGTGTCTATCTCAATGGCCAGTAGAATAGTCTGTAACAATGTCAGAGCTATGGTGTGTGTGAATTCTATTCTCAGACTGGCCTTGGTCTGCAGGTACAGTCAGAACCTCGACTTATGAGTGCCATACAAAGGGAAACTCTCCTCTTCATAGCTTCCCTGGCTGAAAACATCCATTTCCTTTTCCCTTGCTGGGAATGTTGCAGTAGTCTTGCTGAGAAGCCAAGGACAGGAAAGTTGTGGTACAAATTCTACTACGCAGTTTTCAAGGGTGGTGTTTTTTGGACAACATTGTCTCTTGCATTCAGTTGTGCTCTCCCAAAGCCATGACACTATGGAGAGCATTAGAAGGTAATATTTGTGTTAACAGGATTCAAGTACACTCTGGTTTTCAGTCTGTTTTGCACCCACATTTAATGGTTCCCAGATTTTTGCGCCTGACTATAATTTACTGCTGGTGCGAATGTCAAGATGTAGCCATTTAGCTCACTGATTTGTGGGAGCAATGAGGTAATTTTATGCCTAGGTCCTCTCATTTGTACCTGCCAGCAATGCAGAGGCAGTCTTTCCTAATCAGGCATTAAAAGTTCTTCTTGATTAATCTCTGACTTTGTTGGAGCCATTCCAGATTTCAGCCAGTGTAATTCATTTCAGGATCAGACCCATTAAGTGTTTTCCAATGACTAATATACTGTGTCATTCTTCTGCTCTTAAGGATTTCCAAAATCACAAAATGATTGGTGCAGATCTGGGAGATACATGGCTCTTCTGACTCCACTGGCATCTTCTCTCCCAATCTCTGACTTTGGGAGATTTGTCTGTAGGTGAAATTTCTTTATTTCTATTTCTTTCTGCATTCAGCTGGAAGCATTAACAAATGGTAAAGTGTGATACTGTCGATCCAGTGCTCTGTGTGGCCATGCAATCAGGACAGAAATAATTAACACAGAAAGTGGCCTGCCAGTATCCTGCTGAATGAAATTGGAAGGAGTTCAAATACAAAAAGATTTTTTAGCTTATCACTTCTGGGCTACACATAGCAATAGCCATTTGGAAGGACAACTGCCAGCTTCCATTTCAGATTGCTTGACAGCACTAACTAGAGCACTAAGAGCACCGCTCCATTTCAGCAGGGGCCATTAGCCAGATTTGGGATGCAAAGCATTATTTCCAGACAAGAGAAGAGATCAAAGAGGGGATCAGGAACAGCTCTGATGTGTTGTGAGAAGGTGAATTTCTCTGAATGTGGGAGGAAATGTGGTGTGGGGAGTGCCTCTTGTTTCTAACCTGCCAGGAAACTGGTCATGATGTCCTGGCTGCATGGAGACCCCCTGCTCCCCTGTGTGTCTGTTACTTCCTGCTGCTGCTTCCTGACACTTCCCTGTCCCTGTCACTGTCTGTCACAGCATGCCACCACACAGGGATGATGGGCTTATGGGCATGGCTACACACTGTGCCTGAGGGTGTCACAGTGGCTGCATCTGTGAGGTGATACAGGGGAGGGGAGGAACTCCTGCAGCTCTGAAGACCCACTCTCCCCTTCCTCTTTCTGCTTAGTTTCAAAGATGGTTAAAGCAGCATGAAACAAAACAAATGGTGGCTGTAAAGGTTAAGAAATCTTCCTTAGGAGCAGGGATTTCTTCTGCTGGAGAGGCTACAACACCCTCTTCTACCATGGTGTTGATTTGAGCACCCAGGTTAAGGTTAAAGACATGTATTTTGTATGACACTGCTGTCCTTTAGCTCATTTTTCTGGCTTTCCCTCCCATAACACTTGCAGAGTCAACCTGCTGTATCAGGTTCCCATGCAGAGAGTAAGAAAATAGTGCTTTACTTGCTGTAAACTGCTTATCTGTACTGATAAAAACTGCAGCTGTACAGACAAAATTTAGTTCTGTCCTGGCAAGCACAGAAGCTGGTGCATACCTTTTGTGCCCTACAATTAGCAGTGCTTCGCTTTGTCTCATATCTGCCTACATCTGGAATATACTTGGTGCTTTCAGTGTTTTCAGAAATGGCAAAGGAGAAGATGATTAGGAGAAACAAGGCAAGAGAAAAAATTAAGAGTAGCAAGCCTTTGAAATGGTTTTCCTCTGGAAATTGTTCAGACTGGTGAGCTGAGATGCCTGTGGTGAGACTGCATCACTCTGTGGTTCCTGCCAGTTTTCATGTATAACGAATTGCACAGCATTTCTTCCAGAATCCCTAGTTCTGCCTTCTCACACTTAGTGAACCTGAGATGGTCCACCTGTATCTCTACCACTGGTATCTGTTGTGAACAAACCATTACCCCAAGGTCTTACAGACCATGACCTGACTTTGTAAAGCCACCGGAGACTTAAGGAGAAAAACTGCCATGCAAAAACTATGCATTGTTCATATTTACAGGTAAGTCTTGCCCTTCCTTTACTTCTCTTCTTTGGTTCCTGTTGAGCATGAAAATGATGATCAGCCTCCTCTCTTCGTTGAGAGGAGATGTCATGATGGAGACCTGAGGGGAGAGGAAGAAGGATCTAGTTGTGTATTAACTTCAGAAAATGGCTTCATTAACTCCTTGTGAGAGTAGTGTTTCTCATTGACATTACATCACTTGCTTCCTATCAGGCAAGCTCTGTAATCTTGGCCTGCACATCTCAGGAGCCTTTCCTCTTGGAACCAGGTGTGGCTTAAGATGCTTTATTGAAATAGCACCTCAGTTATTATGAAGAATTTGACTTCAGGTTTTTCCATGACTTCCATCACATCTTTTTTTTTTTTTTCAAATTTGTACTGAATGCATGTATTTCTTTTTTCTCCTGCATCCTGAATCTAAGTTTTAAAGTGGACGTTGCTTAATTTGACCTTATCTAGCTAATTTATCCTATCTCTGTGTTTCTAAACACTTTTAAATGGAGTACGTTTCCTTGTATCTTCCCAAGTAACTAAATCTCTTGCAAAATTCAAACCATTAAAAGTGAGGGTGATAGAGAAGCTCCAAGAAATGAGTGAACTTAATATAAAAATTCATAATCATGTCAATTCCACTTTTTAAACAATTTCTGAAATGTTAGTTTGCTTGTACGGCTGGTCAGAAGCACAAAGGTTAGGTTAAGCTTCCTTCGTTAATGGTTTGGCTCAATGCACCCAGCAGTATAATGTATTTTATCAGTGAGGGAAATGATATTGGTTTAAGAGGTTTCATGTAACAGTCATATCCTGGCCAAATGTAATTTTGAAAACAATCAAGGCCATTATGGCTCACACAGAAAGAAAGATAAAGACAGATAGCTGTATATGGGTTTTTAATAAGTAATTCACCCTGGGTCTTGAAACATCAGATTGCCAAGTAATATTATTAATGTATAAGCATGTTGCTAAAATCATGTATTCTTTCCCATTGGTTGACTATAGATATGTTTCTGATGCAAATATCGTGTAAGTGTATTGAATCCAAGCTATGTAAATAGACTATATAGTACATCCATCAAGCAGTTGACTTGATTATTCCACACACTAAAGAGCATTTTCTGACATCAATCTACATTCTGCCTAAATAGAACATTTTTCACCAATGATATTATGCATCATTTACTGTATATTTGATACTAATTGTTCAGCATATCGATCACCTGTCACTCTGGGAGTTCAGTGATCTTTGCAACTTGTCCTGGCAACTTGGAAGTTACAGACAGTTGGATACCCATTGTCTGTGGTAGCAGACTGACATTTCCTGGATGGTGCTGAAATCTTGCCCTGGGCAGTCAGCATAGACAGGAGTTAAGTGGGGGTAAGGGCCTGCCAAATTGGTACTTGAAAAGGGAAAAATTACAACCTTTTGATTTTCACAGAGATTAGGCTATGGCAGCACACAAACACACTGCAAAGATTAACAGATGTCACTTATTCTGTCCCTTTGTGTTTGGAAGCAGTATTTTATTAAAGGCTCAGGAGAAGGACTGACCAGCACCCCTTATATGGATGAACTATGCCATTTTGTTTTGTGAGTGCAGGATACGGAAGCTCTGCAATCTGCTTCTCTTGCAGAAGTGGTTAAAAGGGAGGATATCCAGGGAGCAAAGGCCACTTTTTTGCATGCAGAGTCTGCATACATGGCAGTTACCTGTCAAAAGACAGCCACATTAATAGCTAGGTCTTTTCCAACCTGGTTGATTCTATGGTTCTAAAGGACATGGCTCTAACGATCAGAAAAGCTTCGACCACCTGATAAAAAAAAAAAATCTGTTTTAATATAAATATGTTCAACTCTCTGATCAATTTTAAATATCTACTTATATGTGAAAATGTGGAGATTCTTTTAAAATAAATTTAACTGCAGCTGGAGGGGGGCTGTTAATATTGACTGTTCTTTATTTGTCAAAGCACATAAATTATTGAACTCAAAAACTATTGGAAGCAAGGGCTTTAGAAATAGAAGAAGAATATATTGATTAAATAATTTCATTTGTTCAGCAGTTCTTTTACGACATTTTTTAAAGCACAGAGTGGGGACTGTCGACTTGCCACACACTTTACTCACTGAACAGGTCATGTCTTTACTGTATTTTGCTTTATAACCCCTCTGTGTTCCAGGCCTTTCCCTCTTCAGACCATCAAAGCTTCTACTCCTCTCTGTCTAAGTTTGCTAGCTTTTCTCCTCTCCAAATCTTTGCTTTAGTTCCAGGAGTGCTGGAATGCCTGCTGCCCAGTGATGAGGCTTAGAGGCACAACTAGGGGCAGTCAAGCACAGAGGTACTGAACTGAGCTGGAAGGGGAGAAGAGAAGGCAGATTGAAATTTTTTTTGGTGATAAACAGTAAGTTTTCTGGAAAACAGTGTTTCAAGGGAATCAAAACTGTTAACAGGTTAGGATGAGACTCAACACTTTTTCAGCCAAGAAAAAGATACCTAAGAAGCGGCAGGTGGCAAGAGATTTTGAAAATCTTGAAACAATTCAATCTGACACTTAAAAAACCCAAACATGTTTACTCTGCTTTGAAATGCATTTTTCAATTCCAAACTGAACTGAAAAAGGGGAAAAGATTATGGAAAGGATTAAAATAACCCTAAACTTTAAGGAAAACTTTGTCTGGAGTTGAATGACAAGAACTGACTGATCTGAAAAAAAAAAAAAAACCATGGAGTTTTTTTCAGTCACAGAACTCAGAGTTGTGTTATTTTCCCAGCTTCACCCATTTTAGCCACTGATGACATAGACCAACTGTACTGAATGTACAGACTGGCTGTTTATTTTGCAACTTGACCCCTAAACTGTAGTCATCTGTTTCCACTCCTTCCTTGCATTTTGCCTTTTTTTTTTTTTAGAAGAGAGCTTCTTCAGATGAGAAGACTGCACATTAACTCAAAAACTGGGCCAAAATCACTAATATAAAACAAAATTAATTGCAAGAAGCAGTATTACCACTATCTCAATGGCTTTGCTTTTCTCAAAATCATGATCCTACCTGCACTGCTTCTATGGGGTTGTGGTCTCCCTCCGGTCTGGGAATCAGCAACCTCAGAGGTAGAGGTTGTCAATGTTTCTCATGAATTTCTGACTCTGGGGTTTCAGACTTCTCCAAAAGGCTTCTCTGAGTCTTTCTGGGGACATCTATAACCCATCATCAAGCAAGTAAATGGAATTCTCATACTCAGGAACAGGACTGCCTTGCTTGTGTATGTTTTGCTTTGGATCTTTTCAGCTGTCATTATGAAGACCTTCTTCCCAAGGGTTATTTATAAAAGATGCTTAGATTTAAGCAGTATGTGGGTTGTATGTCTGGTAGTCCACACAGTGCACTGCTTGTAGCAGCTCCTTCCTTCTCTCTGCTCTCCCCTCCCATTCTCTGCAAGTGCCTTGGCTGTCCCCTTCATCTCTGCCTCCCAGCTCCTTCCCTCCCACCCGCTGTTTCTGTCCTCCAAGACTGAAGGAATTTGCTAGATCCACAGCTGTTTTGGGAGGGAGAAAATTATGTAGCAGCAGCTGCAGCAGCAGGCATAGCAGCGAATTACATGAGGATACAGATTATCTGAGCACTTGTTTCAGAGAGGTACAGCTTATCTCAGATGTAGACTCTGCATAAGCAGCATAGAAATGCTAGCAGCCCAGAATGATGCTACTGCCTTGAGTTATTTGGGTCCTTCTCTGCCAGGGCCAGCATGGCCTGTGTGGGGAGGTGGGCACAGCGGGGCTGGGGTCTGCAAACAGACAGATATCCTGCCTGCACCTCTGCCTGCCTGCCTGGTCCCATGCACGGTCATGGCACCTGGAGCAGCCAGTGTAAGCTCCTCAGGGCAGGAAATGTTTCCCTTACTTACCCATGAAGCATCATGCAGAGCAGCAGTGGTTTATAAATAATAGATGTTTAGAAACACTCGGGAAAAAAATCTTCTGCAGAATATACACAGTGAAACCTTACTGAGGCATCCCTGAGACTGCTGGAGCCATAGGCACGGTGAGCAAAACCGTAATGTCCCCCCATTCATCTCTCTAACAGTCATCACTCTCTGCTTTACATAGCTGTTTACTTTTCCAGGCATCTTATGCCATAACATTAAGACACAACAGGGTGTGCTTTACTGGGACATTAATAATACAGCGGGTGCGTTGTGAGCCATGACTGCAAAGGCTGAATGACTTCAATAGCCCAAGAAATGTATTAATGCTCCGGTAAACCATATCTGAGAGTGGTAATTCAGGTTTTATTTTGTCATTTTATTAATGACGCAACTGATGTGGTGTTATGTGTGACGCCATCTGATGGCACGCGCAGGCAGTGAGGGGGCAGCAAGCCCACAGGCAGTGCTGGGCAGATTGGCTTCTGTCCCCTGCGCGCATGGAGGGCAACTTCAGTTAGGGAATTTTAACCAGCTGCATGTGCTTTGGGGAAATATGACAGCAATAGTAGAGATAGCCCATGCAAACCTGTCTAACATGTACAGTCAGGCTCACAGTGCTATGGAGGGCACGTATACTATTCAAAACGGGAAGATGGATCATTTGCACGTGCCTAATGCTGTAGCTAATTATATCCTTTAGTAGGAAAAGCTGGGATCCTTGTTAATCAGAGAAATGATGAAAGATAAGAAAAAGAAAGACAATTATTTCCTAAAGAGTGTGAGAAATAAGGAAAGACAGACACCAGTTTGTAGGGAGCATCTCACCTCATTAAGCATCCTAATTCCCTTTTATTGTCCATACTGCACTGAAGCCTACAAGACGTATGCATGATTTATAAGCAGCACTGTGCATCAGCTGAGCAGTTTTATACAGGGCTCTGAAAGACTCAGGCACGTTGATGCTCAGATTTGGGTGGGTTTTTTGCAGCGTTAGAATCTTGCCTGATTTCATTCATGGTGTCACTTTGCTCTGCCATGCTTGCATGCTTTTATTTTGATAAATGTTTAAACACCTCTATACCAAATGAAGCCAAGTAAGTATGAGCCCACTTTACTCTGACATAATTTTAAAATTAATTCATACCTAGATTGACCTGCATTTCATTGAAGTCCACTAAATAAGTAATTGATGTTTTTTTGGAGCCAAGAAATCTTTATAGATACTTTTATAGTCATTTAATAATTTTATTTGTTCAGCTTAGCATATTTTAGATTTTCTTATACTCTTGACTATTTAGCTGTACAATCATGAAGAAAATCTAAAACAACAATGAAAAATGCTGGTGTTCAGATCCCAAGATAAATCCAATAACAGCTCTGACAGGATTGATTACAACAGAATCAGCAAAACCTCTAGACTCTTTTTAATGTGGTTTGAGACATAAAGAAGATAATGAAAGATGTTACTTGACAGTAGTAGGATCTATGTTTAGAGCTAAAAGCAAACTGGTCTGAATTTTGGAGTTTTTTTGTTGTTGAAATATTTTTCCACTGCAAAATAGGATTTTGGTCAAAATTGACATATTCATTAAATTACATTAATTTTGATGACATTTTCTTCAAAAAAATTAATATTTTTTAAATGGCCCTTTGGAAAATTCTATTTAGAAAAATGAGATAGAGTGAAAACCTGAAAGCACTTTTGAAATTAAATTATTCATGTGTATTTATTGTTTCAACATCATTTTATGCTATGTCACTACCATTATTATTTTCTGTGCTCGTTTTATAGAATCTAGTCCTCTGTGCCTTTCTGCATCTCTGGGTAATTTCATCTGCAAACACACAATGAGCTACCATCCCCGCACAGCTAACTTGCAGATCTACCTGTGTGCTCACAACCTGTCTTCTCTGGCCAGCCTCATCTCTGGGCTTGTTTCTCTGTCATTTCATGTAGGCGACAGTTTGTCAACTCAAACCCAATGTGGATGAGACAGAACTTTTAATCTTCCCCAATTCATGTCTTCCCTGCTAGTCCCCTCTTTGATCATAGCAGACAACCTCACCGCCCTGGCTGTCACTCAGGCCTGTAATTTATGTGTCATCTTTGACTCAGACCCCTTCTCAGGTCCTCACATCCAGGATATGGCATAATCCCAGTGGCTGCTACTTCTTAGCATCTCTAAGATGTTGCCTGTCCTGTCCATCCCCATGGCTAAGGCCCTTGTCTAGCCTCTTCTATGTCTCAATTAGTGCAACACGGTTTTTGTCCAACCTTGACGAATGCAACATAGGCCTTTTGGTGCCCACTTAAAATGACACTGGAAGTACTATTTTCTTAGAGCCATCCATCTCCCATTTTATGTCCATCCTTCTTTCATCTCCTCTTTCAGCATTCCACCAAAAGTTACCTGTGTGTCCTCATTTTCATGCTCTGTCACAGTCTGCTTCCAGTTATCGACAGCTACTCAGTACTGCTAGCTGGGGTTACCGTGATGCCAGCTCCATTTTCTGACATACTGGGAGCCCAAAATTGCATCCCCAGCTCTACCCACTTTTGAGGGGAAAATGGAGACCTCATTGCAGTTACAACTTCCTCATGAGGGAAGAAGAGGGAGAGGCACTGATCTCTTCTCTCTGGTGTCCAATGACAGGACCCCAGGGAATGGCCTGAACCTGTGTCAGGGGAGGTTTAGGTTGGATATTAAGAAAAGATTCTTCACCCAGAGGGTGGTTACATACTGGAACAGGCTCCCCGGGGAAGTGGTCACAGCACTGAATGTGGCAGAGTTCAAGAGGAGTTTGGCTGATACTTTCAGGTACATGGTGTGACTCTTGGGGATGGTTCCATGCAGGGCTAAGAGTTGGACTCAATGATCCCATGTGGGTCGCTTCCAACTCAGCGTATTCTGTGATCCTACAGGCAGCTGCCTTGCATCCTCCTCCCCATCTCATAGTGAAACTTTCTGTGCCCTCTTTTCCTAACTACTGCTAAGCTCTTCATTTTCTGCCTGTCCTGTTGCTCAGTATCATCCTATGTTCCCAAGTGTGACACCATTTATTTTTCTGTGCTCCACTTCTGTTTCTTGCCTTACATTTTAAGGCTTTAGGAGCATGTACCATCTTTCTATTTTGATTAATAGTTTGAGGCTCAGCCCACAATCTGGTCTCATGGGGTAGAAATATATTATACTCATTCTCACACATGTATGCATTATAATAATATAAGCAGTTATTCTTCATTAATATTATTACTATGAGATTATGGCATGGTGTTTATCAACTCATGCCTTTTTATTACTTATTTAATATCTGCTATTTTATTGTCCTCAACTTTTATATTATTATTGTTATTTGAATAATTAACTTTACTAACTATTAAGCAAATATTTGAAGCCTCTTATTCTCTAGATCAAAGCATCTCCCACTTCTGTTATAATGAAACACTTGAATTCTTGGACAGTTTGAACAGAAAACTTAGGTAAGAGTCAAAGTGTTTTGTTACAATGAAGAGATGCTTTGATCTAAAGAATAGGATTTTAACTATTAATTTTTTTATCTTAAAGATAGCATCTAGCACAATAAAATGCATTGTAAATGTAAAGTGAAATCACAGGAAATTTCAGCTATTTGCGTAGTGTGGGAGATTTATCACATGAGGTGTGTCAGAAGACTCCCTGCCCCCCCCCCCCAGATGCTGTGAGTTTCAGTATTCAGTACCAAACTCTCTTACTCTAATAAAACTTGAGTTAAAGCTGAGAGGACATTGCTGGGAGCTTGCTATGATGGAAAGGTCCAGTCAGGCCAATGCTGCAGTTGATGGGGGTCCCACTGTGCAAAGGGTAACTACAGAGGGTCTCTGTGGATCCAGCTAGTAAAACCCACAGCTGCTGCTAGCAGATCACTGCCTGTTGAGGTATGACTGGAAATGTCATGTTTGCACTTTTAACTTATTATTATTTTAAATTCTTTCTCTTCAGTCACATTTTGATACATAACGATAGTCTCATTTACAATGGATGGGAAATAGCTGCCTTTCCCATGAAGAGTTGTTCAGCTTGTGGGTTTTGACCAGCTCTTGCAAGTACATAATTTAGATTTCTACTTAAAATACACATTTTGCCATTTTACTTTGTTAACAGAATGCACTTTAGTATGGATATTTTGCAATGTCACCAGAAAGTGGAAGGAGAAAAGTGCTAAGGATTGGCAACAAAAAAAAGGAAAAAATACTGTGAAAGATTTATTCACTGTACACTCATGTAAGAACTATCTTCTCCTGGAGATTTCCCCTAAGCCCTGGAAAAGATGACTTCTTAAAGTGTTCTCCCTGTCCTACTGAGAAATCCATAGCTATCACCTCTTTCGGGGAGTGTGGGGACCATGGAGATGCTAAACTCCCAAAGATCCTTTTGGGAACCAATTGATGATAGATTAAAATATTTCGTAACAATCTCCATGGAGACCAAAACCAGGCTGGCATCCTCCAGACCGATGGTGATAGAAAACCCTGTTGGCAATGTGGATTACTGGGTGCTCCTTTTGGAGTCAGAGGCTACCCTGGATGATGTGGTTTATCTCAAGTGTAAATCAGATGTGACTCAGTGGCAGACACTGCACAGCGAAACATTCAGAAGAGTTGCGTCAGCGCTGAATCAAAGCCTGAAACATAGATCATTATTTAAAGAGAGTTATGAGAATGCCATGAGTTTTGAGAAGATGATCAACACTGCTGAAGAAGCAAAAGCCAAGAATTAGAGATATACCGATAGGAAGCTCTTAGGATTTATTAACTGTTTTGTTTGGACTTATTAAAAAGGAATGACACCCATTAAAGTATATCACAGGAATGAGATATCTAGCAACCCCAGGACTGTGACTGAAGGGAAGCTCTGTGATAAAGTGAGGGCTCTCTATTGCTTTCCAAAGACAAGGCACTCAGTAAAAAAAAAGAGGTTTTGCTTTATAAAATTTTTCTTTTGATTCAAGAGTTTTCTCAAGCAAATGGCCCAATTCTCATGAAATACATGTATTTGGGCATTAGTCTGAGACATTTCTGATATTTTTATGACAATTCAAAGCACTTCCATTGCTGTGTTATTTAAGGTTGATGTGCACTGGCAAGTCAGATGGTCAGTGTGAGGGCCGGGCGGGCAGGAGCTGGCCCAGCAATGGCAGCTTGTCTTTCTGCTTCCCACATGTGAGGGGCATTTACTGTGGGGAGCTTGACAATACCCAAAACATTAGCATTGGTGTGGAGAGCAAGTGGTAGTAATGTATCCATTCGTTTTTGCTGTCTCTTCACAGTGGTATTTCTTCGGGTTGCCAAACTGCAGGCTGTGCTCTATTACTCTATTTACTGAAGCATTTCTGTATTTACCTGTGCTCTTCAGGTGCTATAGGAAACAGCCATGCTCCTCTCCATCTTTCCACGAGCCTCTGCATGCACATCTTGCTAGCTTTGCATAAGCAAAAGCCACAGCTGAGGCAGCTGGGAGTGCCCCCATCAGCAGGAGTGTACCATCTTTCTGCTCCCTCTTGCTGTCTCTCATCTTTGTTTAGTCTTTGGTGTCAGCAGCTTTCTCGCAGTTCAGATATGAGCTGCAGAGGTTTGATGCACTCACTGTACATACATGCTCACTGGATCCTTTTGGAGTGGTGTTTCTAATCCCCTCACACATGAGGGTGTGTTTGCCCCTCTGCTGCCCACCGTGCCCCCCCAGCACCTCACCCCCTCTGCTGTTCTCTGCTATGTTTCTTAATAAGAAGTACAAGTCACAGGCTAAGATAAATCTCTTTGTCTTCTTTTGTTAGAACTATACCTGCCTTTTAAGTGATGTCAGAACAACTCTGGGCTTATTTATCTGCATTCAGGAAATTCTGCTTTACTGGTGTAGATTTTAGACCATGTAAAAACAAGACTGTTTCTTGTAAATGGTAACTGGGAGTGGGGACTTTGAAATACAGAAGTTCCAATCCTGCTTCATGAAAGCTGAGAGAACATTGCTTGATAGGTTAAAAAATAATTTTTCAGGTGGACTTCTGACATGTATCTGAGCTATTTATCATGTCCCTTCAACTAATTGTTTCTATAATTCAGATCATGTTTCTTTTCAGTTTAAAAGTAGTGATATGTTGAACATAACCAGGATAACTGAGGTGCAACTAGGGAGAGCTGCCTTTCTTTTTTTGAAAATAATTGTTCACTCCCTCTATGATATGGCAATAGGAGAACATTAGATTAGAAATCCTGAAATCCTGTTTGCCACCACCACCCTATGGGAATGCTTGGTCCTTTGTGCATGCTCCATTTTTTTTTTCATTTGGTCGAACTTCATTGCAGCTTATTATTATTGAAAGTTAGAGAAGAGACTGAAGACTGATTACAAGGATATGGTGTACCATGGAAAAGCCTAGTTATATAAAAGCTTAGTTGAGAGCCAACTACTTTGTGTTCTGCAAAAGCTACTGCAGACGTCCCTGTTGTTTTTATTGATCTTATAGATTCAGTACCAGGGCATTTAGAGTTTAGCTTTGCTTTGGAGACTGGCATATTTTACTTGAATTTGCTTGAAATGCAACAGATTAAAGTGATCTGACAGATTTTTGAATGCTGGCCTAGAAAAAGAAATACAAAGGTTTCTCATGTTAAGGTGAGCCAGCTGTCTCCAGAAGAAGAGTTATCACTCCACACTGTCACCAGATTTTCAGATGCCCAGAAGCTCTGATCAGGCAGAAAGCCTGTGCCAGGGCAGGCAAAAAGCTTCCCCTGCTGCCACGGGTAGGAGCAGTTAGCAGTGCCATGTGCATCCAAAAGGGTTTGGTGTGATGAGGCTGAGCCCTGCCCACCCCAGAGCCTCCTGACAGGTGGCGTTGGGTCCAGCTTCCTGCTCTGCAGCAGACCTGATGCTGTACCTCCCGCTGGGGCTTCCATCAGCTCAGATTGAGCAAGTCCCGAAGATCAGCTGGGAATCCAATCCCCACCCAACCTTCTACACCATGTACCTCACTTCCCCAGTCTTTGCTGCAGTGGCATTTCTTATGTTTTAAACAGAAATCTTTCAAAACTGTGATATTTCCAAGGATATAGAAGAGTGCTCTAGTTGCTATTTTACTTAATATTAAAAGGTTAAAAAGCCCATGAAAACATATAGCTGTGTGGAAATTAATGATGCTTATCTCTTGTAAACTGGTGCTGTGTATGTACCTATCCACTCATAATGTTTTAAAATATACATAGCAGAGTGCAGATAGTGATAACACGTTTGATTTTATCTGCTACAAATATATATATATTTGTATGTCAGACAAAAGTCTTATCTCTCTTTCTACTCTCTGTATTGATAGAATCCATAGAGGATTTAATCCAAGTGTGCTTCTCCATGTTATTCATCTCAACTGTGCACTGAGAAAGTTCAAATATTTAAATTGGTTTAAAGTCAGAATATTAATGGCTGTTCTTAGAAATTCAATAACAGTTACATTTTCCCAGTTGATGGATACTGTCACAAATGGCTACCGCAGGAGTAGGTAGTTAATTACTTTGCAACAATTAGGATCTTAGCACAAGTATATGAAGACCTTTCCTAGTATGTGTAAAGAGAAGCACTGAAGCACTCTCAGCTCCTGATTGCTGTAGGAGTGTGTTACCGATCCTAGCTGATAAACCTTGGAGCTGCTGTTGACAAGCAGTATTGTGTTTTACCTAGGGGCAAGGTCTAGGAGGGTTCAGGACCCTGTGCAGGACACAGGGTTTGGTGTAGATGAACGTTGTTTACTCTTAAAATATCAATCCTGGTGAAAGAGAGGATTGCCCAGGAGAAATACAGCTTCTCTCTAAAGGCAAAGTTTTTCAGCTAGAAAGACAGAAAGAGAGACACAAAACTTTCAAAGAGAATTAAGCAGCAAGGAGACAAGCCCTGTGCAACATTACATTGTGACTGGCCACCTTTTCTTAGTGCAAAGCCGGAACATATGCTTTATTTCAAACCTGTTTTTAAATACACCCCTAATTATGAAATCATTCCCAGAGACCTGCATGATAAGGAAAGAAGAATTATTATATTAACCTAGGGTCTTCAGTGCACTCGAAGGCATCACAAAACATCTCTCCTGCAGTCAAAGCCTGCGCACTCCCTCTTTTCTGTCATCCAGTGAGTCTCTTCTTCTTTTAATCTCCTATTAAAATCCTTTCTATCCTCTTCAGTTTATGACTCTGCTGCTGCAAGGTGGTTTGTGGCACTCAATATGGCTAATCCTTGAGATCGCATCATATTGAGAACAGAATAATTGAAAACAGCTTGAAGCAGTTATAGTTAGGCACACAAATCAATGACAGATAATCATTTAAGCACAAACCAAAACAGACATTTACATAGAAAATAATCATGGTCTTGGAGTTACACCCTGTTCTTGCCATGCAAAATCTTTCATGGATTTGGCAGAGTACCATCGAAAGCTAAATCCCATTGCCAGTGTGCCCATCCTCTTGAGACAGCCCTGGCAAACCCCTGCCAGAAACCTGAGCTCAATTGTAAATAGGTTTGTCTTGAAGGCCATTCAGCTTTGGGTGAAATAAAACTGCACTGCCCCCTGAGCTGTGTGAGAGTCATGGTCTTAGATGAGCAGCCCAGAGCAGTGCAAAGCTGCAAAGCAGAGGAGCAGATGGGGCTGTGTCTCCCCTTTCGGGGTCCTGCTTCCATCCCCAGTCCCAGGGGTCATGCTCAGGTGCACTGCACTGTGCATGGAAGTGCAACAATAATGAAGAAAAACTCCTACAGTAGAATGTTTCCTAGCTCAATAGTGCAGATGGGAGCACATATTTCCCTGTCATTTTCTTATGACAATCATATTCATACCAGCTGGTTAAAATGTTTTAATAAATGGTTACCTGATGAGAACACTTTCTCATAGCTACGGTGCTGGGGTTTGCTCATTTTTGCCACAATCCCAATAACCTTTCAAATTAAAAAGCAAAACAAACCCAACAGAATTACAATTTATTTATTTATTAGGGTCTTTAGAAAGGCACCTGGAGACTTAAATCCCAGCTCACCTAAAGTGATAATTTGAAGAAAATGTGTTGGGGATGTCTGTTGCTCTATGTTGTTTGTCCTAGGGGTGCTGGAAGAGCCAAGCCTCCATCCCTGTCTGGGGGCACATTCCATAGCCAGATGAGTGAGTGAGTGCTGTTATGTGTTGGCTCCCACAGCTCTGAATCTCTCTGGAAGAATTTCTCTGAAGAGATGAGGTAAATCCAGAGTGAATGCCCATCTGTTTCTGTGCGAGGCTGGGAGTCACGACCTCCCCAGTACTCCCTGCCCCCCTCGCTGCTCTCCTGGCTGCAGTCCTTCTGCCAGGAGCTGACCATCCTGCTGCTGATATGATACACATGCATGCACAGAAATCAGACAAAAAGAGCTGGTCTGGTAAGTTTTTATTATTTATATCTGCTTATAAGTGGGCAAGTGGGACTTTAGTCCTATTATTTAACCTTTTGCTTTGAAAACATCAACACCTGCACCAGAGAAGTTTCAAAAGTTTAGTTGCCAATTTTCCTTCCACTTTCTGTGACTCCGGTGAAAGGGTATTATTTATCAAACTAAGTGTATGTTATAATCTTTGCAAAATGGTAAAGATCAAAGACTACCTTGCATCAAGTGGAATTACAATGCCATAACATTTTTTCTTGTTACAACTGATATCAATCATGGCATGACAGCAAGCCACAGAGAAGGTTTTTCAGTTGGTATCACTGACATGCTGCAAACATCTGAAATACAGCAGCCAGCTAGCATTTCTTCCTTTCTCTGGGTGTGAGAGGGAAAAACCAGCAGCATAAGTGCCTTCAGTACCCATGCCATTAAATATGGCCATTTGGCAGTGAAACGCGTGCACATGACTTTAGCTCTGCCTGCGGCTGTTGCATCCTCGTAAAGGAAGAGATAAAAGCCTCTATGAGAGGAGAGGGCTTGATTTCAAGTGACAGTAGTGACATTTTCAGCAATGACCCCCAAGTGCGGCAGAGTCCACCATATGATACTCCTGTCCCAAAGGCATGTGCATCATCCTCCTCTCTCTGGGAAGAGGTGGGAATTCAGATGAGTGGCCAGGGCTGCCCAGCACTGGGTGGTGAGGCACCGACCCAGCTGAGCCCTGAACAGCATCTGGCTCTGCTCATGGTGCCACTGCCAGCACGAGTGCTGTGCAGCTTTCTTCTCACAACTCACAATCATATCTCTGTTTAATTTAGTCTTGCGAGTCTTTTCACCGTGGCCACAGACAAAGAAAGGAATAAGATTTCTCTTGCTCCTCCCCAGGACCTTGTCAGGCTGATGAGTTTTACAGATCCAGCACTTAAAATACTGTATGCACTGTGTCCTCTAGACTTATCTCTGAGAGTATCTGGTGGAGAACAGAAAGGAAAGGGGAATTATAAGAGATCTGTTTGCATACAAATCACTTCCATCTCTCTTCTGCACAACTAGAGCCAGCCCTGTGTATTTCTCCTTGCAACATGCACAAGTCCACGGCAGTATCCTTCTGTGCTGTGCTCACAGGTTGTGCTTTTGCCAAGTGCCATCTGAGCTCCCAGCCCATGGAGATCCCCCCAGACCGTGCAGCAGGAGCTTGCAGCAGTGGGGCACACTGAGGCACATCCTGCTGTCAGCCAGCACCAGCAGGAGCAGCAAGGACCAGCCTGTGGAGCCTGCACACCACTACACACAGGCAGGAGCCCAGGAGCTCCAGGCAGAGGGAGGCTGCAGTTGTGTCGAGCAGTATCGATTCTGGCAGTGACTGGACCATTTAGGTTTCTGTATTGGGGTTATATGAGCATTATGATTTCATAAAATGCAACTTCACTTTAAATGGTCCTGCAACTGTTTCTCAGGGACTTCAATCCAGAGTGGGAATCCTTTAAACATAGCAAAGAGGAAAAGAAAAAAAGGAAATGTGGTTGGGAACATATGAGGGTTCAAAAAATTTAAACATCTTGGGTTTTCAGGATTCTCCTGCTATTTGAATAGAAAACTGCATGATTTTAGACAAAGTGCCCATCTTCATTTTTTAAGTCTCCTTTTCCTCTGTTGCAGAGAGCCACACAATGTACTTCCCCACCAGTTACTAAAATGCTTCTAAAAACTTGAAGAATTATTTGAAAAAGGGCTTTCCTATTCCTTATGCATAAAACATGCATGCATATTCATATAAAACATTTAGAAAAATTTGTACCAGTTATAATTAGCATGTTTTGTGCATCTATTTTCTTTGCTATTAAATAACAAATTTGTGGTAACCATAGCAACTGGAACATCACATGGTACCAGTGCTATTTTGGGGATAACATAAGTACCTTTCTTAAAGAAGCATTCACACCTCTAAGCTATGAATTTTAATAATTTTCACGACAAATTATTTGTTTGGTAGATTGTATTTGTCCCTCATCCTAACACTGATTTAACGTGGAATGCACTACCTTGTACTGCAGTGCCTATGACCACTTAAAAGCTGTGATGAGTCCTCCTGTTTTCCAAAAAGGCAAGAGAGTTAGGAAAGGCAAAGGAGAAGCTATGTGGCATATTAGTGGAACTTGCATTGACGGGAAAAGTACAATAAAATTAAGGATTTCTCTTATTTTTTCTGGGGAAGGAGCTCACATTGGTCTTGTACCTCTTCACGGTTGAATAGAGGAAAGCAAAAGGAAAGAGATGCTTTAATCTTGGACTCCTACTGGAATAAGCCAGAAGTGCTGTAGCAGCTCTACTGGAAGACAGGAGAGGTCTTTGGGAAGTTCACATGGGAAGAGACCGTTTGAGCCATCAAAGCCAGTTCCCTACTGCTGCAGTCAAGTGTGTTTGTCTACTGAGTATCTTCAGTACACCACACCTCATACCACGGGCCTTCCAGCATATCTCAGAGCCTTACACTAATGAGATAAAGAGCAAGAGACAAATGCCACAACAGTAATGAGCCAGTAAAAGAGATTGGGTGGCAACAAGGTCGGTATTCATGTGCTAGAGTAGGGATTCTCTTAGAATTTGCTGGAGAGTCATATTACAGATAAGAGCAAAATGTCTCAAGAATCTCTGCCACTGTTGCGATGAATTGAGGAAAAATGGAAAAATGTGGAAGACATTCCCTACAGTCTCTAAAATTGGTAATTCAGTTAATTGTGAGACTATAAGTAAGATGAACCAAACAGGCACCGATGAGAAATGAATGCTATTAAAAATACCCTGCCCACACTGATGTACTAATGAAAAATGCTGGTTGACATGATTAATTGTTTTATCACGAAAGTGCCTGTATAGATGAAACCCACCCTGAGCTGTCAGGATGGTGTTATCCATCTCCTAGAGCAGAGGTAATGAGGGATCATTCACCCTGGGTGGCTCAGGCAGGTGATTTGGGTTAATACACACACCGAAGAGGCCATTAGGCTTGGAAATTACTTAGCTTGAGCCTGCCTGCCAGGGTAGAGTTTGGAGCAGAGGAATTTTACCAGAAGGTGAAGAAAAGTGCTGAGGTGGATGAAAAGAGCCACGAAATGGAGCTGTAAGTAGACACAGGAGCATGTGCAAGAAATAGGGGGGTGTAGGGCCTGCCAGGGCTGTGCTGACAAAGGGGTGTGATGCCCAAGCAATGTCTTGGGCCTGAGGCTGGAGCCTCTGGTGCAGGCAAGAGTTTACCAAGCTGTGGACTGGCTTGTGGCAAGTTGCAAGGAGTAAAAGTTAATGAGAATTTTAAGTTTATAAGCTCAATTGGACATAACCTTACATATCTAAGTCAAACTTGGGGAATTAGCCTGAGTAAAGATTCACAAAGTAATGCTTTGCCTCTGACTCCATTTTGTTCTGCCTACCTTAAGTTTTTCTCCATTCAGGTATATCATTGGGAATTTTCTTTTTAGAAAGTTCATCTTTATGTACCGCTAACTTTTGTTTAATCACAAGCTTATTTCTTCTTCTTTTTTTTTTTTAATTAATAATTACAAATTGTAAAATGTTGCCCTTCAGCCCTTTTGAAATTATGGTTTTTGTTTCCGAAAGTGCTATAGTACACAAAAAGGTTGAAAAGGAAATTAAAGCAAACATTCTGATCTCAAAATTGGAAAGTTTTGATTACCCTCAACTAACCCTTAATTGTTTACTATCTTTGCTTGCCTGCACAAAATAAATAATCCAAGATGGAGCAATCCTTTTTCACCTCTCTTTTGCTAAGTCCTTGGGGACTTGCAGTGCTTGTTTCAGGAGGCCCTGTCAGGATGTCTTGTGTAGTGGCTGCCTGAGAGAAGAGGCTCCCTGGTCCCCACCATGCTCCCTCCGTTATTGACCCTTTTGGACTGAACCTGCTTCATCCTCTCTTGCTGCAGCTCTTGCTGTTCCATGTGTTTCTCCACCCACTGCCTGCCCCCTCTACCAGTGCTTGGGACATCTCCACCATTTGCCTGTGCTGTGGAGAGGGACTGGTCCTTGGCTCGGCTGAGTGCAACTCTGTTCCAGCATTTCCCTCACTTCCAGTCTCATTCTCTTCCCAATACCCACTTCTTAAGAAAAGTCTTGGGAAAAGGTCTAACAAGGCAGCAGCAAGGCATTTCAGCTGAACACATACGCTTCCAGGAGCCCTGAGGGGTGAAGCAAAAGTAAACCCATTAGAGGCAAAAAGGGAAAATTGCACAATATGCTTTTTTCCTTTTCTTGATCCATTCTGTGAAATGGGAACTTCCTATTCTACTTTATGTTTGGAGAGGAAGCAAAGCAAAGAAAAAGATTTGGAAGATGCTGGCAAGTGATAACATACAAAGGAATTATTTTTCTTACATAGTAAATGAATGGCTTTCTGCCCTGCCTTTTGTTACAACTCCTTAATCCAGCCTGTAAATAGGAATTTTCCCTTTGGACTGACTGTTTAGATATGAGACTTAGAGCTGATCTGAAGTAATGGGATCAGAAAATAGGAGAGATATATCAAAGAGAATGATACATACGCTCACACTACTGAACTTTCTCTTGCAGCACTCCTCGGATACTGTATGTAAATGTTCACAAGTACAAAGTGCACTTCATTTTACTGCAGACCTAAGCTAAGACATGGGTTCTGAGAAGCCTGCTTGTTTGATCCTCGGGGGGCAGCCCACCTGCCTTAGGGCAAAGCAGAGATGCTCTGCAATAAAGCAGAATGTGAGAGGTAATTCCATTGCATGGCCTGATTTGTGCTTGCTAAATGCTGGAAGAACTCGGCATTTAAGGGTGCTGGAAGTGGAGATTCGCATTCCCAAATCTCAGAAATGGCAATAGTAAGCCTGACCATGCAAATAAGCCAGTAAAACAGAGATGTGACAGAGAGAACTCTTAAATCAAAAAACAGATTATCTTCAAAGAAAAACTACATTTCACATACATGAAAAAACTTTCTACTCTACGTGTTAGGCTACCCAAACTTTTGTAATGAAGTTATAGCCTTTCTGACCATTTCCTCAGGGCTGTGACATGGCTTTCTGTGAGTATGGCTGGACAATGCATTGTTCTTCTTGGGTTTGGAAACTCTCCAATTCATATTCAGCTGCTGTAGAAAAAATCCTGAAAATTCACAGAGTTATCTTGTTTCCAAAGACACTTCTGACCTGGGCAATGTATTCTAAAATCCTTAATAATTTTCTGCTTACTGAAAATCTTCCCTGACTGAATAAGAATTTTTCCCATGTCAGAAATTAAAGGAGAGAAGGGATGTCTAGTGTGGTTCTTAAAGATTATCATGTATATACGTACATAAGTACAGTGAGAATATAAGTATAAAATATTATACATATATTTTCTTATTAATTTAAAATTGATAAATTAGTTACTTACCTTCCACTTTGTATTTAGGAACATTTAGATGTTATTTGATGCTATTTATATTTTTCAGGCCATCTCTTCATAAGATTACTTTTTGAATAGGTGCTACTAGGCCTATATTTTAGAAGATATTTAAAGCAACATAAAGAGGTAAACCCCCAAACAGCAACGTCAGAGTCATCTGAAAAAGTTGCTCAGACTAGGGAGCTCCACAAACAAACTTGGTTTCTTTCATTTCTTTCATTAAACTTGTGCAAACCAAGTAGAACTTTGCAGATCGATAATAAGACCTAAGGAAAAAAAAAACAGTACCTAAACAAAATCTCTCTTGTGCTGCTTACATCTGCTTTATACATAAGCAGAAGTAAAGATCAATATTTGTGAAAGTAGTGGCCTGAGCAGATTTTCTTCCCCACTGAAAATACTGCGTGACTAAATAGGAAACCTTTAGAGGAGGCACTGCAGGATCTGCCCTGTGTTCCCAGAGTTTGAGGCTGTCAGCACAGAGCTAGTTGCTTGTAACATTCCCAGCTCTTCTGCTGAACAGTATGAACAACAGACAGACATCCATGTGCATCTCTCTTTTTCTTTAAAATAGTCTTTATCACTACTGTATTCTCTTCTAAACTGTATGAGTGAGTTCTTCTGATCTGCTACTGGGTTTTGTTTTCCTCTCAAAGTAAAGCTGACATCTGTCAAAACCACAAGTTAAGAGCATTTAAAATGGTTTTCAGTATTTGTATTAATATATTTTTCCCCGATCAGCTGAAAGCTGTGAAAAGTTTGCTTTGAATTTTCCCCTAAGATATTTTATTAAACACAAGTAGAAGGGAAGTTTTGATTCTACTACACAAATAGCAGCCACTTTATTCTCTTTTATTCTGTGCTTTAAGCAGTACAACCACTTGAATATTTCCTACTTCAAATACAAAGCCATAGTATTTAAAACATTAAAATAAATCCTTTATTTCACTTCAGTATCACTATGACTATTACTAAAGGGTGTGTCCTTCACTGCCCGTTTCAACATTACACTTAAAAGCTTTCATTTCAATTGAACTAAATCTCAACTAAGTTAATTAATAAACAGGAATATCAGGTGATGGCACAGCACCACCCAAGTTGCTAATGCAAAATGATGAGCAAGTGGTGAAAGGTCAGCCCTGGAACTGGGGTCTGCAGATGCAACCTGCTTTTCATATTGATTGTGTTTTCCACTGGGCTTTGGGTCAGGTGCTGAGACCTTGAGGCTTGCTCTGTCTGCAGCTGTCTCACTGTTTTCTTTGCTTACCTTGAGAAAGTTCTGCAATAATTCTTTACTGTTTCTCCAAGAATAAAATAGGTCTAATGTTTATCAGTGTTGCAAAAGCATCAATGCCTCTGAAAAGGTCTTAGGTGTTCCCTATGAAGAAGATGCTATACACAATAAAATATGTACAGTATGTGTATGTATAAAAAAATATAATCTCAAGGATTAATGTTTCTCTGCAGGAAATTTAGTTTTACCTATTATTAAAATCAATTGTGAATTAATATCATTTTTAGGGTAAAATGGGTTTACAACCAGAAAAAGAAAAGATACAAGCACCTGTATAGAGAGAGAAGCAACATAGAACTATATATGTTATACCAAAAGCATTTATTGGTACATAACAGACCAAAATGCAATTGCATAATAAAGTGGAAAGATGAGATTAAATGTTCAAATAGATATACTAATTAGAAAGGACATACAACCATGTGTAGAGAACCTGACAGTGAGAGAATGACAGAGATTCAGCACTACAGTGAATTATAAATGTCAAATAACAAGGATGCATGTAAAAAAAGCTTGTAACTCTTAGGAACTAGACTCTGTATTCATATGAAAGCTGTTGCCTTTATCATCTTCTTAGATCCCTCTAAGGTGTTCTGTCATTCACTGTCAAATTTTCTACGTAAGATAGTAAGACGTATGTCACACAGGTGTCCAAAACTGCTCTTCTGCCATTGTCAGGACACACCAATATATTTTGAGGGGTTTTGCAAGCAAAAAGAATATTAAGCAGGAGATCTGCTTAAGTATTAGTAATCAGTTACAGATTCTTCCCCCCTTTAGATATGATAAAATCTAACACATAATGCCAAAAATGTAGGGGAATATGGAACCAGCAATGCGTGTTCAGATGGCTGTGGACTCAATAGTCTGTTAGAGAGCCATAGGATGCACAATAAAAGTGAATGCTAACTAAATTTTGATGTGCAAGAGCATGTCTTTAATTTGCAAGATATTTTGTTTAATTAAAAGGTAAATACCATTTATAATTCTTCTCACAGACTGTTTGAGAGCAGCAATAACACCTACAGAGCTCTCAAGACACCTGAAGAACTTCTTTGATGCATCTGATCCATAGTGTAGGTACATAATTTAAGTGAAAACAGTTGACTACTTTATTAAGTGATATTTTGGTTTTTGCACAATATTGATTATTGCGTCTAAAAATTTCTAAACATCAGTTGCAAGGTACTAGCTGCATGAAACATGTAAATATTCTGCCATGGGAGTGTGGTGAAAATCCCTCCCCAAATATAATTGACTTGGCAAAACAACATTTACCCTAGTGCAGCTGACGTGCATTAAGCCAAGACAACACATGAATATGAAGGCACAAAACCTGTCTGCACAATCTGTGTTCAGACCCTTCTGCATACAGGGTACACAGAAATGCTGCCAGAGCAGTCATGACTTCTGAGGGTTGCTTTTCTTAGCTGTATCTTCTCCTTTGACACAACTCTCCAAGCTTGCAGAGCTTATAGTTAGTTTCCCTTAAGGTCTTTAAAACTCAACGCCCTGTTACAGATTTTGGCCTCATGCTCTGCTTTGGGTTGTTGTGTTTCCTTCAGCAGAACGCATCACCAGGGTACTTCCTCGGTCCTCACAGGCCGAGGTGAATCCATGGCTGCACTCATGGCAGAAGCCCTCCAAAGGCATCATGCATTTGTCAAACAGAGCAGCTGAAGCCAAGAGAGGTGTCCAATGGGAAGGCAGTGCTAGTGCAGAGATGGTTGTTGTGCAGTCACCCTACTGCATCTGCACAGCTGCTCTTTGAAACCCCAGTGTGAGCTGCCCAGCAGCACTGAACAGCTACAGCTGCTGACGGAACACTGTAGGAGAACTGACTGACTCTGAGAGACACTTGCCTCTCCTACTGGTGGTCATTAGGGACAGCATCTCCAGGTCAGCTTTTCCAGTGGGGAGTCCTGCAGTTCACATTTTGTTAGGTTGTTTTGAAGTGAGTAGAATGCCTGGGAAGAAGCACAGGCTGCTGACACCAAGCTCCCTGATATGCTAAAGCTGGATCATGTTCTGCTCAGAGGGTCTGATGGTATCAGCCTCCAGAGAATCAGTGTCTGACACTTCCCAGTCTGTTGTTCATATTGGTTTGGTCTCAGCTGAGCTATTTCTTACAACGAAGAACATATCTGAGAGTTACAATTTGCTGTAATCATATTTTTCCATTTTTTCTCTGTGATAATTACTCCCATAAATATCATTGCTTCACCTCAGCTCAACAGAGTGCTCTCTATTTCTGTCTCAGTCTCAACCTTCTGCACTTGGATTGCTGGGGAAGGACAATGATAGCATTTGTTATTACCAGGACCACTCCAGCTAAGAGACTGTTGGGGCTTCCAGTGCTAGTGCTGTTTCTGTGCAGTACTAGCTGATCAAAAATTGCCTTCTGAATTGAAAACTGGTGAAGAAAATGTGTTAAATTGTGTCTATTTTTAAATAATAATAATAATAATAATAATAATTATTATTATTATTATTATTATAAATAACAGTAATAATAAAGCTTTGACTTGGTTTTCAACTAGGCAAAGATTTGAAAACCAGAAGCCAGAATGCAGCTTTGCAGTTAAACATCCCTGGCTTTACTGCTGGTCCTTGGGTTTAGTTTGATGACAGAGAACATTTTTAATGTAATCAATGGGCTACAGGTCTCAGTAATTCTGGTTCCTAGCGTGCTTACTGACTAACAGCTTTTATGATAGACCCTTAAAGTAGACTTCAGAAGAGTATGGGCTATTTTTAACTGCAGCTTCAGTCACAGACACATTTGGACTTCAGAGGCCTAGGCACCAGGAGTACCTGGAAAAGAGGTGCCTGGTTTGAGAGCATACAATGCAAGCAAATATATGGGAAAGAAAAAGAGGCAAGAAGAGGAGGATTGTTGTCCCCATTTTAAAATTGGTGAAATGTGGCAAAAGACTAAAGGATGAGCCCACGTTACCTCTGTTTCCTATGGCAGACCTGGCATTCAAAGCCATGTCTCCAGATTTCTAATGTACCCTCTTAACTACAAGGCCATTCTTCCCCTCCAGAAGATGATATATAGGTATATAAATGTGCATTGATGTAATGCCAAGTTATAAACCACAAGCCTTTCAGAACTCATGTCCCTGATAGATTACAAAAGAACTTGAAGTCAGGAGAATTGTGGTTTGTCTGACCTTATGCTAATCATTCTCCCTACTTGTGTCTCGGTCAAACTGAAAATGGATAGAATAATGAACCCTTTTGAAAACCGTAATTTCTGGGTGTTGGTCATGACCCAGTTTTCATAAGTTGCTAGGATATGGGGATAATCAGGGAAATGAAGATTCTATCTTATGAGACAAGACCGAAAAGCTTGATTTAAACAAAAGAAATTATGAGAAGGAATATTAGTACACTGTGAAGGGAGTAAATATCAGAACTAATTAAGTTCAAGGACAAAACTGGCATCTGAAGAAATGGCTATAAACGGGCCCCTAATAAACATAGGCTTGAAATCTTAAGAAGCTGAGTTATGAGATTCTGGAACAGTTTTCCAAGGGGAATAATAGGGCCAGAGAAAGTAAGTGCTTTTTAAATGGATCTCAATCAGTTCGTGAACTAGGTATCATGCCTGAGACAACCAGAAAGCTATCAGGCCAGAAAATCCAATGTCCCCAGGTAACAGCCAGAACACCACCTAGATATAACATCAGGTGATGTTCTAGAGAAAGAAGTAGCCAGTCACGATGTATCTCAAATTGCATCATGTGTTTTTTGGTTTTTAGGCGACTCCGTTCAGAGTTCCTCTTCAATTCCCTGATTATCTCACCAGCCTAGCACTTGAGGTGTTATTCAACATTTCCAGGTAATCCTTCCCTGCTCTCAAGTGCCAGCGTAGGAGCAGAGCTGGAACAGCTCAAGGTAACATTGGACGAGGAGCTCCTCGTGTTGCCCGCTGAGGATGGGAGAGCAGGGGTGGGCGTGACCAGGGGCGGGTGTCTGGGCAACATGCACAGTGCTCTCCTC
>NW_021940660.1:2767312-2769231 GCF_001715985.3 Manacus vitellinus
CGCCTCCCCTCGCTCTAGCAGCCCTTCTCCCCGCTGGCTATGGATTCATCAGGGAGTGGAAAAGAGCACTCCGACGGGCGTACTTTGCCTCCCCGTCGGTGTGCGTAGACGCGGCTGCTGCAGGCATCTGTGGCTTGTGTACGTACGTGGCTTTAATAATTACATATACGTCTCTATAACCTCAGAATTCAGGAAAGACTAGAAAACGCTACCAAATTGAAGTGTTGGCAGCAGGGGTGATTGCAGGTCTGGATGCATACTCCATATCATCCCAACTCACCGCCCCTTCCTTCCTCCCTTCCCCCTCCCCCCCCAAATCATATTTATCTGAGATTATGTCAAATATCAGTGATCGGAAATGTCTTGCCCAAAAGCCATTCCCGCTGGAAAAAGTCAAAAGGGTTCCTGGCATTAAAACGACCTTGCGTCATTCCTGATGAAATTAGCAGAGCTGCTTGTTTAGAGCTTTGCTAAGGATGCACTTTGGTCACAGTAAGAAGTAAGAGATTTGGGGTTTAACCCCCCGTCTGAGCAGGAGCCGTCTGCTTTCACTAGCTGCAAAGCCCGAGACCAGCACTCGAAAGCGCCTTAGACCCGCAGTCCATTTTTCACTTGTCTTTAAGTGCAAGTGATGGGAATTGCTAACCTCGGCTAAGAAAATTTCATTTCCCCCATCCTGCTAAACGGTTCTGGTCGACATATGTTTGTTATCAGAGAGAGGTGCTATGAACACAGAGCCATTTTCTTAGCAGCTCTTTGACTCTGTGTTACCATAGTCCCACACGGCATTGGTCCTTTCCCGTTGGGAAGTCATGAATAAGAGACTATGAAGCTTGCACGTCAGATCTTCCTCAATTAATCCACCATTAGCATGTTTGGGATCCTCTACTGGATGGTTAACAGCAGCTTTGGTAACTGTATGCTGTCCATACCCAATTATGCTCTGCTAAAAATGAACTCTGCAGAACAACCTTCCTGAGCTGTCAGTGTCTCCCGTTTTCCTATTTTAACGCTTGTGTGTAGTGGCAGGCGACAGATGGTGTAGATCAGATCGATTTGATTGCATTAGGCGATTTTTTTTTTCCTCCTCTCCCCCCCGACTCCTTTTCTGGAAGCCCACATTCATCTGAGAGGCGATCGCCGGGGACATGGGAAGCAAGAGCAGCCGCCGATGTGTGAAAGCAACGAGACATGGCCAGCCAGAGGCGCCGGGGTCCCTTCACGGGGTTTGTTAACATGGTAATCCGGCACCAGGAGAGAAAGCTGCTTTCTGCTGCCCAGAGCCCATTCCCCATCACACATCAGATGACTCCCTGGTTTTACACACAGTTGGAGTTCTGCTCGAAACCTGGATTTAAAGGGTAAGCGCTTCAATAGAGGTGGATTTCTGGTGGTTGTTCGGGTAGGTGGCAAAAGGAGCGAGCTTCCAGCGATTTTTAAAAAGAGGCTCCCTGTTAGCGGGCATGAATATTTTCTTCCTTCCTCCTTTCATTTCTCACTTTGTCTCATATTAACTTTTAAACTAAAAACACACAGTGCAGTTCACGTGTCTTACCATTTTTTTCTTTTTTTTTTTTTTTTTTTTCCTTCCGTGCTGCCTCCCCTTTCACCAGCGAGCCCCCTAATTCAGAACGATTTCTCGCACGGAAAGACATCGCACCTCTTTATTGACGGATGGGATCAATATTCCCCCTTCTGAAATTTGCTTTTCGTGGCAAACCCGAGCTCTGCTCAGAGCTCCGCTCCTGGTAGCTTAATTGTTTAATTCCCTCCATCCGTTCCCCTCCCTTCTGTGTGTGTGTCGCTCTCCGCGGGCACGGCAGAGGAGGCGGAGGTGCCCCCCGGGGCCCTTCCCTGGCCCTGCCGGGCTGGGGCTCTGGCACCCGGGCTCTTTCGGCGGGGAGCGGGGCGGCAGCGCC
>NW_021940660.1:2769616-3111610 GCF_001715985.3 Manacus vitellinus
AGATGGACACGGCGAGAACAGCTTTGGCGCCGCGCGGTGCTGCTTTCCCCCTAGAATCACATCCTTTAATATTTTTAAAAAACCCAACAAACACCCAAAGTTTGGATTTCTGCCCAATTCTCGATGCATTTATGGAGCGCCTCCAAATTTCGGAGAATATCTGTCTAGGTGTATCACTGTAGAATGTTTTCGCCACGACTCGGTGCATTTCACTTTTTCAAACGGCTTTTGTTCAAGTTGAAGGAAACCCACTGCATCAGTTATTTGAGTTCCAACGCCAGCTAATGGGGTTAGAGCCTTCAGTTTCACAGCGGGGAAAAATTACAGTGTTTGTTATTTACTTTCCAGCTGCCATTTAGAATACGACTTGAGAGCTTGCTGTGTTAGAGGAATACAGGAAATTACACCTACAATGAGATTAAAATAGAGGAGAGTGTGTTGGAAATATTTTTTAAATTATTTAAGGTAATGTAGCTATCAAAGTATTTTTTGTTCTCTTTCTATCTTTGTTTTTCCCTTGTCTTTCAAATTCAAGCCAGAGTCTGTTACAAAACAAATGCTGTCTTCTCGTATGTTTTCGTACGAAGCATAGTAGTAATAAGTCAAGGGAGGCAAGGGCTCATGTTAAGGAAGAAATCTGTAGGAAAAGCAAACTTGTATTAATTTCAATTGGAATTTAATCAACAAGCTGGTCAGTCACCGAATGCAGTGGATAATGAGAGCTGTATGTGCTGCATAATTACTCATGTCTGAAGAAGTGCGGAGTACCCCTGCTCTGTGCGGGTTCGGACGGTGCGGTGCTAGTTTTTTTCCCCCCTCCCCGTCACTCACACGGAAGCTGTCCTTAGTATCAGGAACTGGGGTGAAACAGCACGGAGAAGTTCCTAAGCGCTAGGCGAAGTGTGCTGTGCCATGACGTTGCAGGGATCCTTTCTATTTAGTTGGCGAACAATAAACGTTTATTATCACCGCGGCAGATCATCAGACAAAGCTTCCCCCTCCCGCCTCCCCCAGGCACGAGCGCTGCTGATAAGGGAACTGCTCCGGGTGACAGGCAGAGCCGCAGGCGCCATTCGGAAATAACTTCTTTTATTATTGTTATTTCCCCCCCCCTCGGCTCGCCTTTTGCAAACCTTGGCAGGGCGGCGGCAGTGTCAGGGCGGAGGTGCGCTGCCCGCCGCCCCCCGCCGCCGCGGAGCCGCCTGCCCGGCTCGGCACCTCGCAGCCGCCGGGCTCCGCCGTTCGGGCACACGCGGGGAGCGGAGCGCGCTGAATTTGTACTTTGAAGCCTTTTTCGCCTTATGTTTTCATGGCACTAGGAAGGCCTGACAGAGGAGTGCCTCTGTTGAGATAGGAGGCTTTGCTATTTGTTTCTTTGATTTCCCCCCCCCCCTCTCCATCGCTTTCCTTTCCGCCCTCCCTCCTCTTGGTAGCACATCGAGTCAGTGTGAGTCAGGACTTGTAAAATGCATTTCCAAAGCCCAGATGAAAAGTCTCTCAGGCGTGTCTGCTGCTTTATCGGAGCTCTCCCAAGCCCACCTATGCAAACAGATTTGTAATATTTGTGTGCTTAACCGTGCATCTCTTTTACAGGAATCTGTTGCTGCGTATGACATCTCTTGCAAGCTCCCAGAGAGAATTGATGGAGCATACAGCTAGGGAATAGGATACTAGAGAAGCACAGAGGAAGAAACCAGGCAATCACCAGGTAAACTCAGCCTTACTTTGATTTATTTCCTTTCACCTCGCCTGCAAGCCCCTGCCCGCTCCAGTAAGGCAGCAGGAGAGCAGAGGGACTGTACGAGTGTGTATTAAACGCCTGCTCCTCTCTTTTGCCTCCGCAGGATGGAAAGGTTCAGCGTCCATTGGATATGGGACAAGATCGCTCGGCAACCCTTGTGGATTCTCCTTCTTCTAGAGGCGAATTATAGTTATGGATTTATTGTCCCGGTGCCGCACTTCCACCACCACCACCAGCAACAGCAGCAGCTTTCTGACTCTCTTCGGTGACGGGTATTCTTGGGTGGATAATACGGATTACGTTGTTATTGCTTAAGAATACGCGTAGTCGAGGAGAGTACCGGCGGCGGGCAGGCAGGCAGGCAGCGCGACCGCCCCCAGCCCACCAGCTGGCTCCTCACCTCCTCTAGTTGCCAAGGTAGCACCTTTTCCATCTTTTCCTACGCTTTGCAATGTTTCACTCTGTGTCTATGCCCGGGCGGGGGGAGCTCGGACGCCCTCTCTTGAGGAAGGGGGTGCCCGCTGTGTGTGTGTGCGTGGGAGCAAGCCCAGGGCTGGGGAGGGCCGGGTAAAGGCTGGCCAAGCTCCGCGGGTAGGGGGTGACCGGGAGAGCCACGGCCGCTGCGGGGAGCGCATCCGCGGGCAGCGCTCGGCAGGCTGGGCCGGGGCGGGGAGGCGTTGCCGTCCGACGCCCTCGTGTCCCGATCGGCCGGCAGCTCTCAGCCGCAGCCGCGCGCAGCCCTCGCTGCTGCCTGCCGGGGGTCTCCTCGCGGACAACGAGGGCCCGCAGGGCGGGGGGCCCCGGCTCTGCCCGCACAACGCTGCAGAGCCGGGCTGCCGCCCCCTCGGTGGCCACGGCCCCCGCACCACAGCAGCCGAGTCGTGCGGGGCTGGGGGTGCTCGCGGGCGGGGAGGTGCCGAGCACCCGTGCTAGCGAGGCGAGGGGCACCTCGCACGGCCGCAGAGCGCCCGACTCCCGGGGAAGTCCCTCTTCCCCGGCTGCCGAGGGGTTCGGCCACCTAGCGGGGCCGTTACTGGCAGAGAGGTTGTGGACGGTTGCTTTCAGGGAGAGTCATGATCCTCTTACCTCCTTGTCCTCACCCTGCAGTACCAACCTAGTGAAGGCAGGATTAAGAATCCACTTCACACCAGTCCCAGCCCAATGTAGAGTTTGTCAGCTTCTGAGACCCCAGGTTGAGACACATGTTCAGGGCAAGAGCTGAGGGGTTGTTTTGCCCTTTGCAGCTCAGGTGGTGGCTTATTTGCCCCTCTCCCAAGAGCTCAGGACTCCCTAAATGCTGTTTGCAGCTGGACAGGTGGGAAACACGACCAACGGAGTGTTGATTCCCCTTGTTGGCCAAGACATGCCCCATTGCTTTAACATAGAAGAGGTTCATCTGATCCTCTCTCCAATCTCAGCAGCAGGATACAGGCTTTGATTAAAAGCCTGGTTAGTCTTTAGATGCTGTGCTTAGGAAAATCTTAGGCATAGCGTTCATAGTTCCAGTCTTTTTTCCCCTGCTCCTCTGCCCACAAGAGTGGCAGAGAAAAGGAGCAGGGTGTGATCATCCCTTTTTTCCCATTTGAGACCTCTCCACATCCCCAGATGATTCCAGGTCTTTTTGCCACGTAGTCACAATTGTGAGACCAGATTTCAGCCTTAAATGAATTAGATCAGAAGCCATTTTAAAGCAAGACCAGGATTACTGTGATGAGACAGCCTTTTTGAATGGATCCTTCTCGAAGCTCAGCTATGATGAGGCTAGGAACGATTTTTAATGTGGACGAGATAGACATGGGATGATTGTTAAGTTGTGAGTGCGAGGCGGGATGATGGAGAATGTCTTTCTCTCTGTCTCTTGCTTAGAGATTGAAAGGCTGTCTATGTTCTGCTTAATTATTTCCAACAACTGCCAAAGGAATCTTACTCTGTTGCCTTCAGTAGCAAGTGGAGCGCTCCTTGTTGTACAGATGTGTGGATCTGTTATTCTTCAGACACATCTTTGATGCTAGCACTCTGATCCTTGTGTTCCTCTAATACCACTTGAAAGCAGATTTTTTTTCTTCTAGTTTAGTATGTTCAACAGCCTCAGAAACAATGTTAAATTATGCTTTAAAAAGACATGATCAGCTGCTAAATCATAGTCAGTTCAGCACCATAACACAGCCACATTCACAAGTGCTGCAGGAACAGCGATGGAAATACTATTTTAAACATCCAGGTTTGTATTACAAACCTTCCTCTGATCTGAGCTTTTAGTTGACATTTTCCCTTGAGTCATGCTTAGAGTATTATTAGGAGTTCCCATTTCATCACGTAAAGGATTTGTTTGCTCTTTGCTTGGTTGAGTACCTTGTGCAGTATGGATTGGACTGGTACCCATAAATACAAGCTTAGCAAATGGTTCTTTTACTTGCTTTCTTCTAGTTGCTTTCTGTTTAGCATGATGAGATGGTTTTGCTGAATAATGCCTTAATGACAGGGCTGATGCATTTTTAATGCATGTACTCTTTGTCATTGTCAAAATTAACATTTTGATGATTGTAGACTTCTCTTCACTAAAATCTTTTGGGAATTGCTATGCTATGTGGGTTAAAAGAGTGAAAGTGTAAGATTTGATGTGAGAAATACTGGATATGCTTACCAAAATTATTCTAAAATATTTTATAAGGGCTCTTGGAATGATGCTTCCTAATAGCATGATCTCAGAGGGGCTCCCCCTGTTCATTAGCAGTTCCTGGGGTCTGTCACATATGCATATTTCTGAACAACAGTTCTCTAAGAAGTGACTATTCATATTGCAGGGATGATCCTGGGAATGCACATAGATTCCATGGGACTTGTTCAGGGGACCAAGGTTGTTCATGCTAAATTCAAAATATTTGGGGCCAAATCCTAACATTCAATGCAATAGCAAAGCCCCAATTGATTTCACTGCGGGAAAGATTAGACCCCTAGTGAAAGGGATTTTTTACAATGCTACACTTCCTACTTTTTTGCTTTAGAAATTGCGAATCCTGTGTGCTAAAAAATGACTCTAAAAACCCCCTGCCTCTAATAGTCTAATGATATTTTATTAACAGCAAAAATTATACTAAAAGTTTATAGTGGAACATAATAAGAAATTACTTTATAAATAAGGGGTTTTAATTGTACCAGTATGAGCGTTTTCTAGGACACTTTAGAATGAGGTTTGTGGCAGCACCAACCGTGCGTTAACAGCTATTTTGGTGAGTGCATATCTAATTAATTCAGAATACTGAATTTCTGTTCTAAAATGGCTTTTGTAATCTGCATCCTAGTAGAAAATTAAATAAAGAATTAGCCCAAAAATAATTACTTGAACTTAGCCATGTCTTTAAAGGCCATAATCCTATGAAGATTTATATCTCTGGGTAATTTTATCCACTGGAGTAGCCTCAAAGGCTGCTGCCATAGGTAAGTCTTTGTCATGCCAGAGCCCACAAAGCAGCATAGCCGATTGATGGCAGAGCAGAGACTGGTGTGGCAGCTGTCCTGGTGCAGAGCTGGGAGCGTGCAGGGCCCCCCTGCAGCCACCCATGATGCTGGCTGTTCCCCACCCTGCTCTGTGACTGCTTGGGCCTTCCTGGAGTGGGGAACTGCCCAAAGGACTGTGCTCCCAAGCACCATGGGTACATCGTGCCCCATGGCAGGAGTGTGAGAAGGAAGAGTAGCTTTGGTCCCTACTGTCCTGTGCAGGCAGGGTCACAGCCCTGCCTGGGTCTGCCTATAATGTGAAGCACTGCTCTGCTTAGCAGTATCCTGAATTAAGTGATGGGGACTGCCATTTGATTTCAGGTGCCCTTTCCGCAAATATTTAGGCCTACATCCCTTATATATGTATATATCTCTGAATGGAATGAATATATATGCACACACCTCTCTGAAGGGAGGCTACAGCATAGTAGAAAAGCCCCATTCTCTCAGACCTGAGAGAGGCACAACACCCACTCACTTCAGCAGGGGCTGTGCTGTTGCAGTGCGTATTTATGACCAGTGTTATGATTCCTCTTGCTGCTGCAAATTTGCCTAAAATAAATGTCCACACTGCTGAATGTAGATATGTACAGTTATGCAGATGCCTTTCCTTAGGATCAATTCTGCTTGCTTTCTGCTTTTCAGACTACATCTGATTTTGAGAGGAGTGTAAGTTTTCTTCCCTTAACAAGTTATTGTCTTTTATGTTAGTTGAGGTGGCTTCTAGTGTTCATAGGGTTTTCTTGAGGAAATTAAAAACAGTAATACCTATACATCCACACAGCTAGACACATACTTTGCAACTGTGAGATTAAGCTAACTAGCCTTTTTCTCTGCCTTTTTACATCATTCTAGCAGTAATGTACACAACTGGATTTTTATGTGTTTTTAAAAATAAATAATGTCTTTATATATACCAAAGGCTTTTTCTTCTTTTCCTTTTAATAGATTACTATTTTTCTGAAAAGCACCTCCCCCAGGTATTACCCTTAGCTGTTATGACACCTCACCGTTTAGTGTTGCAAAAGTAAATCATAACACTCATTATTAAGAGCCATAAATTTGTACCAGATTCATCATATACCTCCTGAAAGCTTTAACGGTAGAAACATTTCCTGGGCTAACGCCCATGATGATTGCATGCTTTTTATTGCTATCATTTAGTAACCAAATTGCTCAAAAATCAAAGGACTTGATTATCACATACCTGCAATGCTTAGAGCTATTTATAAAAGTTGGCTCGATAATAACAATGACTCAAAAGAAATTTAAATGACAGGCCAAAAATAAGTAGTCTAAAAGTGAAAAACCAAGCCAGAATTCATAGAGGCGATGGAAAGAGTCTGACACCAAAGGACAGACAGGATCCTGAGGAAGGTAGAGAAAAGAGTCTAGGAGGTGATGGTAGAAGGTAGATGTGACCCAGCTTTGCAGAGACAGAGGGCAGAGGAGAGGTGAAGCACCAGGGACTGTAGGCGAGGAGGTATCGCAGTGTGGCGCTCGGAGTATGCACCAGAAGTGTTGAAACCAGGTCTGGAACATCACAGATGTTTGGTAGTTTGCTTTCTGGAAAAACAGTATTAAGTTAAAAGCAGCCAACAGAATATTAGGTGAAATGTTCCAGAAACTAGAGGGGGCTGATTGATGGGAAAAATAAGAGCCCTGAATATATAGCTGAAGGGCAGGGGTTTATATATATATGTATGAATATACATACCTAGCCAAAATTACATAATAATGCCCATATAGATTAACAAAATGAGCATCATGCTTTTGAAATCGTTCTCCTACAGAAACCAGTGGAAATTTTCCATTGATATCAGGAGCGATCAGAATTTCTCCTGTCTACAGGAAAGCAATGTAGCCTGGTGTGTGCAAACAGACCTTAAGCTATGTATGGAGAAAATGCAGCATGGCTATCAAGAAACATTCCCTTTCAGTGAACCCAATACCCCTCTAGCCAGTGGGAATGATATAAAGTAATGGAACAATGTCCAGGCAGGAAAGCCCTTGCCTTAGAGATATAAAATTACCTTAGACAAGACATGGCAGGCAGTAGTCACCCTATGAGGGCTGGAGAGCCACCTGGGGAGGCCTTTTTGCCTCTGACTGCTGTGACACACCTCCATGGAGCTGAAATGGCTCTGATAATTCCCCAACACTTTATACCACTGAAACAAAGAGGTAGGCCCATAAGAGGTAACCTAAACTTTCCAAGCTACTCTAGAGTATTTCAGATTAAGTAAATTTTATCTGTTTCAGGGGCAGTTGTCACCATCGTATTGTTCTATATCAGCTCATCTGAGTTGTATGCAGTGTACAACCCTTTCACATAATTTCATTTCATAGGCATGAAATGTTGGAAAAATATACCTGTCTTTTCTTTGATATTGACAATTGCTGATTCATAACCTTGTTTGGAAAATTAGCGGTTCTCTTACTAAATCAGGACAACATCACAAAGTTTATTAATGGTCACAGGTCAGGCCTATCTTTTAAATCACTGGCAATCAAAGATAAAGTGATCAACATGGGACTGGTCTTCTCTAATTGGAGAAAGAGGAACATTCTGAACCAGAACAGTACAGCATGCAATTGTGCAGCCTGTTACCAAAAAAAGAACCATCTCGCTGCATCTTACAGAGGCATTTACATAGATAATGTAGGTTTCATATGACTACTTTTAGATTATCTGATAGTAATAGCTTTGCAAGTATTCACATTCTCCTAACAAGAAGCTGATAGAAAATTCAAATAAAAAGACATCACTAATTAACGCATTATAAAGGATTTATTTTATTTCTTTAAGTTAGGTAGGAAATAGTAAGAGCATGGAGGCTTCACACTAATGCTTCACACGATCTGGAAACTCATCCTTTAACAATCATTCTTCAGGAGATAACTTACCTGGTTACTCCACTAAATGTATTTTGTATTACCTCTTCATTAAGTTGCCATAAAATATTATCCTGAAATCCAAAGTTATACAGGTTATTACTTGATGTTTTACTAAAGCAACAGTTATTACATTCTTGATGCCCTGGTTGTTATGACCACTATGGGAAAAAATGTTTGTTGTTCCCCTACTTTCCTCCACTGCCTGGCTGTCTCCCTTTCTGTTTATGATACGTGCAAAAGATTTGATGGGATGGAAGGGATTTTCTTTCTCAACATCTTTTATTTTAGAAATGTCAGGATCATTTAATCTTCTAGTAATTGAACCATAGAGGAGAGCAGTGGAAGCTTTCTCAGACCTCTATTTAAGAGGTGGTGAATTTTCTGTTTTTAAGAAAGAGACTTTTTTCCCTGTGTGTTTGCCAAGGTATGAGTTAAGCAGAAGACAATAACATAACTCCTTTCAAGGTTTCAGTACAATCCTTTTCTTTTTGACTACTCACTGTCCTTTGTTGTGTTATGACATCATGTGGCTGTCACATCATGTGTCTATTGCACATGTGATAACATAAATCCATTTGCCTTCAGCTGATCATAGAGCCTCTTGGTGAAAACTGGATCTGCAAGTCCTGGTCTAGGAATCAAGAGGCAAACCCCACTCCCTTTTGCTCTCCTTGTTCAGGTGCTTGTCATTTCTGTGTATGTAAATTCTTACCAGTGGAGAAGGCAGGACCAGTCCAGACTCTCAGTTAGAAATGAACATAAACATGTTAATTTTCCTTTGCTGGAGCTGCAGTGAGGCGGTGCTGCTTGCTCTGCTCAAACCTCCCTGGTAAAGAGGGAGGAATAACTCCATCAAGGAAAAGGATGCTGAATGGGCGTGATGCGAAATCCAAGAAAAAAAACCCAAATACATAAATCCCCCACAAAATACTGTAGTTTTTAGGTTTTAATTTTTACCAAATACCACTCTATTTAAAGTATTTCACATTTCCTGGATGCAAAACTTAAATATGTGCCCTGTAGAGAGGCTCAGAACAATAGCTCTGCTTTCTCTAATAAAATCTCTCTTCCGAGATTAACTCTGGAGCTAGCAGTGAGGTCAGTGTTTCATTTCATATAAGTCAGCTCATGCTGACAAGGGTTTGGCCTTCTTAGTGATGGGCCGTTTGCTGCTCAGAAGTGTGAGGAATGGCTTTCTGAAATATCGATAACTTGCCTTCACTAGAGTTCATGATCAAATTTAGCTGGCAAGTATCAATGCACTACAGCCAGACTGCAGGGCTGAGAGGCTCAGGCCTTGGGCCAGGCGCTAAGGTCTGCTTTCTAAATCAGAGGCTAACTCTTCCATTAGTTTAAATCAGTGGTTTATAGCAATATCAAGTGAGATTTGTGTCAGAGTAGCTCAGACTACAACCTCATCTTGGGGTTTGAAAAGGAATAGAAAAATTAGGCTGCAACCATTAGAATTTTGTTTTCATTTGGTTTTGTTGTGCATATGTGTAAATGTGCCTATACATACACGCACACGTGCAGAGCTGCATTTTGTTCCCATGGACGTTTCCCATGGCCATGTGGCTGCCATTTAACATGGACCTAAGAGCACAAAATCTTCCTCCTGGTGTGGTTTGATTGACATGTGCAGAGATCTCACATAAAGGATCTGGGATCCCGCTTTTCAACCATAAAAGGAAAGCAGACAAGCTTCATCCCCGGCTAAACCCTTTGCACAATATACACCAATAATGAGGCAGCATCTATTTATACATTGCTTACTGGAAATGACTGAATTCAGACAGAAGCTGGTGAGGCAGCCTGGGCTCCACCAGCCTCCATGGAGTCTATTGTTAGTACCCAGGATGAATCCTCAGGCAAACGGGGAAGAGAGGCATGATTTGGAGCCTACTGTGCCACAGGAGGCACTTGGCACTTGGCAAGTGGTGTCTCCTCTCAGAGAATGCCTTCACTGGCTCTGTCAGAACCCGGCAGTCACAGAGGAGGGATGCAGGAGAAACGGTCATAATGATCACCTTCCTAGTTCCTTCCTGGTTACAAGCTGGTCTCCAGGAAGGCCTGAGTGAAACCATCACAGAGTGCAGCCCCATTGCTGCTCCCCTGGGAAGTAGGATGCTGACTTGGGTTTATCTGCAGGGTGGGAGCTCCCTGCCTTTCTTTATGAGAAAAGGAGGTGTCCAAGAGGGAATGGGAGGAAGGCAGTACTATCTTGATGCACACTGATGCCTTCTTGCCATATTGTTGCAGAAGGTTTTCAACAATATTTCTTTACCTAGAAAAAGCAAGATGCAATAGAAAAGCCCCATCCAGTGTTATGGCATTGGTTAGATAGGCCTGTGTGGCTGATCGTCCAGTGACGAGGCTGAGGTGCAGTGCCAATACGTGCCTGTGACAATGAAAACTTGCTTGTCTGTGAGATATTTATCATAAAAAAAGTACTCAGAACCCCTTAGCAAAGCATTATCCAGACAGTGCTTTTGCTCCATGTCCTTTTCCACTCCTCCTTTTCTCTGTGGCTCTCGTGTACTTTGCCCATATGCTCTAAAGCTGTTTTGTGTTCAGTTTTATGTATGTTTTATGTAAATTAGAAGAATCAAGCTTCTCTGCTTGCTAAATTATAAATTGAGTGGAAATTGGCCGACTCTCTTTAGACTATGTCTATAAGTTATACAAGATGTAAGTAATCAAGCTGAGCAGGCTGGGTTGGGGAGGGAAAACACATCAATAGCGTGGGCCACGTGAGCTGCATCCATGTGTCCCTGTATACTGCTGCTTGCTTTCAGAGCCTCGAATCTCTCTTTGCTCTAAAGTGCCAATGTAACTCCTTTTAGACCATTCTCTGAGATGCAGGTCTATTGCCTCCTTTGGTAATTTGCTTGGCATACTCAGTACACCTTGTGTAAATGAACTGCTCTGAAATGCCTGTTTCCACTCTCTTGCTTTAGGACCAGAGCAGATCCAGACTGCCTCCTCTGGGAGCACTGATTCATTTTCCTTCCCTTCTTCCCCTTGTAAGTGAAAATGCCTGTTGATTTTAGTGTCTGTCTCCTTGGTTTACCCCCTGCTTTGGCTCTACTTCCCATACCCCATGCTACCTTTCATACGCTTGAGTTTTGCCCTGGGTTATCTTTTTCTCAGTAGCCCACTGCAACCTCACAGAGCAGGACTGCAGTGCAAGAGCAGAAGCCTGGCAGTGGCTGGCAGCCTGAGAAATGCTGCCCAGGAGAGCAGGGAAGTTAGCTGGTGTCTTGGGACTCAGTGAGATGGTGGAGAATCTGCTACAGGGCAGAAAAGAGTCCTACCATGGCCTTTTATTGCATTAGTTAGACCAAGTTTTAGGAAAAGGGGCCTAAAATCAGACTCCTAGATCTATCCTTACACAGCCAGGAAGGACTAGTAGTATTATAAGCAGATACGGGCATGATGCTGCTCTAGCCTGAATGCAGGGTTCGTCTTAAAACTGTCAATTTTCAGATGGTTGTGACTATCCAAACTGCCCCTAAGAGATGAGACTGATTGCAGCCTCAACACAGCACAGACACTGGCTGCACTGGCATCTGCATGCTGCCAGTATCCAGCAGCACTGACTGAGATCAGCGTTGTGCTGCTGCCATCAGCCTGTCCACCCCAGGAGCACCAAGCCATGTCGGGGGGCAGAGCTCTGGCTAGCTCTGCTCTCTATCTTGTAGTTCCACATCCACTAGAGAATAGAATAAAACATCCTCAGAGAGGCAGTGTAGTGCAGTTCTCATCAGTTTCTGACCAACTTTTTAAGCCCATGGCATCATGGAGATTGAATGTCATTGCCAGGTTAGAAAATTCAGGTTAGAAATGTATTGCTGTGGAGGGGAATTGTGGGCATTGGGTGGGCTCTACAAGCATGGGCCCTGGGCACAGAACATTAGTGGGTAGCCTGTTCCTGTGTCCTGCACAGCCCTATTCCTGCTGATTCCTGGGGTGTCCATGCAAGTCCCCAAGCCCTCACAGCCCAGCCTGACTGCTGAGAGGTGCTGCTCTTAGGGCACAGCATGCTTTACTGACTCTGGTGGGGCAGAAGCATGTGCTCTGCTAAAGGGGATCCCAACTGAGTAGTCAGATGGCCTTCAGGAGCTTTGGACTAGAACTTGCAGGGCACAAACTGGATCCTCTCTGCTCAGTCTCTGCCCTGCAGTTATTTGAGTTTGGGCTCTCTTTCACCGAGTTCATAAAACACATGCTTTTTCTTTTAATTCATTAAATGCTTTGATTCAGTGATATACCATCAGAATGTGGTTTATTCTGTCCAGTCAAATATTTACTGAGGATGATAAAAAATATCCAACCTGCCTTTTTAGAGCGGCTTATTTTACTTCAAAGGGAAGGCATAACCTTTCATTTCCTGGTGAGATTTTTATTAAACCTCTGCCTATTTTATTTGTCAGGCCATATATAAGTTTACTATCACTTGTGTTTCCAAATAAAAGATATGTAGGTTGGTAAGTAGTCTGTAAGTCTAACTGCTATTCCTTGAAACTCATAAAAGGATGATTTTAAACCATGGAATCACTAATTAAAGCTGCTTCTCAATACACAAAAATTAAGTTAACAGTAATTAATGTAGCCAGCCTGGAACCTTAGGAAACTACTGCCAGCAAGTGTCTTTTGGTGCACTCAAGAGGATGCAGTTTGATTGTTGGCACCAACAGACAGGTTGGGAATTGTAAACATGGTAATTAGCAATAAGTTTCTGGATCTCAACTTGCCAGACTGGCAGTCTGATTCTTGGAGTAGTTGTCGCATGGGAGGAGGGAAAAACAAAGTAAGGGAATTAGAGCAACCTTGCATTGCTCTGCCAACATATGCCACTGGACCACTGTTTTTCTTGGCAAAGATCTCTGAGAAGGATTTTAAAAGCAGCATTGCAGCCCTACTGCAAACTGTGAACCTCACTGCAGGCATCAACCAAGCAACCGTCTCTGGCTCTTCTGCTCAAACTATGAGTGCTGCTCCATGGTAAGGAATTGTAGAGTCTGATATTCTTCTACTCCACCTTTATGGTGGGGCACAGTGTTGATAAGGTTATCAACAATAATGGGATTAAAAGAGTTAAAATCCAGCTTTTGCAGTAATCCCGGAGTATTCTATTGTTGAGCTATCAAAGATTAAGGTTATAGTAACCTTATTAATCCTTGGTGTAGTATAAATAAAAAGGAAATGTCACCCTTAATTCCACCATGAAATTAAATCTTCACTTCTCTAAATGATGACTCAAACATAGTTTACTGCAGCCAATGTGGTTAATGAAAATGCGTAACCCATGTGAATTTAAGAAATCCCCTTTGAGAGACAGAGAGGGAGAAAGGGGTGATAAACCATGGCATTTTTTTTGTTTAAAATGAAAAAAGTTAATATTTATCCAGCTGGTATATCTGCAGGAACCATACCTAGAGCCAACAAAGTGTGCAAAGAATAAGATAGGGACGAAATGCTCATGGTGTACATCCCTGTGATGCAGTGAACACAGACCCCAGACTGCAGCAGAACAGCCATCTCTGTGCCAGACAGCAGCCACAACACTGCTGGTGGTGACCTCGACCCTCTCCCCTGCTTGCAGGGCACTGTGTGGCCTTGTTAGTGCTGCCCCAGAGCCACGGACAGGATGCCCTGACACAAGAGTTTGAACCGAGCATTGATCCACCAGTGCTTTCAGTGCCAGAGACAATGTGACGAAAACCAAAAAATGTCAGAAATAAAATGGTTGCTGAATGTTCTGGAAACAGTGAGCCAGGAGCTTTTGTGAAGGGCACAGGTTTTCCTTGCTAAGCTGATTTCTAGGGGATGGGAGTTGCCCTTTTTGGTAATGGATGGTTTCCTCCTCACCTGTGCCAGACACAACCGTGTTCCTCCTGCTCAAAGAGGTTGAATCTGTAAGTAGGTCTGAAACTGCCTGCTGGTACTTGCTACCTGAAGAGAGGGAAGGACAGACAGACTGAACTTTGCTTATAAGTCAATGGTATGTGGTCCAGGTAAATCCATGTTTCTTTGTGGGAGCAGGAGGGGAATTACACTAAGGAGAAGTGGGCTATGCACCCTTTGGTATGCTTTTTTGACTGGGAGGAAAAATAAAGTAGTGGTAAAATGGGGTGATTCAGAATGATTCTGCATGTTAAGTATCTCAAATGCTCACTCCTAGTGTAGCAAAGTGGTAATTAGGTATTAAGGAGCTCCCTACAGCAGGAATTGAACTCTTTTAGGGCAGAGTCATTGCTAGAGAAAAAAAGATGGTTTTAGTGGGGCTCTTCCTGAGGAAGGTGGCTTTGTCACTTCAGCAAACCTGTCTGCCCCATATTATCTGCATCTCTTGGGAATTACTGGTTCTGTGGACTGATAGAGCTAGACAGTGTGCTGGAGAGTGCCTTTTCATATTGCTTTCTCCAGTCCTCATAAACTCTGATAAAGTTGTGTAACGAAACTCGGGCTCATAAAAGAGCTCATCTTAAGATGGTATTTTTCCCCCTCACTCACTGAATCATGCTCTGCTCTGGTGTGCATTGTTATAGCTCCAGAGCGTGCACCAGTTCAGATGTGCCCGCTGGGTCCTGGGCTGTCTCCATCCCCACTACTGCTGCAATTGCTACCACAAACACAAATTGGCTCACTCAGGCTCTTCTTCTCTTTCTGCAGTGTAGGAATAGATAATGGGCCCATGGGGTCGTTCAGAAATATTGCTGGTTTCCAGTGCTGGCATAATAGTCCCTTCTAGGTAGTATCCTTTTCCTGGACAATTTCCCAGTAAAATAGTAAATGGCAACTGCAGAGCAGTAAAGGCGATGGCGTATTTGTTTGACTGACATTTCAGAGCCTGCAGAGCAAATGCAATTAGGATCCATAGTGTGCTGCAGCTTCCTTTCTTCCCTTCCCTACCTTGGAAGATCTACTACTAGGATCAACTTAGGTCTGGTTCCTGCTGCCTTAAAGTGGTGGAGAGGCTCCAGCGAGGGAGGGCAGCATGTGCCCAAGCCCCTGTGGGTACCCTTTGCTTTGGGAGCAGTCGGCATCTCACAAGGCTCAGCTGGGACAGGAGCTGCTGCCGCTCCCCTGCCGGCACTGCAGCTCCAGGCAGGAGTGATTTTGTTAGTAGGTGTGTGCTTCCCCTTGACTTAGCAGAGTTGAAACCAGGGTGGCCCTGCAGCACTCAGACTTGCACTCCTCACTGGGGAGAAATTTCTGTCTGTGCCCACGGATCTGTGCCAAGCAAAGCAACTGAGGTTTTGGGCTGCCCCGGTCTTCATCAGGGGCAACTGATGCTTTCTTTGGAATTTTGCAGGATCAACAGTTGATGCACTGTGAACACTTTGGTACACACTTGACATCAGAAAGAAATGTGAAAAAAGTGGTGGTAATTATTCAGATTTGTCTGAAGGAGGTAATTGAAAACAAATTGCTACCAAAAGCCAAGGGCCGTGGTTAATTGAGGTGGAGCGCTGTGGGTCACTCATCTGTAGGAAAAGACTGTTAAAGAACAGGCAGGGGTCAAAATTGTTTCTGTCCAGGTGGGAAAAGAGAGTCTCAGCCATATAATTTGGTTTGTAGGGTTATTCTGTATCTCATAGATCCTGACATGAAAATCCAGGCCTGCAGAGCAGTGCTTTAATGGCTGGAAATAATGCAGTCGGTGAAGGCAGGGGCAGCTATGGCTTGCCGTGGTGGCAGGGCAGTGGCCAGGCTGTAGCATCCCTTCTGCCATGGGCAGGTCGGAGCTGGCTCCTGTAGGAGAGGCACGGGCAGCTGCCGAGTTCCCTCTTGGCAGGGTGGGGGCTGCAATGTGCACAGAGCCACCGCCCTGCCAGCCTGCTCCAGCTGTGAGTTTTATTTTCCAGCTGGAACATTGCTGCCATGTATTGTTTTGTTTATTAACAAATTTAAATATCACAATCTTTTCTATTCCTGATGCTTCTTGGATGTCCAGACTCAGGCAGACATTGAGGCCTGTGTAAATTGGTGAAGCGTTTTGCAGCAGATACTCTGGACACAGAGGCAGGGGAAGCAATGATGTGGGGTGGCCTGGACCTGATGCCCAGGGGTAATAGGAGGAGTCTGCCCTCACTGGGCTGTGGCTCTACAGGACAAAACCTCTTTGTTTCTCAGAGAAGCTCTTTCCAACCTGCTCAAGCTATTGCTAGGATTCAAGAGATGAAAATAATGATGAAAATGATGATCTACTAAATTTGATCTACTACGGATTTACTAAATTGCCCTTTTTCTAGATATTTTGTGTCAGAGCTCCTGCAGGGTAAAAGCCAAATTTCTTCAGCTTCCTATATCTGGTGACAAATTCCACACCAACCTCTTTCAAGGCAGGTCCTTGCTGCAGGCTCCTGCACTTTTGCATTGTGTTCAGGTAGTCAAGAACAGGAGTGTGCTACAACCTGCACTGCTCTGTCTGCTCCCTGTGCCAAGGCTGCAAGTGGGGGAAAGCCAGGACAGTATAAAAAATGGGAACCAAAGTTTCTTAAAGCAGTCTAAATGAAGGGCAATCCCCCTGAGTTTGTGGTATTGAGTGTTGGCTGTAACAGCTCTGAGGGTTGGGCCAGCTTGATTAGAACTTTGATTTCAGCATTTCAAAAAGGACTTTAAAGCTTACATATGTAGCACAAGTATAAGGATATGAATATTCCTATCTACCCTGAGATATGGGAAGAATGATCACCTGGCTATCCTTGGAAGAGAGACAGCTATCATACTTTGATAGTTCAACATACCTTCTATAGAATACCAAAACATGCTGATTTATTTGACTTACTGTTATTATAGTCAGCTTTTGGGAAGATCAGTATTTGAGCCATTTATCTTCTTTTACAACAAAAATCCAAATGCTGTCCATGCAGCAGAGCCTGTCCCCAAAAAGCAAGGCTGGTGTGATAGTGTTAGGGACATGCAACTGTACTCCTCTCTGTGGGAGCCTTGCCTGTGTGAGGGCTGTGGGCTGTCGGGCTGTCCCCACGGGCTGTTGGGCTGCCCCCACAGCAGTGGTAGCTCTGCTGCACAGGGCACATAAGCAGTGGCTCTTGTTTTTAACATGTCGGATCATGACTTGCTCTTCCGCTCAGTATCGAGGTTGAAAAATACTGTCAAAATGAAAAGGCAAGAGCTGACTGAGAAATCAGTGAGTATGCTACTGGATGCTCCAAATTTAGACATCATGATTGATAAAGGATATAAAATATGTGACTCTTTTTTCAAGCAAAAAATGCTCCGTTAATATTGTGCAATCTGAACATGTTTGTTTAAAGAATAACAGCTGTGTTTTACAGTCAGTGTGTGTACCCGTGTGTGCAGGCACACATGAATGCAGGTACTGCGGTAGTCCAGCACTGCCTGGAGTTGGATGCTGTAGTAAGCTGGCAGTATGAAACGTACTATCAGCATCTCACAGGGTCATGCACAGTACCTATACAACAAAGAGGAAGTCTAAGTGGTGCTGGGTGAGAATGTTTTCCCAGATAAATGTGCAGGTGATAAATTTGTAACTTCACAATCCCCTTATTTTCCATTATTTCCTTTTATTTTTATAAGCTGAAGGGAAAAGGGAGAAAAATGGCTTTCCCATGGAAGGAAAAGTTCTTGACAACAGCTCTGTGCATACTGCCGGACGTTGCTGAACACAAGGTGTATGTGGTGAATGGAAGGAGGAGGGCCAGGTGGGTCAGTTGGGGCCAGGACACCTGGGAGCTCAGGGAGTTTCAGTGGTCAGGGTGAAGGATTATTGGAATGGACAGATACAACCTAATCCCTCAGAAAAATAACATATAACCTCATGTTCAAACGCCAGTGCCATGGCCACCTGGGTTTCTCCCATGCCTCTGCTCACCACCTCAGGGTGTAGTGCTGAGGATCGGCACTGCTTTGCCTTACTGTGGCTCTGCAGGGAGGCAGAAGGGCATGACGTGGTGCTCGGGGATGGCCAGTGCTCCAGCCCTCTTGCTTGTTGCTGTGGAGGAAGGTTTCTTCTAAGGCCTGTCCTGGGTGGGCAGGGATGGCACCCATGAGCAGTGCAGCAGCAGCTGGGCTTTCCGGGAGGTTGTGCCGAGCTCCTGGGGCAGCACAGGTCCTCCCTGCCCCGCTGAAAGGATGGGGCTCAACAGCATCAGCAGGGCCCCTGTGCTTTTGACCTTGGATTTTCTCTCGTATACGCATAAAGTACAGTGTGGTGTAAGAGGGTTTTAATGGAAGGAAACTGAGGAAGCCAGTAAATTATTTTCTGTGGTAAACATTTATACTAATAATTGTAAAAAATCAGTGAATTTTTTTTTTCCCCAGAAATTGAGTATTACCTTTAGTATATGAGAGCAGGAATTCACTGAGTCAGGAAGGTCTCAGTTAAAGAAACTACAACTAAGGACCTATCTCTTTAGGAACTCTCAATGTTTCTACCAATGAATTTCCAAATAGCTACTCTAAAGCTCTGGAAATCTGAGTATTATTTCCAGAGGATATATCCATAAAATGACTTAAGCCTGATATTCACAAAACAAAAGCTTTTGTTACATTAAATAAATCCTTGCAGTTCTCTGGGTTAACTGGCTCCTCAGGGAAAAGCTGGGGACACCAGATTGCCAGGTGGGTGGAGAAAGGTAGAGGGAATTGTTCTGAGGAGCCAGAGTCACAATTCAGTAGTGTAACCCATATAGCACCCTCCCTGCCCAGCACTGTGCTTCCAGGCAGGATTCAAGCCTCCAGTATCTCGGGATTCCTGCCCAATTACGTGAAATGAGTTCAGGAAAAAACCTGTTTATTACAGTATGGTCTAGTTTTTATATCCAAACATTGTACATTGGGTGTGGAACCTCTCTGACTGACAGCTCTGAGCAAAGCACTTTCTAAGGTTATGTAAATGCCTAAAAAGAAGTCTACCCCCAAATATTAATTGTGTAGCAGAGTTGAGTCCTGTTAAGTCTAGGCACTGCCAGATTTTAAAGCCCTGCTGCTCCCTTACATAAATACTCATCAATATTTACAGTAAGTGTCCTAAAAAGATATTTGGTTCCCTAAATGAGGTAGAAGAAGGTGTTGCAGGGCTGTCCCATCTCCACCGGTTGCAAGTGGCATGTGGTGCTGCCCAGGGCTGCTCCAGCAAGGGCTGGGAAAGTGGTCCCTTTCAAGTCCAGCCAGAACTGCACATATCACAGATGAGATCCCAGGCAGAGGAATGAAGCTACTTCCATTTATGATGCCCAGTAACAGGGCAAAGAGACCTTTCCTTCTGTCTGTGCTCTAGCATGGCACAGAAACAATTATAAGACATGTTTATAAATTCCACCTGGGTGTTGCAGCTCTTGCTATGAATCTCAAAAGTGTATTTGAGATTTATTAGTATTGGGCTGCTTTCGACACAAAGGATGTGGTGGACAAAGAGCAGCAGCTCCTGTGCTATAAGGAAGCACATAAAAAACTGTCAGTACACTTGTAATTTCATGCTTCTAAATGTTGTTTTCGAAATGCCATTGTACTTGTAACTATTCTGTGTGCATTAAATCTGAGGTGTAGAATACTATCTCGTATTATAAATGTGATAGCAGTGCTACAGTACCTCTAATGTTTTTGTAAGAACTTTTGTTAGCTCTTACTGCCTTGTCCTTGGTGTGACTTAAGGCAGAAAATGAAGAGCTTATTGCATTTAAAAATGTTCAGAAAGATGTGCTTAAGTAAATAGATGTCTTTATTTTCAGTGTTGGAATAAGTGTGTAAAAACAAGAGGGTTGAACAATGGCAAAGTCCATGTGATAGAGCTCACTAAATAGTGGTTGTGGTGAATTTTGCAGAATTGCCCATGAATAACTGGCAAAATGTTTCCTATATCCCACAGTTTCTAGAACTAGCTGACTCATTACTGCATTCAAGGAGAGGTACCTTGAGTTGTGATCTGATGCCTGTTAAAAATTGAAATTGATTTATTTTTTGGAGGAATTGAATCAGGATCCTAAAGGACCTGTGACATTTTTCAAACAAAATATGTGTCGTTTCCTTTCTTTTTTTTTTTTTTGTTGCTTATCCCAACCTAGATAAGGAATCAGCACTAAATTACAGCAGTGCCCACCTCTCCTCTCCTGCAGGGAGCAAATGAGAGGGACAGGACACTTGAAAAAAGGGAAAAGGTAGAGGAAAAGCACAGAAGGGAATGATTGGAAACAGCAGAGGAAGGGAAGAAATAGGAAAAAGCAGAAAGAAAAGAGAAGCAAAGGCAGACAAGAGGATGAAAAGCAAGAGAGATGAAAAAGTAGTAGAAAAATGAAAACAAAAGGGAAGATTGAATAAACATGAGTAAGCTCAATAATTAATTCTCTTAATCTTTCAGTATGTTCCTCAGGCAGGAGCTCAGTATGATTTGGTAGGTGTGGGGTTTTTTTGGAGCAAACCCCACCTCCCCCTGCCTCCCCAGTGCTGTCTCCAAGAGTTTTCCTCCCTCTTACCTTGGTGGGAGCTCTGCGGTGTCTGATGGCCGCCCCGTGGCTGCCCTGATGAGCTGCTGCTGGTCATAGGCTCTGTCTGATGTTCATCCACGCTCAGCTGGCCCAAGGTCTGTGAGGAACATGAGTTAGCACCAGTTCCCAGTTAAATCTCAGCAGGTTTATTGTTTGCCAGACCGTGACAAAAGATGAAGTAATGTCCTATCTGGCCACACACTGGGCTGTAAGTCCTTTTTTTTTTTTTTTTTTGGTTTGGTTTGGGTTTTTTTTTGGTTTTTTTTTTTTTAAGAGGAGAGCTAGCTAATGTGTCTTGTTACTGTCACAAAGAAAAAAATATCAGTGATTGTGATTTAGAGGAGCTAAGTGTTTAAAATAAAATATACATTCAGTACTTTCACATAAAGCTTTGATGATAACCAGGTGACTGCAATCAATACATCCATATCAAAGCCCAGAGATTATTTTTGTAGGGTGTTTACACCTTATCTCTTCTCTCATTGTACCCTCTAACAGTTACAGCTGGGGATGATGAAAACACATGTTCCATGCAATTAATTGCTGCTGCCTTATAAAAAACTAAAGCCTAATAAACTTTAATATGGAGTAAATATCATCCTTGTGAAAGAGCAGTTTTGCCCTACTACTGACAGTGAAAGCAGAGCTAGTGATGAGTCAGCCTTCATAAAAAGACAGGTTAAGGTAAGATTTGAGTTTGGCTTGGTGTTTTCCAACCTGTTGAGAATGACTTCTGGACTTGGGCAGGACAAGAGTTAAGAGCACATCTTGCGTAAATCTTTACCTCATGTTTTGGAGAGACCAGTACGCTTGTCCTCTGGCAATCAGAAACGTCGTCTGCCCTCGCACAAAGAGCAGAGCTCTGATAAATGCACTGATTCCAATTTGTGCTTTGCTTTCCTAGTCATCAAAGCAATTTTAAAATCAATATGTTATGTTTAAGAGGAAGGCCATGTGTTCCTCACAGGGCAGGAATATCCCATCCAATCTGCGCAGGGAGAGTTATCATCCTAGACGCAGCACTTTGTACAAACCAAAGAATATAAAGAATATTCCAGGAAAGCCATAAAGGGAGATGACGCAGTAACTGTTTCTGGGATGTTAAAAATACAGTTGTGCTTACAAGCTGCTGCATGAGCCTGACTGCAGTGTCTGGCTCTGGGTGACTCTTTGGATGGTAGTTTCATAGATGTCAGCAATGCAGGGTGAGCCCCAAGCAGGTCCTGAAATTTTAACGTGTGATGAGGCCAGGAGGCAGTTTGGTGCAGTGATAATAATTTATTTAATGCAACTAATATATGTAAGAATGCATCTGAGACAGTGTTGGGTCTGCCAAGAGCACTTTGTTGGACACCACAATGATCGATTAGGGCTGGAGGTTGTAGGCTTTAGAACAGGACTGTGGGATCAAGCTACTGGTTTTTAATGCGTTTGAGCTGTTCTTAAATAAATCTTCATTAGTTAGGGTGGCACCACTAAGTCTACTTCCTACTGAGCAGCAGGAAGATAGAAAGAGCATCTACAACAGTAATAGTTTAACACAAATGGATTTAAACTCTGGTGTAATAGGAAGCTTATGGAGTTTGGATGAGGGATGAAGGAGGTGGGCAGAAAGAGATAGAAATAGAGAGAAAAAATGCCCATCTGGCTGCAGACAGAGAAGGAATGCGTGTTCTCTCTTTTCGTCTGTCAGCTGAAGCACACCCCATTGCACACAGAAGCTGTGAATGCTTGTGGCACACCTACGAAGCCATTTTTACTTTGTAACCTGTTTATGGTGCCAGGTGAATGGCCCCTGGGCAAAGCAGGTGTGCTGCCTTTTGCGTCCTTCCAACATCCCACTCCACAACTGGGACCCACCACAGGGTCCTTCAGGCTGTGGTTTACTGAATGGTCTGCTAAGGGGCTTGATTATGGTCCCAAATTCTCAGAGGTTTTTCTTGTCTGTCCAAAATATTTATGTCTGCAACATTTCAGACCTATTTATGTCTTTTTTTTTTCCTACTGGGTAAAAAGTAGTTCGGCTTTTACAGTGTGTCTGTATATAGGGTTTTAGTAACTTGGATTGCTTTTATATGTTTATAATTAAAGTAACAGCCCCTTAAAAATTGGATTATTGATCATGGGAAGACTGTAGATGTTTTTAATCTTTAGAAGCAGGACTACAAATAAATCAAATTATATGAAGTATTTCATTTAAAGGCATTTTGTTTTATTGAAAACACTGCACCCAGTGTTTGCATAAATGTAATAATTCTGTTTCTTCATATGAGGATTCAGAGGAAACCATAGTAGGAGTTAGTCCTTCTCACTCAGTAAAGTGCGCTGATGTCAATAAGTCAAAATTAGACTCTTCCCAAATTGCATAAACACTGAAAGATTCAAAGTTAAGGATTTAGAGGGCTGTAAAATTCCCATTTCACCTGGAGTTGTAATCTTTTTGTGCAGATGCACACGATGCACTGTCTTTACAGAAAGTTTAGGACGACTGTTATGTGTGCCTGTACGCACACCCACACAGACGCCTCACCCTAGTGATGATGAACTGCAGCAGAAACGCCCTCCCTGTCCTTCTTATGACTGAGTGCCTGAATCTGGGAGTTTGTTTTCATGTTCCAGATGTTTGCTCTGCTAGATTTGACCACAGGAATGTGAGGCCAGTGGGCTGAGTCTCCTGAAGCAGAGAAGAGCTGCATTTAGCCTGGAGTTTGCACCTTCCACCATTTCCAAGGACAAAGCAGGAAACTGGTTTTCTCCCTGGGAGAAGTCAACCAAAGAGGCATTATGCATGCAAGGGAGCTGGTGGGACTGTGTGAATGCAAATGGTCTTTGTTATTAACCAGCTCTCTTCAAGCTGACTGAGGAGCTGAATGGATCTGTCGATTAAATCTCATCCCTTCAAAAGACAGGAACAAAATCACCACTGTAATGTTTTGACAAAACAAAAACATTTTTGTTTTCCAGCAAGAGTTTAGCTCGTACAGCTATGCTGCCCTCTTAGGATGTCAGAGAAAGAGGTTTTCCTAGTCAAATGCTGCCCTGCCTCACCAGTCTGCCTTACCCCAATGATGAAGTGCTCCGGCACCAGAAGTCACCTTCTGTGTTCAGCTGAGCTCAACTGGAATCGTGCTCTCTAGCTGTGCTGTTAAGTGGCTCTGAAGACATTATGGGTGCAGAGCTGTACTACTGTATTTCAAGTGATAACAAAAACTCACTGAATAGATTGAAGAAGTGCGGCTTTTTGTTGCAGCAAGTTGAGACCATATAGGCAACTCCATCATTGTGCTAAGGCAGCAGATACAGCCAGTGTTTGGAAGAAATGGTTCATGACCCGATGATGCTTTCCAAGAGATACAGCCAGGAAACAAAGATGCTGGGGGCTCCTCGGGTGGCAGGAACACTGGTGGAACAGGCGAGGGAAGCAGAAGGGTCAGACAATGGAGAGAGTGAAGAGAAAGATGCAGTGCAAGCAGGAAAAACCCTCTGCCATGGTTCAGGCTTACTCTCGCACTCAGGCTGGGGAGAAAAAGCAATAGCTGCAGGAAAAGCCCTTTTCTGAAGACCGGCAGAGCATGCCAGGAGGGTGCTGCAGCCACTGTCTCAGCAGCCAAAGGGAGGAGCAATGCCACAATCTGCGGGGGTCAAATCCAAGATCTGCATTGAGAGTTTGGTCCAATGGGTCCCTAGAACAGGGGAAGGTCCTCACCCCACATGGGGGTTGTCACAAGCATCTGGGAGAGGGCACTGTCAGATGCCGGACCGGATGCTCACCTAGCAAGAAAATGTTGATGGGCTATTACTGAAGTATTCCAGTCTCTGAGCAACTGGCCCTGGGAATACTGTGAACACTGGTGCCTCGAGTGTGAAGCATGACCTGTCCAGGGTAGAAGGCCAGGATGTTCCCCCAGGGACCAGACCCTGAGGAAGGGCAGCTGTGAGGCTAAGGGGAGAAGCCGAGTTAGCCTTGCACAAATTCTCTGGTGGTTCAGGCTGGCCAAACTAAACGTGTCCCTTACCTTGGCATTGTCATGACTTTGACAGAAACACCTGGGACTGGTGTGGGTCAGAGCTGTCTCCTGGCTGACCCCACACAGGGCACTTGCTGCTACAGAAGGACTGTGCTGAGGACATGCAGACGTGGAGCCCACCGCTGGCAGGGCTTGGCCACCAGGCTCCCACCCAGCTCCACATTGTGGAGCAGGTGGTCATGGCCATGCTGGTGTGCACATACACAGAAACCCAGCACATGTGGTGCAGACATCACCTCTGGAAAGTACAGCTGTGGCCCTCACCTTCGGGAGGGGACCCCAGCATGTGGCAAATGAGCATCAGGCCCCTGTGCTCAGACACCACACACACGTGCAGGGCAGTGCAGAGTGCCAGGCCCAGAAAACCCAACTTCAGGACCTCCAAGGGGGCACTTTTCTCCAACTGAGGGTTTGTCCTCCTTCTCTTTGCATCAGGTGAACCCACATCAGCTGCACTGGTGCAAAGGAGAAAACGCATTTGAATAACAGCAGTATAAAGGTGTAACAAATAAAGAATAAAATGCTGCTAATGAGCCTCATTGACAACGGCTATTATTTGCATCTATCACTTGGAGATTAAAAAACAAAAAAAAGTGAAATAAGCTGCATGTGTTGTAAAGGGTCGAAGTTTCTGTGCTAACACCACAGCTTGCAGAGTTCTTTCCTGCTGTCCCTTGTGCCCCTGTTCCCTGCTGACCTGCTCCATATCTCCTGGGGAGCCGTACTGGGGCCATGGCTGCTCCCTGGAAGGAGGAGAGAGGGGTCAGAGGGGGTAGCACCGAAGGGAGAGGAAGAGTGTGGATTGGGAGAAGGGAGCAGGTGATAAAAAGCTCCTCAAGGTAGGGGCTGATGCTGATGTGCTGCTGTGGTGAGCTGCAGTGCATGACAAGCCTTGTCCCATGTCAAGGGTAGATCAGCTTTCCTTTGACTTGAGAGGGTGTTGGTGTGTGTATTAGCTAAGTCTAGGAAACAGTCACTGCTGCACTGCGTCTGGTCATGGACAGTTGTGGTATTCTCTGCTGCCCTGTGATTTGCAGTTTCTATTTTATTATTTACATGAAATCATGCTCTTGCTGTCTTCAGGGAATTTCAACTACGTAAGCTTGCAGCAAATTTCTCTTCCTTCAAATCAGAAGCACAAACACCTTTGACATAGTTTCTCTGCTTCTGGGGTCTCCGTGTTACTTACTTTGTCTAGGTCCTTTTTCAAGAAGTTAATAAGCCTGGCACTGCAAGTCCACTGACTCTTAGCAGAATATTTCTTTCGTTCCTGAGGTCCCTTTCATACCCAGTTTTCATATTAGCACCCTTCATTAGCTTCCATCCAGCTTTTCTTATTAGTTTTACTGTGCAATGCACTTTCTTTTGTAGTACCTGAAGCTTGTAAGACAACTCAGTTTGCCTCCCAGTGGGGGAGAAGGTAGCTGTAATCTGTGTTCCTTGTCTCGAGTCTCTTGAAAGGACTAGAAATCCCAAATGCAGTAACTTGTGGGTTTTCTGTCTTAGAGAATTAGGTTGTCTTTGCATTACTGAGCAGGCAAACATTGAGCAGTGCTTGATCAATAAGAGGCATTGCCAGAGGTCTGGTATAGTCTACTACAGCTGACGGTAAGTGTTGCTATAGGCTATGGAATTAGGAATATAAAATGTCAAATGACAGTAATAATTCATGCATCCTGGGACATATAAAACCAACAGCATGTCAATAGCTGTGGCATGCTCTGCAGAAAATATGCAGGATTTAGATGTTGCAGGAGTCTGTTTTATTTTAAGCCACACTTTTCTTGGTGAAATATAGACTTTCCCTGTTTGTTGAAAGTATTTATTTTCAGTTTCATGTTGCTACTTCTCTATTAAGATTCTAAGAGCCATGCAGCTCAAAAGGGGCCCTGAGATTCAAAAAGCAAAATATATGTATTTATTGAAGAAAAACACATAAAATATTTATAAAACGGAGGGTGCAATACTATTTGAGATTCATGGACCATTTTAGCATTCATAAAAGCAAATACGGTTCTCATGTTGGCTTCACCTGGAATCAGACTTTACTAGAGGGGTTAGCCAGGAGGGATCTGCCTCAAAATGAAACTTATTACAATCACTTTGCATTTTACATAGAAAGCAGAATAACTTGTGAAATAAGTAAGAACTTCTCCAATATTCATCTTCTTAAAAAAATACTTCAGGATAATTAGTATTGCTTGTCTCTTATGAAAGATACAGACTAGGGCAAATTACTGCATCTGGGAGGGTACAGCAGGCATAAGAAGAAAGAGTGTGTCAATCTTAAACATTTTCTTCCTGTGCTGTGGCTGCTTGGGAACCTAGAAGTGATGGGTGCTCACTGGCTAAGGCTCCTACAAAAATTCTTCAGAGAAAACCTTAATGAGAAAAGGGAAAAAATATGTCCAAGCAGCCCCATTCTTATACTTTCACCTGTGTGCTCCCATGCACCTCAGCTGTGGGTTGCCAGGCCCCCATTTCTATAAATCTGCCTAAAAGTAGAAGGGCAAGACAGAGAAGTTGCATATCACTTATGATTATATGAGTATAGGCCTTCATGTGCAGGTAATACTTCTAAAAGAATGTAAAATATTAACAAAAAGGAGAAAAGGAAAAGCATCACAAAGAAACCTACCACACATTATTGAAATCTCCCTCTGTGAGAGGCTGAGGATTCAAACGCATATGAATCGTCTGCTCTTCCATGTGACAGCAATCCTTCTACTTCAGAGTTGCGCAGTCCTGGCTCTCAGTTGTCTACTTCAGATTTTTTTTTAGTTACATATTCTAATAAAATGTCTTAAATAGAATTTCCATTATTTGAAGACCATAAAGTGGTTTTAGTGCAGTGGACTGCACCTACATACACAGGCACCAGTAGATATTTTGGCACATCTTGCTGAAGATAGCATGAGACAGAGATGATGATGACAAAAATAAAAAAAAAACCAACCAAACAAACAAACTACAGTGAAAAGAAAACCCACAAATTTAAGCCGGCTAACTGTCTGAGACCTAAGAAAAGGGATTTCTTTGTTCTTACAAGAACATCTTGGCTCGTTCTGCTCCTTTGGCTTGGTTTGGGGAGGATGTATTTTACAGTCCTCCCATGATACTTGGCAAATGTAAAGCTGTCACGTTGGATCCTGCTTCTCTTTGCATTAAAAGAATGTCTATGGTATTTATGTTATGGGGGGAAAAGTGCTATTTCTACTTATTGTATTTTCATTGTCTCTTTTCTTATGACTGTACTGTTTGCCAGCAGCCGAGGGGCCACTTTGATGCTTGCTTTGATGCCATAGTTTATTGTGTTGCACAGTTGAGCCTGTGGTTTTCCTTTCTAATCAGAGCTGGCATACTGGGTGAAAAAAAATAAAAATAAAGCTTTTCTATAATTATGGTTATCTCATAGAGTCTGCATTTGTTATAGCTGCTGGGACGCTGGAAATCGGTATTTGTAAATACTGATATATTCTGATTTGTTTTCAATCTCAAAGGTGTTTTTTGTCTGTTTCTGCTTCTCACCCCTGGCCACTCATGCAAGCAGGCTTGCCGACCTGCATGCTGAGCAGCTATTGCCTCAGGAAGATATCAGCCTGCATGTGTTAGCTGGGTTATTTGCATGGTACAACGTTCATCTTGTTCCCTCTTCTCACTCTAAGGGATTAGCATCCAAAGAAAACCAAATTAATCTTGTATCAGTTCATCCAGGAAAGTGAGTAGGCAAAATAACCAGAACATTGCTGCTGACAGCAGGGACAGAGAGCAGCCCGCTGGGGTTGGGCTGTGCTGCGTGCTGCCCACCTCCACTGAACTGCTCTCACAGGTACATGGCTTCACCATGGGTTCTGGTATAACAAGAGTCTCCTGTGCCCACAGAAAGACTCACTTTCTGGCTCCTTCTTTGCCCAGTTGTTCCATGTGGTAGTGCCAGTCAGGACTTGTATAATGCCCACTTGGATGTATCTATTGCTTTTTTCCCTATGTCTTGTGACCATCTGTGGACTGATGAGGAACCACTCTGTTTCCATTTTACTGATGGAAAAGGAAAGACTTTGAGAGGCTGAGTGATTTGTCCAGGATGATACAGCAAATCAGCAGGAGAAAAAAGGATCGGGCTATTCCACATAGGAGTGCCATTAACTGCCCCATGGGCTTCCTGGGGAAGGCATGCAGGTCCCCAAAGAGGCCGCCTCCATTGCAGGAGTGTTCCTCCATTATTTCTGTCAGATTATTGCTATGCACAGTGGAGAAATGCAAAATGTATTATTCATCTCTCCTACTCATAAAATCAATACCTATCAAAATACAAATACAATTGAAATCAAAGGGCACCTGTTGAGTGCAGATCCTACTAATTAGGTATGATTTTCCAACAATTTCTTAAATTATTTATCCAAGGGATGGGTAGCAGGCATTTTATATGTCCCAGAGTGAATATTATAAACCTCTTGTCATGATACAGCAAATGTGAAACGTAGTGCGATGCAGTGTGATTTGTAACCTTGATGAACTAATGTAATATCAATAGACATCAATCGTGCAAAAAAGATCTGTCTCATAACATCTAGCAAGATATGTCAAAAGTCAATAATCTTGTGAAATGGACACATATCAGTGAAGGTTACAGACTGTGCTGCTAGGAATCAATTAAAAATGTAACACCCACCTGCTATGGAAATTACTAAACACCACCACCAAAAAGGAGGTTTACATCATGCATGGACATTCACCATAAGAGCAGCTCCCTTCAGGCTGTCTGTAGCTCTGTAAGCAATTCCACTGTAATATAGGGCCTTTTCTTTTTTATGCTGGTATTGCTTAATACCTAGCAATATCTAGCCCCATAATCAACATGCAAACAATATTTAACTACATTTTTAAAACCTGCACAGAGAAGAGCCAATGGGTTTGAAAATTTTTATGTACAAATTTGGAAGCAGCTCTCCTGTAAAATGAAAGGTTTACGATTGTCAGTCAATAACGTAGATCAGTGTTCTTCAATTTTTAATCATAATGATTTTTCTTATGCAGCTGCATTGGATCTTAATTTTCATACTTATACTTCCATTCATACAGCAGATCTTAAGATTCCATCACACCAGCATGCATCAAGTGAAAATTCTTGGTCCCATGAAATAGATGTGATATCCTCTCACCAAATCATTTCAAATCAGCGATTCAAAAGAACAGTATGAAATACAAGATATGGTTTCTCCCCAATTTTTAAAAGAGAATGACAAAATTTACACTTTCTAAGCATTTTACTTTTCCTCTTGTCATCCGATGATAATTTAAAGGCAAGTGTAGCTTTGAGGCCAAAACTAAATAGTTGAACATGGAGGGAGGTGCTATGACTTCAAAGACAGCGATATGTGAGGGGCTGAAGTAAAACCATCAGAGTAATTCAGAGCTTAAACTTTTAACTTGGTGCTTTCCCCTGTAGCCTTAATGGAGATCAGGCTCCCAAAAAAGCCATCAGGAGCCAGAGCAAAAAGCTGCAGTGGTCCAAAGTGCCTGTGTGCTTCAGCTGCTGCAGGCAGCCTGTGATCATACTGCACCGTCGGCAGTACGCAACTGCAATTGTGCAACCAGGGATGCAAGGCAGAGCTGTAATCCCAAATTTCATGGCATTTTAAAGCACGAGTCAGAATTTTAATGGTATTTCAACCTTCCTTATTAGTTGCACAATAAGCGTCTTTCAGCCAGCGTTCTGCAAATCCCTTCCTGGTGGTCTGCAAAAGACACGGTTTGAAAGTCAGAGCATTGGAGGTTGAATGCTGGGTGTGTGGAAATAGATCAGCCTGAGCTGATGGGAGGAATAAGGGATTCTGAAGAAGCATTGAGTTAAGATAACATTGGATAATAAGGGTAGTAGCAAAAAGTATAAAAAAGCATGCCATGAATACATTGGATATACAGGATAAATTCGCCGTCAATTATTCAGCTGTCCTGCTTGTATTTTTGTTGGGTTTTAATTAGCAAAAGTTTGTCTGGCAGAGTTCAGTCTCAGAGTGTTTGAGTTATAAAACCTAGTTGCATCAAATGAAAATAGACAATACTACATTTAATGTTTTTCATTTTCTCATTCCATTTAACTGTGAATGAGCTATCAGGAAGGAGTATCAAACATGCAGATACTGTTTAGTGGTATATTCTTCTTATCTTCATTATTTTCTTTTGCCTAATGTCTTTCATAGATGCTTAAAAAGTGCATGATGTATATGTGATTGTATATTAGTGACTGCAAAGGTTACCTAAATTAACAACATGGACTAATTTTGTTTTAAATGGAGGGTAAGAGCACATCTGTTTCAAACAGCTTTGTAATATGCCTTTTGTGAGTTCAGATCAGATACAGTAGTGGCCACTTAAGTGAGCTCCTACACACACAACTACTTATTTGCATTAGTGCTAAAAAATGCATCCATAAAATGACACTAGCATTTTGGTGCACTGAAATAGGTTCCTCCTCTCCATTCCCCTTGAAGATTCAGCCCTGTGTTATTGTTTCATAGATACTAAAGAAAAGCATGTGTTCTTCCCCATGGAGGATGTGTTATTCACTGTATGACTGTACTGGCTAGATATTTTGTATTTTGCTTGCACCCCCCTTCAAAAGAGGCATGACATTTTTTCGTAGCTATAACTAACACTGTTCTTCAGCCATGAATTGTTATAATTATATAACATTATGAATATAATTGAGGTAATAAAAGCAAAACAAGCAGTCTAGATTATATATCTGGATTGTATTCACAGGTTATAAGTGTGTGGTTTTGCTGTATATCACATTGATTTAGGAAGGGTATAGTTTGGAAATGATCTTGAAAGACACCAGCTGAGGGGCTATACCTTATATATGAGCCTACATCAAATAGCTCACTTAAATAAGGCAATATGCCTTTTTCCACAGATGTGCTTTTCAAAGATAAAGGTATGTACAGCCTGCAGATATCTGCAGTGGGCAAACTGAAAGTAAAAAAATAGAAATGTGTTTATTTGACAATTTTCTAATGTAAATGTTTTTGTCTTAAACTGCAGAAGGATCAAAAAAAAGCTTTGCAGAATAGCTTCTCCATCATGTAGCTAGGGTGGTAAAGGACTGCAGCAGTGCTGCCTTGGCCTCTGTTGAGGTGAAATCTGTACTACACCTGTCATGTGAAACTGGAAAATGCAATTATATTTGTTTTTCAAAGAGAAAGCTAAAACATGGACAGAAACCACAGGTCTTCTCTGCATACGTAAGGGAACTCTGTAAAAGCTGAGGGGTTGAAGAAAGCTGTGTGTAGGCCTTGGCTAACGCCCTAAACCATTAGACCATCCTCACAAAATCTGTGTTTCCAACTCTGTTGCCACTGAAATCTGAAAGCAAACATTAGCAGCCAAGAACATCATGCTAATTAATTGCCTCAGGAGGACACAATTCCCAAGATCTAATGAAAGATGGAATCCAGCTACCATATGTCCCATTTGATAGCCCAAGAAAACATGCCCACATTTTTCACAGAAACAGTGACAAATGTCCAACTACTTGTCTCTAAGCTGAATATAACTAATTACCAGGTCCAGAGACGAAAATGGCTGCTCATCAGCACCAAGCCTGAAACACCAGCCCCGGATCTGTCACTGATGAACCGTTTTGATTCAGAGTGTTGAAGGCATCTTCCGGAGGTGAGAGCTGAGCACCAGAGCACCTCTGTTCTGTCCGCAGAACAGCATTACCTCTGTCTTGCATGCAGCTACCCTGTCAAATTGCTGGTTTATTAAAAAAAAAAAACAAAACCAAAAAATCAAAAAAAGTTAGCAGGATGTCATGTTCTTGACAAAATACTGGGGAGAAGATAGAGGCATCAGTGTAGATGTAGTCACAGATATGTGCCGGGGCTGCTTTTTGCTGTGCTATAGGCTTGTTCTTGCTTGAACTTGAAATTCCTGTAGATGGGATGTTTATTCCAGAATGACAGTGGTGTGTAGCCCCAGGGAAACAACAAGGGCTGGAAAGCCTTGGCACTCCCTGGAGAGGCAGGCCTGTCTGTCTGTGGAAGCAGAGCCCTGTTTTGAATGGGGGTGTCCTATCTCAGTGTGGCTCTAAGGCATGTGGAATTGTTCAGCTGGCTTAAAGAGATGATGATTCTTTTCAATATTTATTGTTCGAAGGATCCTTACATGCACAAGAACATCTTGTGCTCTGTAAAGACCGGCATGCTGCTGTGGCTGTACCCACGGCTTGCTGTGTTTAGAGAGACACAGGTGTCATCTCTATGCAGGGGAAGATGGTCCTACTTTGCTGGTGTGAGGTGTTTAGTGCAATTCCCAGGTTTGTCTGAATAAAGTTGAATAATCGGCTTGTTGTTGCAGACCCAACCCCACCACGTGAACATTATTCACATGTCACAGCAACAGTCCCAGTCCAGCTCCCTTGCTCAGAGGATGGTAGGGAACATCTCGATGATCACTGGGAGCCTCAGTGCAAACAGGGAAACAACAGGACTGTGACAGACCTTGGTGTCTAATCCTGGTCTTTTGAGCCTCCCCTTATCCACATCATTAGTATTTGTTAAGTGGTCAATTTTTGGAAACATGCAACATTTTCACTTTCCTCTTTTCCCTTTTAAATATGATGCACATGAAACTGCTAATATGAAAACAGTATTTCAACACCTTGTTTAGTAAAAATGGGCTCAAGGAAAGCAGGTACAAATTGTACAGCAAATTTTCAGCCTACATATTAAAGAAAATATTTTATTCTTGTCTATCTTGAGATTAAAAGAGTGAGAAAAAAAAATAGGGAGGTCAAGGTAAGTAATTGTAGCACACCATCTATTGTGTATTTCCTCAGGATCTTTCCAGTCATACAGAATAATGGCATTTCTGAACTTCAATAACTTCCATGCAAAAAGGTACATCATTTTGACAGGACTCAGTAAATCATTTAAAATCATAAGGGCTACCATTATGCAGACTGTGTGATAAAGTTAGAGACAGGATATTTTTCTGCAATTGGTCTTCAATTTTACTCTAGATTTTCGGTGACATAAAGCTCAAAAGGAGCTCCTGGTACTACTCTCCCAGAGATGAGATCAACACTTATGAGTACATGTTTTGATGACACAGCTCAGAAAATTGAAGGGATTATTATTATGGAAGGACCAAGGTGATAAGTACTGTGTTATATATGAATAACTGTCAGTCAGACAAGCCAAGAAAGGTCATAATCCATTATATTAATGTCATAAATGTTACCATAAACTGACATTGGGATGGTAAACTGGGATTCTTGCACTTTTTAAAGTGTTGCTGTTCTTAAATGATACTGTGTCCTGGAAAGACAAGTTGAGTATTAATTTTTCTCTCAAAATACAGGACTTTAAAGATTTTCAGCATAACAGAAGTAGTATTTCAAACATTCATATTTTATTTTAAAGAAACTGGCTGAATTGTCACAACAGTATGCAAGATACCATGAACAGGTAAGGGAGGAGAAACCAGCAACACAATAATTTCTATTTACTGTCCCCCATTGCTTTATTTGAACTGTGGCTTTCACACCTGCCTCCCTCAGGCACTTCCAGGCCTCTTGCCCACATACTGGGGTCTACTCCAGCTGAGGACAGGGGCAGCAGCAAGGCAGAGGTGGGAGTTCCTGCCCTGGCTGCTGACCACCTGAAGCCAGGACACTGCACCCTTCTGCAAATCACTCCCCTGACATTAATATTTTTTCCAATATCAAATATGAACTGAGGCGATATTCAGGAATGTATGACACTGGAATGAGAGAGTGTAAATCATATTTTATATCTTTTGTGTTGCTGAGCATTTTCCCACCCACAGAGAGCAGGCAGCTCAATAGATGTCACCAGTGCATGGCTCCTCTGAATTCATCCCAGGCTCCCAGAGGAGTATCACTGGGGACAGAGAAAGCAGCCTACTCTCTAATGAGACTTTCTTCTTGCCAGCACCACTGAGTGCTCCATCCTTTGCTGACCAGTTAAGAGCCAGGACGAAATTATTGTCACCTCATGTAAATCTGCTCATAGCGTAGACTCCCAAGTGAGAGTAAGGGAGGTGAACTCTGAGCCCATCCAAAATCAAAGTCTTGTGTCCACATTCACTAGCACTACAAATTCTACAAATGAGTGGTATCACCCTGAAATGTGGGTGCATTGGAGGTAAAACAACTACCCAGTTAGCACTGGACCACTTAGTTTTCAGTGTTGGGGGGGAATGGAAATGCAAGAGAAATTTAAGGTGAGTTTTCACATCCCACTCAGAGGCCAAAAGAGAAAAGGAGGGTAAGTACTTCTGGAAAGTGCCATGCTGTATTTACTGGCCACATCAGATCAGAGCGATAGTTTTATGTCAGACTTAAAATGCAACATGTCCAGCAGACTCATGCTGATGTATGGTTGTGATAACATTGACGTAGGCAGGAGACAGCCACCAGTGAGTCACCACACCACTTCCTCCAGAAGCTGGCTGTCTACAGTAGGCATCCCATTGCACTGCTGATCTAGTCTGGCTTGTACAGTCTACAAATAAGCCGTGTTTGTGCTATGCAGGTAAATGTTCAGGGTGAAACCAATATGGGCTAACTTGAATTGTATAAATAACTGCAAATCATTACCTCAAATGAGAGCATAATGCCTGGAACCACAGGCAGGAAAATACATTTACAGACTATCAAATTACCTTGGGATAATAGTGTAATGCTTTTCACTGCTGCACTCTATGTTCTTATAGCTGAACAAATAATATTACACCTGGAAAAGTCTCCAAATTTCAAAGAGAGGAGATTTCGTAAGCAGAGTGCTTCCACAGGAGAGACTGCCTTTTCTGTGTTATTTTAGGGGAACATTAAAAAACCCCCAACAAACCAAATAAGTTATTTTTTATTACTTGGAGCTACATAGAGTAGCATCTGATGATAAACAAAACCTTTAGACAATTTGTCTTTTTTAGAATATAACCTGCAAAGTGCTTCCTTGTTCATATGAGGTTACTTCTCTCTGTGATTGCAACAAAACTCTTTTGATCAAATGTGTTTTCAGAACTGGCAAAACAAAATCAAGCTGCTATAGCAGTTTGCATGCACAAGTTCTGTTTGAATATAAAAAATTTTGAGCACATTTTTAGAGAAAAAAAAGTGGCCTTTGAAATTTTGGAACTAAAGCTATATATGTATATGCCATAGTGCTATTTATGATGTCTGTAGAAGTATATGACACCCAAAGTGCTTTTTGGATGCTCCAAGGTATATCAAAGAGCACTAAGTCCAGCACAGCTGGGAATGTTCCCAGATTCACTTATGAATGCATATTTCTTATATCCTGTATGTAGACTATAGTTAACATACAGAAAAAAGTTAATATAGCCTTGGTCATGGAGAATAATCCACAGAGTAAGCCTATTAGGTGAGTTTTAGCATCTGCATTTTGCTGTTCACATCCGCTTGCCTGACATATGTAATCTGCCTGGATGTCACAGTTTACATCCTATTTTCATTGGAGGATAATGAAACTTGATCAGTGTCTTCATCTCCTTCTCGGTCTCTCCAAGGAATATTTCTGCTTGTCAGCTCCTCCTCACCAGCACTCTGGTGAGAGTGATCCTTAGCCATCCTTTATTAAAGGGTAGTGCATCCAAGGCTTGAAGGAAACCATACAATTTCTCATTGTTTGTGCAAAATGGGTGCAAAATGTGTTACTTCTAACACAGTAAGAAAATAAAAAGTGATATAGTAATTTCCTAACCTGAATTTTCTGTACTTCCTTTTCTCTCACAATGCTCTGGCATATCACTATTTTAGCAGCACTCAGTCAGTGGTTGCTTTCTGACGACTTATGTTTCTGCTTAAGTCTTACAAAACTGCACTGTAGGCACCTCAGTAATTTTAGAATAGCTTAGTCTGAGAGGTAAATTAAAATTATGGAAAATCAGACCATTTCTAATGAGATGGTTATTACACTGAATAATGATGATTATTAGTTCTGCTTAATAAAACTGTCATCCAATGCAAAATATATATTAGGGGAAATTACATTACATTATATTTCTATCAACTCAGAAATTCGGTGTGTTGCTTTCCCACAAACCATGGGCATAACGAAATGTTAGACAGGGCTTCCTTTTCCAAATAGGGTCGATCATGGAGCTTTCAGAAACAGCCCTTTAAAGCCCTGATCTAAAGCCCATTAAATCTAATGTTATGAAGATTTCTGCTGACTTCTGTGCCATGTAGATCAGGACTTCACTAAAATGAGCAGTGTTCTCTCCCATTGTTTCTGCTAAATACCTAGACAAAACTACAGTGGTGACTATTTGACAGTATTGTTAGCCTACCAAAGGAGAAAAACTTGTAGACACACATTTGTAGCCCCCTTGCCTCACTGAGCACATTGCTTGCTGGCACACCTGCTGTTCTGTTCTGATGTACCTGGCAAATTAGGAGATGGACTCTATAGGATGAGCTACACTCTGTATTTCCAAGGTGAAAACAACAAGGAATATTATCTATTGGCTAAAAATGAGATCCTGCTGTAAAAACCTCAACACTGAAGCCCCAGACACTTAGAGGAGAGGCAACTCCCCAGAAGCCTTTTGGCTGTCCAGAGACACGACTGGCCAGGAAATCTGAGTGCTCAGCATTTTTGTTTAAAAGCAGGCACAATATCAAACCTTGCCTTCAGCAAGGACTGCTGTCCTGAGGAATGAGACCCATCCCTCTGGGAGGGTGGCTCCCTGCCTCTATACTGCCACATCTATATGTCAGTAAACTGCCAAAGGGGAAGGAAGGAGGGGGGAAGCCAAGAGTGTGTTTCTGCTACCACACCTTCTCTGTGTAGGGTTTAATCTAAAAGGATATGTTTTTGTGGAATAATTTGATATAAACTAAGCCACATTTTTCTTACAGAAATTATAGCTACAACAGTGTATTTTACAGAGTCTAAGAGAGATTAAATAAGCAGCAAAAACTGCATGACTCAATATGCATCTATGCAAACTGACCCAGTGAAACCAGGGCATGGAGGTGATTGGGTCTGTCTGTGGTGCATGTTGAAACCTGGAGAAACACAGATTTTGCCATATAATTTTATTTTTTGAGAGCAGTATTGCTCTTACAAAGAGCAATGTATTAAACGAGGATAACATGGTTAATAAGTCACAGCACATGTGATTCTAAGGTTTTCATCATGCTTTGAAACATTTACTAATCAACAAGATTTCTCCTCTTGTGAAGGCTGTTTTGTAGAGTTCCATAAACCAGGTTCAACAGACGCAATTTCATTAGCATTATATTGTTGCCATGGTAATGTGGTACCAATTCAATTGATGGGCTTTTCATCCTGGGCTTATTATAGAATTGCTCTTCCTGTCAAAGATACATGTATATGGAAACAACAAACAGACCTTATTATTGGAGTACTAGCACAAAATATCATCATATGCTAATTTGGATAGGAATGTATCACGTTATTGGCACCAGACCCAGAAATCATCAGAGACACGTTAGAAGTTACTAAACATCACACATGGCAAAGTCACACTCCAAAATCAGGAAAGTTACTTGTATTGTTCGCTGTAGTACCTGAGCTTGCTATTGCAAAAGCACTTGGCTCTGCTGTAATCATTCTCTGAAATGCTGTTGGGAGGGCACAGTGCAAGTGGTAATGTTAGAGGAAACAAAAGTAGTAACATGCCCAAGAATAAAATGTGAGCTGATGGTATGTTGGTCCTTCTCCTGTTTGAATGTTGTGCAGCATGTTTTGGGGAAATTGGTACCACATGCAACACCCTGTTTTTCTGGGCTGTAAAACCATGATGATAAACCCTCTCCCCCTGTGCAGAGCACCTGGTGTATACCAAATAAGGAGTGATAGCTGGTACTGTTAAATATTGTTATTAAGTAGCAATGTTTTTAACAGCTCTGGGAAAATACACTGTACAGATCTACAGTTTGAGAAATGCCACTGGGAGAATCTGGATTCACCCAGGGAAACACAGGAGAGTTGGCAGACTGTGCATATGTACCTATGGAGGAAAGATACTCACATCATTAAAAATCATGACAGTTTGTAGTTTTTAAAAAATAAAGAATATTTTAGGCTACAGGAGAAGTATCTGCAGCAATCTGAGCAAGAAGAGCAACAATACAATATAAGGCAACAGCGGGATGGCTTGTTTATTGTATGTTAAAACATTTTCTTGTGTGTTTTCACTGTTTTTTGATGATTGCTTCCTATTTAGATAGGAAAAATCTTTTTCCATCCTGACACATAATGTTCAGTCTGTCGTTTCTTAGCTTAATCATGTTGTGTCCTTTGCAGTAGCAAGAGTAAATTACAGACAGGATAGTATTCGGTATAATCAAAGATGTGTTTCATTTTACATGATAAGTTTTGTCTGATTTACAAAGGCAGTATCTTCTCCAGCTGAGCGAGGAAAGAGAGACTTTCACTTGCAGATAAAAAAACTCAGAGAAGAGGCTTTTCCTCCATTAGGAACCCACTGTTCATACAAAGAAAACCCAAACTATTGTTACCACTGTTATCTATTTATTTACTTTTACTGTGATATAGCCACAGGACCCAGCTGAGACTGGGACCTACTTGTGCTAAGCACAGCAAAACCATACAGCACCACAGCCCCTTCTTCAGACAATTTATAAACTAAAGAGCCATAAGAGAGACCAGAGAGGATAGAAGAATAGAGAGAGGGAGACATAGCTTAAGTAACCGACCGAAGGTCAGAGAAGAAGTGAGTGGCAGAAGCAGCACAAGTCTCTAGTCCCTGTACCCTCCATTGGATTGCCTGCCCTACTGGGAGAAGGAGGTATTTGGAGATATCCTCCACCAGATTCTAAGGATTCACACTCTAACTCATGCACAGAGCCATGCTTTACCCCCTAATTTCAATGGCTGCATCTGTGTTGCTGAGCAGGGGCAGCCTGAGGCAAAGCTTGAAGTCCGCTGTGAAGCCCACCCGTATTACCTATTAAAACACCTTCAGGCTGGCTCCAGGGCAACCCTGTTAATCCTCTCAGGGACAAAGGCTCAGGGATACCCTATGTTTTTTAAGCATGTTCAAGGGCACCAGGGTCAGGGTACCTGCCAGAGAAATATTAATGGGTTTCAACACCACAACTGAAGCAATAGGGATCAGGCTTTCTTCCTCTGCGGTAGGGACTTTCAAATCCAAGCCTGAACAGATGGAGGGAGGCGGGGGAAAGAGAAGAGATTTTGGTCACAAGAGCAAGAAGTCAGTTTACACCAGAATTTGAAAGCTTTGAGCAGGAAGCAATATGATGTCTTAGATTAGGAAAGCATTGGCTTGGAGTTTTTCTTGCTTTCTCCTTCTCTCTCTCCCCCTCTCAAAAATCCATATAATGTAAAACCGTTAAACTCTGGGTGAAGAGGCATTCATCTTCTGATCGGTAAATACTTCCTTTCACTGTGTGGTGCCTGCTGACTTTACTGCTGTTGCAGCCTTTTAAAATGCTTCCAGGAAATCTCATTAGATTTTAACTTTAATTTTTTTTTTCATTAAGGAATCTGAAGAGAGTGTATAATAATCTCAATTTAACTTTTTAATAAAAACTGCAAATAATAGGCTAGCACAGATTTGATATCATATATATATTGGATAAAAATTCTGATTTGTAGTAAGATTTGTTAGCCAGGGGTTTGTTGTCATCATAATAATGAATATAAAAGCTGGCAGCTTTAAAATGGCAATATTACAGTAAGCCTACATTTTTTATAATGGCTTTGTGTTGTGCATTCAGTATTGATGAAGACTAAGATTTAGCACGCAGAAGTAATATCCATTATTATGGGATTGTCCACAGTGAATTGAGTAGGACATTTGCTTAATTAAAAGTATTTATCTTAGATGATTTAAGAAGTATGTCCTACTACTGAACTGATGATGTAAAGTAGTTTCCTATAATCGGTTCACCACTGATGACTCCTTATACTAAAGAGAAGAAGAAAAAGGTAAGAGAAGAGTCAAAGGAAAGTAAAAGATGCCACTGTCTGACAATTTAATAGAACTTTGGAAATAATGATTAATTAACAGTATGCCATGAACAGGAAAACTACATTATTACACCCCTAATGCAAAGAACGTAAACAGAGCCCTAAAAGGGTGCACTTCTAGCAGAAAGTTTGGAAATAAAAACATAAACAAATGCCCAGATTCCCACTCCTACCCACTGGACCTGTGCCTCAGAGGCACCGGCATTTGGGGAGCAGAGCTTGAGGATATGAGGTGGTAGAGAGCCTTGGGTGGGATGAAACCCTGTGGCATGGTGTCTTCTGGGGTCTTGGCAGGGGCTGTCCCTGGCTTTGGGCAGGATCCCAGGGAGCCGAACTACTGCAGCTGCTGAATTTGGGCAGAGTGGAGAGCAAGGCCAGAGCTACAGGGAGGGCAGGAACTGGTGTGACCTGCTTCTATGGGTGGTTTTAAATCTGTTTATAAAGACATACTGGGTAGTTTTATAAAAATATACTGTGTGGTTTAATCTGTTATGCAAACATGCTTTTAAAGGAGAGTCCCAATGGGTGGAATGTTTCAACCTATCTCAATGTTACAGCTGTACAGCCTAAGTTTCGTGGACTAGCCCATCTTCCTTCCTTCTTCACCATGCCAAATCACCCATGGAAAGCTGTAGATCTTCAGTCTGTGGGGACAATCTAACAACAGCAACTTCTGGGGGTGCTGCTACAAGGTAGGGCCACACCTAACCCTGTCAAACCATCCCATCAGCTCAGGTGCGCTGCTCACATGAAAAGCTTGTGACTCCCACTGCAGAGACCTACTAGTCTGCTTCTTGGGAAACCTCCTGCCTGCAAGGCTGCCCCCTGAGACAACTAGACCCTCCATCAGCCAGGCCCAAAAATCACTTGCTGAATAGTTTTGGCTGAGGTTTTTTGACAAAATCTTCACAGATAGAGCCAAGAGGACAGGCAAGAAATATTTCTATTCTTCATACCACAACTTGTTTTTTCATTATTTCTTCTTGTCTCCTTTTACGGTTTCTACATAGGCTAATAGGAAGAAAGGCTGTGCCCTACTCCAGTCATTTAATTTAAGTAATTTTTTTTAGTTCTAATTATGAGCATTCACATAGCAAGTGATATTTATTGATATATGTTACCTTTCTGAAACACTAGAAAAGTATCTGGCCTGTTCTCTGCTAATGCTTAGATGACATTTTAGGAATAGGAACCACCCTGCAAAGGGCTGGGCATGTGCACAGGACAGGAGCTGTCAGTGAAGTGTGTTGAATCTGGTTTTGATCTGTTCATGTAATTTTCCAGGTGAGCCTTGGACTCTGCCTACGGTCTGTGCTCCCAGATGTCAGCCTATGACAGCAGATGGAGGGACACCCGGAGCTCTGCTTCCCCCAGGCACTGCACTGGGCATTTGCTGCTCCCAGAGCTGCCGCACGCCATGGGACCCCCAGCTGCCGGATGCCTGACCCAGCTCGACTGCTGGTGGAGATGTGTTGGGGCTGGCTTTGCCCTGCTTGCTGCTGCCTGCATGCCTTATTCTTCTGACTTATCCCTCAGCCCATTCCCATCCCATTGTGCTGCTGCCTCTGGGCTGTATTGAGTTTTCAATTATCACAATATACAATGCAGATGCTATGTAAAACAGCCAGCATCGCTGGAGCACGCTGAACTCAGTAGAAACACAGTTAAATAAAAGTAATACTATAATACCAGGAGGCTGATTGGAACCACAAGATACCAGTGTCATATCCTGTGGCTTTTATGTTGGTAGACGTAGATTTTAGCCATTAGAGTCTAGCTATCCAACAGATAACAACCAGAGGAAATGGGTCTGGGTATCTTCAATTGTGAATAACTGATACACATTTGCCAATAAATGGAGGACTTGGTAAACTGCCAGATGAAGAAAACATTTGACATACATACAAATATAATCAAGCATTTAATATGGTGTAGCATCTAACTATGTGTAACTTAAAGAAACTCCCTGATTACACACAATACCATTAAAGTGGTACATCAAGAGAGCTCTGACTTCAGACAAGCAATGTGTGGTTGCACTGTCAACTCCAAATTCAGGCAAGGAGATAAACAGCAAGTGTGGATCTCAATTTATATATTTGTACCAGCAGCAACAACCTCCCAGATGACAATGATATTGTAATATCTATGTGGGTGTAAAATGCTATGACAAAAGAGGAAGAAATAAGAAAAAATACAGTAATGTCAAGTTTGCCTGTTAACTTTTACAGAAGCATCTGGAATTTTAGTATGTGTTATGCAGACAAATGGAAAGAGAGAAACGCATTAACTGTGTTTTTCTCCACAGCAAAATGAAATAAGCACAGAGAGCAAATTATTATATTTAGTACTCTCAGGGCAAATTCTAGTTGAAGATTGTGAAGTAATTTCAAAATATTAATGAATTAGCCTCACAGCTATCTTTCAGGTAGATAATAATGATAATTGTTACTACAAATAAATATTATTATTATCAGTCTTGCTCCAACAAATGAACATTGATGCATAGAGAATTTATGTCTTTGTCCAAAGTCTTTGTTTTACTACTGTAACCATCCTTCTCTAGAACTATTATATATTAAGATTATCCTTTTCCAAATACTGTGTGTGATACTATTCACTTTATAAGGTCTATAAACCAGCCAACTGAGCTTCCTTGTGCCAGTGATCATCTCCATTTGCATTTGAATTCTCAAGCAGCAACAATCTTGCTTTAAAAAAAAAAAAGAAGAAGAAAAAAGGAATCATGAAAATCCATACAAAATCTGTCAAGGCCCCATCTGTGACTGGGTATCAGAATATCACTAAGAAGCTCTGAGAAACAAAGTTCATTCCAAGTCTAACGCATAGTGCTTTTCGGTCGATGAAATTAATTCAAGCAGGGGTAAATGAGGGCACATACCATGAAAAACTGTTCCTCCACTGAGGGTGGAAGGAAAGCAGCATCACTGCTGTGTGTGTGGTCTTGGTTTTGGTGCATGTAGCCATGTTTAAATACTAAATGTTTTACAAGGCAAAATAATCAGTGTGCTCATGACTCCTTTTGATAGCCAGGTACACCTGCTGCTCTTCTGAGGAGTATAGGGGAATGAGTGATCTCTGGTCCTGACAAGATGAGGACTTAGATTACATATGATTGTTGCAAAAAGCAGGCTTTCATAGCCAGCTACCTGAAGAAGTACAGAAACAAAACTCCACTCTGGCCTTGAAAATCGCCTACAAACATATTTATTTCCTTCTGAATGGGAATATATAAAGGTTAGGGACACTTATTTGTAGGCTATTTATACATCTCCTCTTCAGGATCTGAATCTCGCATATTAATGAATTAACTCCGGGAAACAGGAGAACCAAAACATTAACACCATTCTAATGCACCCTATTATTTTTCTTTTCCTTTTTTTAACCGTTAGAGTATGCAAATGTTCAGTTAACTGGTCCTCATGTTTTCTCTTTATTGAATCGCTTTCACTACAGCAAATAAATATTCATAAAGAAATGTGGACAATAAATCATTTCAAATAGTTCAAAGCCATTTTCTTTCTAGACTGCATATATTTTCAGCTGTAACTCGCCTTCAATATTTCATTCAAAAGACAGACTTGTAGAAGGACAATAGAGATAATGTGTCAAGTAGTAATTAAAACAGGGAGTAATGATTAAAACCATTTTTATCTACATGGTGCTCTGCCAGATTCATAATCTCCTGTGTTTGTTAGGATGGCTTTCTACTTGCTTTCTACTTTCTCTACTTCAGAAACTCAAAATAAACTTCTGTTTGAAGACATCGAAGAAAACAAAAGATTTCAACCCTGAGCTTGTGGGTCCAGAGCCCTTTCCAGTTCTGGAGTTTAGGTATATCTTCTGTACCATCCTAGCAAGATAAATGCAAGCAGGCACTATCCCTCCTGCTGATAGTGGGAAGTATCACTACTTCTCTGAGAAATAAATCCAGATGCAGAGCAGAAGACAAGGAAGGGCCACCCGTGTGTACAGGTAAATGTAACCCGTCTCACCATTTAGATTTAAGCTATGAGCTTCAAAAGAAATGAAAGTTAAATATAAGGTTAGCTTATACGTTTAGGGATCTTGGTTCAAATCCAAGTAAGAATTGTGTTCCTTGTCTCGTATGTTTTGGTATTCATAAACATATTTGGCACAAACTCATTCTCTTTTCTGATTTGTTGCTGACTTTAGGCCCTTATTCAACTTACATACAGACTTAAATAAATCGATTTAGGAAAGCATTCCTCTATGTGTTTAATCTTGGGCAGACATTCAACTTTGAAATCAATGGGACTTATGAATGGCCCTGACCTTTGGGTCTAAATGGTTGCCAAATCAGTGCACTGATAGAAATATATTGGAAAAGATACTATCCATGCGTAATCAAAATTTTAGTCTCTACTTTCACAGGAAAATAACCCAAAGATAACACATTATTCTGCTCAAGAAATTAATTTCATAGTATTTACTAGAAAGCCTTAATTCACATTTTCTGTTTATGCCAAAAATACCAGATGAACAGTGTTGTTCCTTGATAGCATATCTGTAATGTTCTTTAAATGAAAAAATAAAATATAGGAAAAGTCCTGGCACAAAGTGGCATTCAGAATTACTTATTGATACCTTCTCAATTGCCCACCACAAGGCAATCCCTTGGAGGGCAAGCAGATGAAAGGCAAGGCAGAGTAGTTCTGAAATCCCATGGACTTGAAGACAATGGCATATGGAATACCACATGAAACTCCTCCCTAAGAACAGCATTTATAAAGACTGCCTGCCCAGTTTACATATGGAATTTTGAGTGATCACATGTTTTTATTACACAATGAGAATAGCTAGAACAAAGACATGGATGTTTATGGTATCATAATGTACAGGTTAAACAAGTGCAATTATAGCCAAATCTATGAGATTACAAGAAGTAGTTGGTAAAATAATTGATGCTATGATTCTATGAAATAAAATAGTCTTCTTATTGTTCTTAAAAACGTTTCACACTTATGTTTTATTTATAATATTATGAAGATAGCACATAGAAACTCTCAGATGTTGTTTATAGAGTTGAAACATGGACACAAAAGGGGAAGTAGATTATGATGGGTCCCATCATGTCATGTAATTCAAAGAATGACGAGTACAAAAATCATAAGAAGACACAGGAAATGTCAATAGGTGCTACCTCTCTGTACAACCATAGAGGAACACTGCGATTCACATTATCCCACTGGGTTCTGTGGGGCAAAGTTTGGGAATAACACATAAAATCCAGCTGTTTAGTGTTCACCTGGCTCATACAATCACACATATCTATCCTAATGCTGCCTACACTTGCTTTAGAGGTGACAAATAAGGATTATGCTGCTGCTGTATTGGACACACATTGCATGCAAGCTCTACATTGCCTGCAAGCATCTGAACCAAAGTCCCTTTGATCAAAGGACAGACTGTAAGGGGAAAGCACAGTCCTCCTGTACAACTCTCAAAATATATATAAAAAAACCTCCAAAACCAAAAAACTCTGAAGCTCCCTTTTCTGACATGTCATCTACTGTGCCCCAGCAGAGGATGTTAGAGCAGATCTGAAGTACCAGTTACTGCCTCTGAGAGGTATTTCCATATATAGTCATGAATTGGAGCTCAAATTGCTAATTGAAATCATCTGCCCTCAATGAAATCAATTAGTGCCTAGCAGGAGTGAAAGGCTTATAGAACTCAAGGTGAGCAGGAACAGACCCTTGTTGGATGAAAGGCTTTTTCCAACATGAAGAGAGGGGTCTCTTCAATCAAGTCTAGTTTCTGCTAAAATCTTACTGGTATAGAGACCTTAATTCCAGAGGTATGTTTTGCAACTGATTTGAAGAGTTTGGGATTTCACTTTTTTCAACTTTCATGATACCTTTGATTAGAGCGTAGTAATGGTTTTTCTATGGTGCGTGTAACATAGAGGTCACAGGAAAAAAAAGTTCCCCCTCTCACTTCACTAGTCTTTACAGTGTTATATCTTTTGAGGAACTAGAAAAAAAGTTACCTGCTCTGCTTTTGTAGCAAACATTATCCTCCTATGCCTAATCCTCTTGTCACAGTTTTTCTCTTTTTTAACTAATTAAGATTATTATTTGTATCTGAAAATCCCTTAGCTGAGTCTGCCTTTTGGATTTATTTTTTTGGTTCTGCTTCTAATGTTGGGTCAAATTATGAATTTTAATTGATTTGGACTGGTTTTGTCAGAGACAGGCAGACTTTCAACTGCTGAACTGCTAGATGCTTAATGTCCTAATCACTTTAGCTTTCCTCATTATCTTCTTTTACTTAAGAAAAGACTAGTTCACTCTTTTTTGAATATGTAATAATAAGAAACATGCCAAGGCATGCTAATTACAAGGAAGAATGTCCTACAGATGCTCAATTTCATGTGCTTTTAGCAACAGCATAGCACATATTATTGTCGTTCCCAACGGAGCAAAAGAAGTTCATTGTGTGTTGCACTATGTTAACTTCATGCCCTGATGTAGTACTCAAGCTAATGTGGGGAGAAATGTAACATAGACTAGAGTAACTTAATATGGAAGAAATACTTCTCGGTGCTCATCCAAAGAAGTGGGGAAAGAAAAAATTTCCCACTAGTAGCATACTTTGTTTTTTCCATGTTTACCTGGAAACTGTGAAACCACCTGAGATAAAGTGGGTGGAAAGGACAAGTATGCACCTTGCATTGCTGTTTGATTGATTTCATTACATTCAAAGCATCTTTATCAGAAGTATGTTTGTTTGTGAGCTTTTTGGTTTTTTCTTTTTTTTTCATATATTTTCCAGTCCTTTGGTTTTCTCCAAACGGGATGATAATTCTAACTTATAGCAGATGTAGTCCATCCCTTAAGACTCAGGATCAATCAGAGAGAAGGTGACAGTTCTCCTTAACATCTTAAAATTTACTTTGGCTTAAAAGGCTCTTTTTTGTCCTGCAGACCCATTATTTACTAATATAAATGCTGCAAAAGCAGTCATAATCTGCTTGAAAATTAACAAAACTAGATTGAATTTATACTCAAAAATAAACTGTTCACAGAGGAATAAGTAAAAAAAGACTCCTGATGTTTTGACAGAGTTAAAAGCAAAAGTTCCCCATGGAATATGGGCAAGGGAGAAAAGAGGATGAAAAACAGGTGGTAGAATGGAGAGAAGGGAAGGGGATAACAAAACAAGAGGAAAAGTGTATTTAAGGCAAAAGCTTATACCAAAGAAGCACGTGCAGCCCTGGGTGTATGCTTGTGGCACTTCAAAAAAGTTATGATTAAAAAAACCCCAAACTCTACTATCGTGTATATATTGATAACAGAGTGGTATCTGTATTGTAGCAACTTCAGATGGCCATTTATTTCAGTAGGAATCAAGGTGTTACATACTAAAACTTGGCCTAAATAGACTCATATTTTGAGTACTTTTCTTTGCTCTTTGTATTGGTATGGTAGAAAGGCAACCATTAGCTTAGCTAGCCGTCTGCAAGCTGCTGTGGAGTAGTACAACTGAGCCCTAACACAGTTGAGAATCTGGACCTAAATGTTCCCTTAAAATAAGTGGCACATGAACGGTCTGGTTTGCCTTTCAAGTTGGCAGTAGTTAATTGAGGAAGACTTTAATCAATACTTCATGTGGTTTAAACCTGATGCAACCAAGTAGCCTGCCTCTGAGACACTTTATAGCAGAGGTTTGCAATCTTCCTAGGACTCAATGGCATTTTGATGAATAATATTTCTAGCAGGCTAATTTTCTAGCTAATTATCATCAAACACCTAGACAGACTTTCTGCAGTACTAGATATGCTTTGGAGAAAAAAAAAAAATCCCTTCAATCAGGGGCAGAAGGAAATTATAAATTCATTGGTATAAAGATTTTCAAATCTTGAACTAGTGGTTCATTACAATATCTTGGTAGCAAAATATAACATCTTATACATGATAGATAACAAAAATAACATAACTGATTTTGAAATTAAAAATCATAATCCGTGGACAGAGTCCTAAATTGTATATTAAAAAATAAGTTGTAGCAATTTTAAATGTGTTTTCCTCCAACAAAAGGGAATGTTTTGATCAAAGGGATTCTATGCATTTTTGGCTTTGCTGACTGCTTTAAAAGAAAAAATAAACCCTACAATACAGTTTAACAAAATTCACAGATCTGAACAGAATTTACAGCACTTGTTATCCCAAGTATATTCTTCCTATTCCAGAACACTTGGAGGTTATACTTAGTCATAAACGTTTCTAGTCTACCTCTCTTCATTCTATTCTGTGCAAGTAGTATGAGATGGAGGAACAGACTTAAAAAAGTCTTATTGGAAGAAACAAAGCCAGGTATGTCTCTCTCTGCCACAGTCTGCATCCTTTCAAGTTCATCCTGCTGATACCAATGCTTGTCCCTCAAAATATCACAACTACACCTGTAGTGAGTATTACTTGCTCAGTGTCACATTACTTGAGCAGTGCAAAATCAGATCAAAGGAAAATTGTGTTACCATGGCTTTAATGGGGGGTGGGGAAGCTTAGCTTTAAATGCCTGGTATGTACTTGCAAAGCATATAACTCAAACCCGGAGTAGCAAACAAACGTAACAAACAGATGGGCCAGCCAGTCTGTTACAACGTGGTTTAACTGCAGGTCTGGCTCTGTGTGTGTGGGAGCTCCTTAGTCAGTCTTGATTGTCATAGCTCCATTGGCTCTGGTATTTACAATACCTTTGTTTATAGGATTATGATTAATTTCTTCTGTAGTTGAGAAAAAGAATAAAAAAATAAAAAGACCTTTTAAATCCTGTGATATTCTGCTCCTTTCAGGCTTATAACAAACATCCAGTGACAGTGATATAGGTTCTCTCTGCAATAAGTGTGAAATTACAAGTATGCATATGTATGTGATCTCATTGACAGTATTTGACAAGTTAAAAAAAATTGTTTTGGCTATAGAAGCTATTGATGTAGGTGTTATGAGGCATGTGGGAAGGGTCCTTCAAGTTTTTGGAATGCTTGAAGCAGGAATTTGCTGTGTGGGCTAAAAGGACTATACCTGCGACCCTCTCTCCCTTCATGAGGCCCAGCCAGGTGGAGATCACACTTTCCTAGCTGGCTGTTGTGGCTGTAGTCCACTTAACTGTAGGCAGTCTGCATGAAGGTGGAATGTAGCATAGCCAGAAGTTGCCATAGCAATAGATTATTATGCAGTTACACTAAAATCTTGGATATGTACGTACTGCAGTTAAAGTGATAATTGGTCCAAATCTGGGGAAGGAGCTCTACTGGATGTAATCTTAAACACAAACAAAACCCCAACAAAACCAATCAGCCAAAAGAAAAAAAACAACCAAACAAAAAAACCCAACCAAAAAACCAACAGCAAAAAAACACCAAACCTTTTACTCATTTGTGTAAGATGTGGGCAGTTCCACAGCATCATGGTTTGGCTTTTTTTTGTATTTTGTTAGGATCTAAACTTGTGTGAGATAAATGGCACCCAGCATAATAGAGTACATTATTTTTGTCAGACATACATTTCAGTTTCAGTGAAAGTTGTTGTTTTCTTGTGTGTGACTTATATGCAATACATAGTAAAAAAATGCCAAAACACAAACTTAGGCATGAGATTTAACAATGTAGTCTTGTTTTATTTGGTGGGAGAGCATTTTTTGTTTTTAAGCATGGTGTGTGTCATAGCAGTAGTCATTTTCAGTGGAAATAAGATGCTCTGCATTGGTGGATAATGTTATGAAGGGTTAATTTCCAGAAGGAATCTGGTTTAGCTCAGATTTTTTTTTGATCAAATTGACTCTGCTTGATTTGATGTAGTGATCTAATATGACCTTGATTAAATTAGAGAGAAAATGATGATGTAGACTGTTTCTCCTATTGACAATTACTACCTTAGGCTAAGATGGCAGTGAATTAACGTCTTACCCACATTTTGCAGGGACCTTGGGTAGGAATTAATTTCTTCAATTCATTTTGACCTTGCCAAGAAGGCAATAACCGTTGCCAATTGTCAAGTTAGCCTATTTCACCAGTTCAGCAAGAGCTTCAGGAATTTGCTCAAAACAGTCCAAGACAGATGACTAGCTTGCTATCAGCCTAGCAGTTTAGCAAGGACATAGGGATATACCACAAGTCATTTATATTATCTGAACATCAGTTTTCCAGTCAACAACTGAGACTGTGGATATTCTTTATCCATCATCTCATACCAGCAGTTGGGTGCCACAGCTACATCTGAGGTTGTAAGTGGAAATTTGCTTCCTTCTATGCAGAGTATAGGTCCTGGGTAAAAGTCATCTCCATAGGTAAAAGTCATCTCTATAGCAAGCTAGGGAAGAGATTTTCTTGAACTGCCCCATGGCATACTTGGTTAAGTTTTTGTTCTTTTTGTGCTACTTGCTTCTACTTAATTTCCATCCCAAGCACTATGTTACTTCACAGTAATTTTTATGCAATAGAAAGAACTATAGAACAGCATTATTTCATTGCTTGGCTTAAACAAAGCATTGAAGTTAATTACCTGTGTTTGTTATTGCTGATGGTTGTTGAATGCTATTATAAAATTCAAGCTAGAGTTGGGGTTTGTTCCACTGAAGACTGTAAAGATCTGGATAAGACAGTAGCCTTTATTAGAAAAGGATTTTCAACATGGCCTTTTAACTGTGTTTAAATCTTGCAATAGGATCAATACATTTCACTGTGTACATGGCCACAATTGCTGAAGTTACAGGACAGTGTAAAAGAATAATTTGCACGTAATGTAACTCGCTGTCGGAAGCAACTTGCAGGCATGTGAAGGTAGGGGTAAAAATGTTCAGAGTCCTGTTGGTGTTTATATAGAGCACTGGTGGAGGAAGGAAAGCTTTGCTGTTTTAATGGCAACCCAAAACGTATTTAAGTTAACATGGAAAAAGAAAATGTTAGTTTTTTGTACTATAATAACTAAATTAGAAGATTTCTATGAATATAAAGCTAATATGTGCCATTACACAGCTAAACAATTAATGTAACTTATAAATTGTCATCTCCAAGCATGTAGACAGTCCTCTGGGAATGTCATGCAGTATATGTATGCTAGGGAGAAGAAAAGTGCCCACATTACAAAATCAGACAAGGTAACTCTTTATTCTTGTTTTGCCTTTTCTGTTAATACTAATATTTCTCTGGCAAACCTGCCTACCAAGCAGACTTATGATGAGACTAGCACATGGTTCCTATCAGTTGCTATGGTTTTTCTTTTGTAGTGTTCTCATTAGTACTTTAATCATAGATTCTGCAATGACTGTCAGATTATTTTTTTTCTGTTTGGTCACGGGGCATAGTTGGAAGTATTAAAAAGGTACTAACCTAGCCTAGAACTGCTGCTGTTGGTCATTAGGTATTACCAAGCAGGGCTGGGATTTCAGCCATGAGAGGAAGGGATGTATTGCAGAAACAAAGGACTAATTGCAATTACTTATAAGGACATCAGTTACTATATTTCTCTTGGAAAAACACAAACCTGTTTGTTCCTTTTTGAGCTATTAAATTTAGAACAACCAAAACACTTTGTTTCAGGGATGTTAACCTGGTGGCACTTTTTCTTTTCAAAATAGTAATTTTCAAAAGCAAACAGTAGCCATTTTGTTTGTCAAATGTTTGTTTTATGATGCATTTGAAAAGCTATCAAAGTTGAAACGAGTTATACTGCAACTATAGAGATCAATAGTTACAAACTAGTATTATTTTGTAAATAATTCAAGAGGCTGTTTTGTACCTTGTCAGTATCTCTGGATAGCAACAAAACTACAGAATCCCTGAAAATAAATAAATTTCTTGCTGATGCTGTGGTTGGAGGGGTAAATTCATGCCAATAGTTCAGTGAGTATATTGGTGGTGTCTGTCTATTTTGGAGGCTGATCTTCCTCTGATCTCACTGCATGCTTCCCTTTGAAACTGCAAGCACAGAAGCAGTTAATTTTGCATGGTCATAAGTTAAGGAGTAACTCCCCATCTCTAACATTTACCTGAATGGAGAAACACTTGCTGTTGCCAGAAGTTAGGTATGTAGTATATCCATTCCCTAATATTTTAGCAGTCTGACTTGGAGAATTGGAAGCCTTCTCTGCCCAGGGGAGGGAGGACTGGTAGGTCAGTTTGCACAGACACCAGCCAGTTGACACCTACAGGACTCAGGTGAGCTTGGTATCATTTTGTCCTACTTCCCTGCTGCACAGTGAAATGGTTCCAAACCAGGTCTCATTCAAAGGGCAGACCTCACCCTTGTCAGAAACTTGCTCCCTGGGGAATGTAAAAGATGCAAATAATGCAGTGTACTGGGCCTGGCCCTTCAAAATAGAACTTATTTTTCACTCTTCTCACCCCAGAGGTGTATATGTCTGGAAAGCAGCACCCTTTGCTTCTAATGCCCAGGACTGAAAGGTGAATGTGACATCCCTTCCACCACAACTATGAGATGTCTCAGAAGCAACTAAGGAATTTCAAATTTTCTGATCTTATAGTGGATTTTGGTTTTTGTCCAGAAAGGATAATTGATCTGATGTAACTGAGTGGCTGCTCAGTATCTCTAAAATTGAGTCCAACATACTCTTCCTACAAAGTACTTTCAGCCTTGTCTCCCTCATGTTCAGTGCTCCAAAATCCCATCTTAATCTGAGATCACTAATTGCTTGTATCCACTCAAGCTAAATGTGTACACTTCTTAGCTTACAAACACTTAGACTTCTTGACTATTCACTTAGCTAAGGTCCAGTAACATGAGAAGCACATTAAGAGCCTGAAAATAAATTGAGGCACATGCAGAGAAAAGATTCTCAGAGCAGTGGAAACCTAGGACATCAATTTAGCAGTTCTCAAGCTTAGTAATAAATATAGGATTTGTCTACAGATGTCATCACTGGAGACTGGAGGGGGGGAAATAGCCAGATTTTTCCATCCCCTAAAATATCCTAATGAAACATTTGGTGGAATTTAAATAGGAAAACATTATGCTATGCCAGGAACAAGTTTTACTTTCTAATATTTCTTTGAATTACATGATAGTAGTTATCAAAAGATGTTTGTGGTGTGAAAATATGTGGGTTCGTTTTGCTTAATTTTTTCCCCCAAGATGATCATGTTGAAACTTGTGGTCCTTGCTAGATCTTAAAAATTATTAAGCACTTTAGGAGACAAGCTTTTGTTTACACTGATACAGATGGCTGGAATAAATTAGTGGACTCACTAAAGAACAGCTCATTTTTAGTTTTAAATGCATTTGGGCGCTTATCAAAGCTCACATGGTGGCCATTTTATGTTACTTATTCATCTATTTGTTCTTTACAATTCCATGCCCACAGGCTACATCTGAAAATGGTCAGAGCTTCTAATAGAATTAATAATTGTCTCTCATACCTGAAGAGCATTGGTACCACTGCACTGTGGCATACCCTGGGTTATCCTGTGTAGCTATTCTCTCTGAAGAGCACTGAGAGTAAATCCAATTGCAAACAAGCAGATTAGAAAGGCAGTGTATGTCTTCACTACTGTGAATGTTTTAAGTTAAGCATTTTCCCTAAATTGCTGAAGAAATGCACAAAGTTGTAATTAAATACTGCAACATCAATGCTGCTACTTTGGGAAAGGTAGTCAGAGCAAGCTTCCCCAAATTAAATCTTGAATTCCAGTCCTTCTGTATTGGATTAAGATGAGTGAGGACAAAGGATTGGCATAGTTACTCTATGGCTCTTTACTTATGGACCTTTCAGAAACAGTACAGTAAAGCCTCTCGCCTTCAACTTTTTCACGTGTATACACTTGTTTCCTCCCTAACACCAGTACAGTGAAGACATGCAAAACAAGTGTCCTCAGAGTTGATGAACCCACATTGGAATCAGCAGCACTACTTCTTTCAACTTTAATAGTGATTTGCCTTGTCCTGGGAAAGTCACCACCACTGCTACTATGACTCCTAGCATAAGGGAAGAAATCAAAATGAAGTTGTTGGGAGCCTTCAGAAGCTGCTTGTCATCTTCATGGCATTTTCTTGCTAATCCCATTTCTCTTGGACCTTCTGCATACCGGATATATCACCTTTACACTGTTGAACTTGGCTGAGCCAGAGAGGGCACAAGCAGCATGTAACTGAAATGCATATCTCTTCACTGTCATAGTGAGGTGCTCGAAGAAGGTAAAAGAGCAACTTGCGTGCAATTCAGGCTTTTCCAAATCCTATGAATTTGACAGATGAACTGGCTTAAGTGTAAAGAGTAATCTGGACTGCTAATTCAGATGCTGGGAGATGCTGTGTGACTGTAATCATCATTCTTCATCAAATGCAACGAATGAGGAACCTGGTCCTGGAATAAAAAAAGCATGGGATTAAAGAGGTTCAAGGTACAACTACACAATAAATTAAGGTCTGGGATGTCTGTCTTTCTAGTATTTGAATGATGTGAATCAGGGGCAGTTTTGATGAAAAAGTGGGGAGCTGCTCGCATTATATGTCAGTACACTGAGACCTCTAGGCTCCCTAATACATCACTGCCAGAATTTGAATGTTGAACTTTCTGAGTCTACAGTTTACCCTTTAAATTCACAGACTAACTACAGCAATGGCTGGAGGAGGAATCTTTTGTGTTAGATTGCAGGCTGTGTTCCTCGAACCGTTTGAAATTGAAGGACATGTCTTTTCTCACTGCCTGCTGCCCCGTCCTCCTTTGCCCTCCCAGTGGGCAGCCATTTCCAGCACAAGGCTGTTGCTGCTCCTGTAGCAGTGAACACCTGAAGCTTTTCTGAGAAAGTTCACATGCAATTATTTCTTTGGAATGTGAGCAGATTTTACCTGAACAGCACAAAGAACAAAAGGTTAATGGCAACTTTCAAAAGTCTATAACTCAACCAAGCCTTAACTGCATTTCATGTCAGAAGTGAAAGTTAGGTCTTTAGCATCACTCTGTTTCTGCTGCTTTCAAAATCCTGCCGGGGGGGGGAGAAAAAACTTTAAAATCAGAGGCTTAGCACTTCTTTATGAAAAAAGCCCAAACTATATCTGGGCTGTGTAAAACTTGTCTTACTGAATTTTTTTATAACTCTTACTTTATAAAAGAGGAGGTACTTGTATTCTGATGAATGTTGTGCATGTCTTTATCTGTCTGTCCATTTATTTTCTGAAACAAAGTTCAGCTGTAAACATGCTCAGTGCTGATAAAAGCACTATTTGCCACAGCTGAGAATCCAGAGTTCAGATGGGTGATCCATGGAAGACCAGCCCTCCTGAACTGCTGGGGAAAACTAACAAACAGCAGCAGGTGGCATAGCCTGGCTGACTGCTGTAGTTTAAAGGCAGTAAGTTGATCCTCAAGAGAAATGTGTAGGAACAGAAGTAAGAGGAGCCACGAGTTATAGCAGGGTATTGTTAGGTCTCTAAATCCCTTTCTCTGACCTGTACTTCTTGGCAGAATAGGTCTTGCTTCATTTGTAAGGAAAACTGCTTCTATGAAATCTAAATGGTGTTACTGTTTTCTAGTTTCACAGGTCAAAAATCCTACAGGTGTCAGGTTCATTTGACTTGCTAGATTACATGAGGGTAACCAATGATTTGTAACTTGCAGAACAAGAGAGAAGATGGGTGTAATGCAGAGCTCAGTGTCTGCTGCTAGTCTCTTCTAATGTAAATGCTCCTTTAGAACAAATGGAGGAAAACTGTAAGTGCTTGGACACAAAGCAGTTTATCATTACATATGCATGGAAATAATCTTTGTGAAAAAGACTTACACTTAATGCACTTGCACAGTCAATATACAGCTGTAGGTCAGGAACAAATGCAACTAGGAAACTCCCCAGCTAGCACCAGAGACCACTGAGCTGCTCTGCAATGTCAATATTAGTGAAATGAACCAAAGACTCTTGGATTTGTTAGAGATAAGTACTCGCAATGCAGGAGATCCTGCTTCTGATTTTCCTGCCAACAGTTTAACTGTTTTCCATGGGTGATTGTAATCAGCAAGAATTGTTATGCAATAGTGCTGAAGCAAAGACTTGAGAAAACACAGATCTCACTTGAGACACAAAAGATCACAACCTTATTTCTCCACATCTTACGAAAGAAAAAAAATCTCCACTGGGCCTCTCAAAAGTGCTCATTTACAGAGATGGAAAGAAACCATTTTTCTTTACCTTGTAATTATTTCTCCATGCTGTTCTGTGAGAGGTTTTCTCTCTGGAGATGTGAAAGGAAGAGAAAAGGCAAGCCAATTCCCTCCTGCACCCAAAGGGTCATCAGTGTCCAGAAGCTACATGCACTTTTTCCAGGCTTTTTGTAAAGCAAATAGGAGTAGGCAGCCCTTTTTTAATCCTCTTTCTATTTTTTTTAATGCTGTAATAAAGAAGGGAGAATGAAAGCTAACTGGATAAAATGAGTGCTATAAAGAGAATGTTGAAGAGCAGATCTGGGATATGTTTTGAGAAAGGGAGAAAGAACCCAAGAAGTTTTCTGGCACATATATTGGAAAATTAAAGATTAGTCTTAAACTCTGTTCTTGTGAAATGGTGATAAAAACTGTTGTATTTGGGAGAATCATAGGTGTGGCTACTTGAAAGTGCTGTCTAGAAACTGATGTTACAGTGTTTGGCTCGTTTGGTGCTTTTTGGTTTGCTTACTATTTTTTTGTTGTGGTGGTTTGTGTTAGGTTGTTTTGTCATTTCCCCCCCCCTCCCTCTAGCCCACGGAAAATACTTGCTTTTGCTGGTTTTGTTTTTTTTAAGGTAGCAGGGAAGGTAGAACTTCTTTGTACGTTTGTTGCAGTGGGAATATTTATTTTAGTGATACCATAAATATTGTGTTTCTGGTATCAAACAATCGCAGTGTTTGGGAGGAAAGACGCTGAAGAGCTCACAAAGGCAGTGACTGGGCCTGTTGGCTTTCCTGGTACTTCCCGCAGCAGGATGGCTTCTGGGAGGGGCGCCTCCTGAGCAGGTGGGAAGGCTCGCTGTCCCTGTCGGGACAAGAGTGAAGGTTCGGGGACAGCCTAGGCCAGTTGGGCTGGGAGAGTGTATAAGTGTAACCCTGGGAAGGGTCCACCCCTCTTTGGGCAGGAGAGGGGCCGTGGCCCCAGGTGCAGCACTCGTAGCGTGCAGGCTGCTCCTGTGGGATTGTCACGATAAACACCCAGTGTGATCTTTGGCCCTCTCCGCGCAGTTTCCCTTCCAGGAGGTGCAGGAGACCGGGTGCGCACGTGGTCCGTGATGGGGAGAGGCACACGGACTCCGGGGAGAGGCGCGGACGCCGGCCCTTTCCCGGCGGGGCAGTGTGTGCCGAGCCCCCCGTACAGGACTTCCCTGCCCTCGGTGCCCGCTGTCCCCCCGCGGGCGATGCCGGTCCCGCGGCACACCTGTGCCTGCCCCCAGGCGGTTCTGCCCCGCGGGGCGGCCCCGGCCCGGCGCGGGCGCGCGCCGCCCACCTGGGCGTTGCTGCCCGGGCTGCCGGCTCCCTCCTCCGAGCTCCCTCCGGGACTGCGGGAAGCCGGGGGAAGGCGTGGCGGTGCGGACACCATGGCTCGTGTGCTGAGCCGGGACCCGGTGACATTGATACCCTCACTCGCCTGCCGGGACGTGCGGCTGTCGCTAGCGGGGAGGGGCTCTGCCCGGCGGCGGCGCCCGGGCCGGGAGCGCCCGGCAAAGTTTGGGCCGCTGGGGGCCCGGGCTGGCCTGCCGCCCGGGAAGCCGCTGCCCTTGCCGGGACGGCCGCCGGGCAGCGCCGGGCGCAGCGCTCCGGCTGCGCCCGTGTATCTCTCGCCCGGCAGCGCGGCAGTCGCCGGCGAGGGGTGTGCGGGGGGGGGCTCCTCTCAACCTCTAAAGTTCGAGGGCAGGGTCTGGCCGAGCCCCGTCTCCCCGGTCGGTCGGTCTCCCGGTTCTGGGAAGGTTCCTGCGGGGCGGCGCTGCTCGGGGGCCGTGACCTGGTGAGCCCTTGGCGGCCTCAGGCTGCCAGGCTGGTGTTCTCTGTCCTGCAGCTGCCTGTGGGCTGGTGGAGATGTGCAGGACCGCAGCTCTTCGCTGTCCCACCACGGGCCAAGCTGAGCGCACGGGCTGCACCCAGTCTCCGTGGACTAAAGCAGTTGCATGGAAGGCTGAGCAGGATGGCAGGTTCAAGTGGCTAGCTGCACCTGTGGCACTTAATGTTTTTGTATGACATTCCTTGCTTCAGGTCTGGCTGGGATCTTGGAAGTAGGTTCGGGGCCTGCCCTGGTGCGAGGTGGACTGACCACTGCTAGTGCAGTGGAATATGTGGTGAACTCCTGCCCATGTTAGCCAGGTTGTGTGGTTGGGCTTCAAGGTAGCTTTTTCCCACCCTTCACAGGATCTTGCATGTGGCTGTAAACTTCAGCTCTTTATGAAGAGTCTGGAATAAACCAACTTGCAGTTAAAAGTCTTGTTCTTGCCTGACACAACTTTTTGTACCTTACCTTGAAATGTGAGGTACTAAGTCTAGGGTGAGCTGTTTCAGCTCACTGAGGGCCGAGTCATAATACCTGAATGTGCACAGCAGCAGCTTGAACATACCTCTAGGTCGGTTGTGACTGAATTTTATCATCAGTTCTCATATTGAGTTTTTGTGCCTAGTCCATTTCCTAACTGAGCGGCTGCTCAAACCATGACTCATGTCCAGAAGTGGAATGAGCAGGAAGAATGAACTATCTTAGAAGTCTTCCTGGTAGTTAGGGAGGCATTGTGGTATGAAATCAGTACTGTCTTTTACCAGCTCAGTGTTTTCAGAGCAGCCAATCTGGGATTTTTCAAGGGTTGAAGATAATTTTTTTATGACAAAGGATTGATTTTTAGTTGTACAGGTTTTGAGTATTTTCCTCTAATTTTTTAATGCAAAATATTTCTAGGGTTAAATTGTTTTGCATTTCTAGATATATGACTCAGATTCAAAGAACAATATTATGATAGGACTGTGTATTGATAATAGTATGCAGTACTACATGATTTAGAAGACTGATGGATTTTGAAAAGGCTAGCGTTTGCTTTACTCTGAAGTTGCAAATAGAAACTTTGGTCAGCATCTTACTGTGTTTTTGTTTTCAGCAGTCATTTGAACTAGCAAGGAAATCAAGGCAGTCTACTTCTTACCAAACGTATTGTCCTTTCCCCATCTGTTCGAATAAATTTAGTCATTGTATGATTTGTCTCTCAGATGAATATATCAGTAATTGCTGATAATCTAATTGTAACCCTCCGTGGTGTTGTTTGTTTTTTTCTTTTTCCCCTGCATAGAACTTTTTTTTTTCTTTTGGGGAGAGGGGGAAGTATTTTCAATAAAATGTATTTTATTTTTATCTTTGAAGTAGGGACAGTGTGTGTTAACTAAGTCTGTCATTGTAGGTAAATATTCTCAGTAATTTGTTTGTTGAGGGGAGCGGTCTATCAACATGAGCACTGGCAGCACAACTTGAATGTTTTGGTCAATTTCTTGGCTACAATATAAAAACTGAACAAATGATTTAATGAAACTTATCTCAGTGGTTAGTGTCTCAAATTCAAGTTCATATAATTAAAATATTAAATATGATCTTCGAAGTCCAGGTATTACTTGATAATTTATATAAATAGTTAAGGCTGAATAAAAAAACATGTCATTAATTAAAGAGGAGCTGAGAATCTGTGCTAGAAGTAGCTAAAATCACAGCCAGTTCTCCAAGTTATTTTACAAAAGAAAAATTCCAGGAAGCTATCTCCAAGGAATCTTGTCCCCCTTGTTCAGCTTCACCAGAAGCTTCAGCCTAACTAAAGAAGATAAAGGAATTATATAGATAATCGTGTTCTGAAAGTCTGCTTTCCATATTGTGGGAGACTAGGTGGGGTGTGATTTAAGTATATGGTGGTCTCCATTTATTTATTTTTTTAAACACTACAACTGCCACAAAAATAGCTCCCAAAATACCGAAACAAAACACCAACTCCACCTCCCCTCAACTACTGCCAACCCCACAAACTCCAAACACTGCCTTTTTTCAAATACAGTCAAAATGTGCTGTTAATATTCCTTGGATGCAGATACTCTAAGCAAAAGGAAAGAAAGCCTGTTCAAAAATAGCTACATGTGAAATTACCTACCTTGTATTTATGGTACAAGGACTTGCCTTGGATTTTTATTTATTACCTCTCTAAATCTTTGTAAGAATTTTTGAAATCTACATTTTGAGGAAAGCAGTCCCTTTCTAACTTGTAATGTGAAACTATGTGAAATGTACATGCAAGATCCAGAGAATGTTTACAGACTTCATGTAAACTTCGCAGTGATACTTTGGGAAAGAAAGTCTTTCTTTTTTCACCTTTCCTTTTGTTTTTACCTGATTCCTTCCTATCATCGTGTATAAGCCGTATGTAATTATATCTATTGCAATCTTCAATTGGGAAGAATTGGGAGAAGAATAAACTTGACAAGTGAAACTTGCTAACCTTGCTGTCATAGTCCATGATGTGTAGCACCTGCTAAGTATATATTCCGGGGAATGAAGAACCATCACTTCTATCAAACCTGCTACTTCAAACAGTATAGAAACTGCAGGTTGTACAATAAGGCTTCCTTGAAGCTTATGAGCACTTCCCTAGTGGCCTTTACATGCAGCAGGAAACACAAGAACTTCTGTTTCCCTAACTGATCCTGAAACCAGGTGAGTCCTTTGAGTTCAGGTGTGCTGTCTGTACCCTTAGTGAGCTGCTCAAATAGCCTATAACCTCGTTCCGCATTCCACTAGGCACTGAGGAACTCCTGGAGCCACCTGTGTCCTCACTAAGGACCCAGTGGGCGCAGTCTGGTCCTTAAGAAACATTCCTTTGCACCCTGAAGTTAATGTTGTTTGTAAAGCTTTTGTTCACAATAGGCAATAGCAATTTATTTATACCTACGGATTACACCACCACAGAAATAAGAGCACAGTGAACAAAAAGCACAGCAAATGTTAGATTTCTAAAGTAACACCAAACAAAGATGCTTGGGATGAATTTTATAACTTCTACAATAAAAATATGTGATTTAAGAGCCATCTATACTGTCTGAAGCTAAATGAAAAGAAAGGTTGACACAGTTTATAGTGACAGTGTTCATTGTATTATAGGTGAAAGTGACACAAATTTACCCTGATAATACTCAGGCAATTCCCAGATTGCAATTTCAGAACTTGGCTCTAGCCCTTCACACCTTTCACTTTATTCTCACTTCTGACATCAGTGCTGGGGTGGAAACAGCTGTGACAGCATTCTAGGTACCCAGCTGCTGGTCCAACAGGGAATTACCCATCAACACCCAACTCCCTTTTAAACATATGCAACAGATGATTCAGAAGGAAGGTGAGATCTGTGAAGTGCCAACATACTCTCCACCTCCTGTAAGAATGATAACACCGTTTTTTACACTAAGTTATGTTGGGGGATGGGTTTTAATTTACTGTCAACGTTTCAGGTTTGTGACAGTGTGGCAAAGCATCTCTGCTCTGCTGGGAAGAAGCCCTTACCAATGAAGGCTGGGAGACCTACTCTCACTAGCTGTAGTCTGGATGGCAAAGAGTTATAAAGTGTTCACCACCCAAACATCACCGAATGAAATGACTAGAGAGACTGTAGAGAAAACTAGAATGCAGTCAGGAAAACACAGCACACAGAGACCAATACTCAATAATGTCGTTCAAGATTCTACTCAACGCTTCACAGTTTTTCCATTCGTTAATTTCCAAGTACTTGATTTGGCAACGTTAATCCTTCATATTCTCATCAAATGGATGAAAACAGTGAAAGACTGCAGGTAGAGAGGTGTGTTGGAGAGCTAAGCTTGTTTTGCTCAAAGGGGGATGCAGGGCAGGGATTGAAAAATAAAAAGTACTGTTAAAACACAGGAAACCTTCAGCAAGATAGCAGGTAATTCTACTAGTCAGCATGGCTCGCAAAACTGTCAGGCAAAAGTTATGTGAATAAATAGCTGAAGCAGCTTCATTTGATCTAGGCTAAACTTTTATTTTTAAAAGCCCCAATTATTACAGTGTTTCTCTCTGTTGTAGATACCTGTTAGTTGTTTGAAGTTCCATAATGAAGCTTTAGTATGTAGAATGCTTTTATGCTATTGCTTTATAGCTTGTTGAGATGATCAGATGGCTGTTCCAGAGTGATGGCTGTGTCTTCCTAGGGTCATTTAACAAACAATCAGTGAGGAAACAAAGCTTCCTGTTTAGCTGTTTTTGTTTAATGAATTTCTCAAGCCTTTTCATTGTTTTAGAGGTTTTATTATAGTAAACCCTTAGCTGAGTGGAACAGCAATTACAGCATGATTGCTAAGACCTCATGGAAGATTATGGACCACAATTACCATGTCTGTCTTACAGGATTGAACAATATGATTTATTCATCAGGTTAAAATTTGATGTGGCAAGTAGGAAGGAAAGTCTTCTGTATGAAACATTTTATCTTTTTATGTTTTATGCTGTTGATGCTCAAGGAGTTATGTATGGTCTTGCCTCCACTGCTGATAGTTTGCAAGGTTGTAGTGCTGAAATTCAGTCAAGTCCTCCAAAATAATTGTGTTGGAAAAAAAAATTGACTCGTGCTTTTCATTTTCCTTCAACCTTTGAGTTTCAGTGTTACTTATGAGTTCAACTTCCAACTTTTTCCACATTCTTAACATTCTACTCTTTTTCTAAGAAGATCTTTCAAATAAGAACTGCTATTCCCACCTCTTCTCATGGCTGGGACTTATGAGTAGTCGCTGCAGTGAGCAACTCTGAAAATGAGAAGGAACTGAAATTCATTTTCCTTTTACAGAAATGGATTTCGTGATGATTTTATGTTGTAGACCAATCTTGAATTTTATTCTTTCCTCTGCTTAGTGTTACATCTAAGAAAGTAATACTACATGTCTATATAGGAAGCTGAGATCCATAAGGCAGGATTTTGCCCTTCAGCTATGACAAGTGCAATGGTGCAGGGCAGTCATTTGAGATGCATTTGAAGGGGGGCAGTTTTAGCAACAGGGCAGAATTTGCACAATTTTCATTGTGCATCCCAGAGAGATGTGGCTGTATCTGATGGACTGCAGTTTACTTGGACACAAGATTGCTTAGCTCTCTCTCCAACCTACCAGCCAGCGTGCATGCATGGTGCAGTTTGTGCTACCCAAAGACACAAGCTGCTGCTTTTAAAATTAACACTTTTAAAAATTGCACTTTTCATCCTATCCTATACCATTTTGTCAGTGTCAGTAAAATGACCCAGGGAATACAAATGTAACTGGCACTGAATTCGGAACACACTTCTATTTAAAATATTGAGAAAAGCTGAAATTCCTGGTGGCTGCAGACAAGCTGGATTGAATATGTCCTGTTTGTTCTGGCTATGCTAACCCTTTGACAGCACAGAGTTCAAATCAAAAACTGCTTTCTCTCCCTCCCTCGTTGCCTGGCAACCTCCCTCCTCTTATTAGCATATGATTTCTATTCCTTTTTTATTTCATCAGTACAGTGTTACACACTCTGCTCCCTGCCCTGTGCTGTTGCCTTTGAGAAGAGCAGGATTTGTGCCTTTATATAAGACTTCGGCAAGTATGTGATTTGGCAAAGAAATCAAACATTTGGGATTAGGAAACCCTTGGCCATAAATGCCTTATCAGAAGCTCAGAGGGTGGTGTTTGTGTGGGCATGTTTTTCAAAGTCTTTTCATTTTCATTTGCTGTCATTTTTTACAAAGGGCAGAATTCTTGCAGATCAGCACAGCATAAATCTCTGGCAACTTTACATGTACAGAGCTTCAGTTTGTGAAATGTGCTAACAGAGATTGGCTACACAGATCTTGGGGGGCATTTTGTCCTCTCGATCTGTATGCAGTTCAAATGCAAGGCCATAATTCAAAACGTAAATTTTGAAAAAAGTCAGATATATCCAGGTCAAATTGTGATTGGGGAAGAAGGCAGCTAAAGAAGTAAGTGGAAGAATTTAACTAAATTATCTGGTTTTCTTCTCATAATAATGTTTCTTAAAAATAAGAACATTTTGCCTTTAAATTGGCCAGGTGTATTCTTTTATGAAATAATAGGTGATTCAGGCAGGGTTTTGGTTTAAGTTTGACTTTTTTCTGCTCATAAACTCTTACAACCGTGACAAAATACCCAATTTTTTTTGTTGTTGCATATGACAAAGAACATGGGATTCAAGTGGGCAAACTTTTTAAAATACGATTAGGAAAAAACCAAGAGTAACAATGAAAATTAGAAGACACAGTGAGGAGGAAATACCAAAGCAAGTACATTTGGGGACTATTTAGATCAAGATATGTAAAGGAGTTTTTTCTTAATATTATCCAAATCGTAAAGTACAAATGAAATAACCTTATTTTTCAACAGCTTTGTTTTCCTTTGCTGCCGACTGAGTTTGGCAATTTCACTTCGTTCCTCTGTCAAAATGCTGATATCTTCCTATGAAACATCTGGGTTTTTACCGTGGTCATAGATGCCTCCCTAAGCCAATGAGGAATTTTTAGTGTTTTTAGGTCTTGCAGGGACTTCACCATTTGAAATTAGAGTAAGCCCACCTATAAAAGTATTTTTGTTTTAATAATTCTTCTACTATTTATATGTATTGCTTCAGAAAACATTATTAGTATGATAAATATTAATATATGTGATGTCCATATTTTATTTGCAAATTTAAGGTGATAAACACAATGAAGTCCTTGAAATGCCAAACCTTTTGTCTCTGCTTAAGCTGAGGTTCAGTTTTATTTTGAGTATGACATTTGCTGCCTGAAGTGTTACAAGTGACTTGACCTTAAAATTACGTTATTTTAGTTCATTGAAATGGTTGGCCTTTCCAGTTCAACTTGACACCAACAGTGCAAATGGGAGAAGGCAGACATGCTTGCCTGTGACTCTATTTGGAAGCAAATTAAAAAGGTATCTAGGCGATGAATCTAAATATTTCCATTTAGATGGGATGGATGTTAGTCATCAGTTAAAGGCAATCATGGTGCATTCTGACATTTTAATTTCGGGTTCAAAACCAATTATATATGTAATTAAGGAGAGAAGTGTCCAGGCAGCCAAACTGTCTAATTCACATGTCTTGTTGGTTTGTGTGGTTTTTTTAATAGATATACCTGTACACACCACTTTGAGACTGTAGAAATAAGGTGGAAAAAGTGAAAGCTGCTTTGAAAGTTTGATGTTAGTTAATATGTTCTTCCTAAGGATGCTCTTCTTTCAAATATTAGTCATACATGCAATATCATTAGGTTTATGCTCATTATGGAGATTAGACTCTGTGCCATTTTCAGATAGGTTGTTGTGGTACTTAGTTTATTTATTAATATATTGCTGCACAATTGCCTTGGTTCTTTGTTGTGATTTTGTTAACTGTGCTCTGAGAGGCCTTATTTAAACTGAAACTTCTGTTGGAATGAGCTGTCCTGGCCAGAATTTCTTCAGTCAATGCAACATTTGACCAATGTGGAGAGAATGGAGCAGGCTGCTGTGTAGGAGATGCATCACTGAAAATTGGGCTACTGTTTCCTGAGATGGGGTTGTTTTGTTGTGCTGTACAGTCTGCATGGAGCTGCCTACCCAGTCTTGAGAGAGGACCTTTTACTGCCCAATCGCATACCTGTCAGTTGATTAAGGAATAATAATGTTGCGCTTTGAAGGGAGCCCTTTGCAGTCTTGAGATGAAAGGACAGAAGGCAGGACGTGTGCTTCTAGGTGAGGAGAAAAGCGCTGATAAATATGTGCAGGGATCTAGAGGGAAGGAGGAATAAAATATGCAAAGCAAGCTATTGCCGAGTTTAATAATCACAGCATTTTCCTGTACAGCCATTGCGCTGTTAACATCTATACTAGCATCTTGCTCATTATAAAATGCTTGGTTTTGCCTTGATTGTGAAGGGCATTCTGTGAAACCCAACTCTATTCTGCTCTTAACAATAAGCTGACTAGTCTTCCATCCAGGCATGTCTAGCATGCATGCAAAACTCCAGAATTCATTTGTGAATGTAGGTAGAAGTGTTAGAATAGGTTATTAAGAACGTAGACCCATAATGTGAGTAAAGAAGATTGAAAGTATAAAGAGAGGTTTTACACCTGGAAGTTATTATAGTTATTTAGATTGAGCGAGAATAATAACCAATTGTTTTCTAAGATGTATGACACATTTATGAAAAACCTTGAAGGATAAATGGATCTTTTTAGTATGCTACTTCCACAAAGAACTCTATGAATAAAATAATAGTGAGAGAACTCTCAGTGGATGCTGAATACTGCTAATTGATGAAATTATTACTTATTACACTGCAACTGAACTCTGCTTAGAAACACTATTTTCAGTATGATTTTTTGAAAATGACAGCTGAAATGTAAGAGGCTTTGTATTGAAAGTGAATAGTGATAATTTCTTGATATCTTTGAAATGAAGGATATTTCAATGACAGTTAAAACCAAGAAAAATGTTTTGTTTTTTTTTTTTAAGTACTCAGATAATGCAATATCGCTATGGAAATAAAATGAACTTTTCTGAAATCAATAAAGTAGACTTAATATGGATTTATGAGGCATTTAAAAATAACTTTAAATATTCTATTTATAATAAAGCAGTCAATTACTTGTGTCAGCAGTTTTCATATTGTGTCACATGTTAAGGTTAAAAATGAGGTTTGTGAGATAGGGTGTAGCCGTCACATTAAGGAAAACTCTTAATTCTAAATTAAATCAGTATTGAAGAAGTAGTCAGTGATTTACTGCTCAGGGAAAAAATTGGAATGAGTACCAGATTTGCCTTTGGTTTAGTATTGATGAAATTAAAGCCTGCTGTCCTTCTTAGTGTGTCTAGTTAGGTCTATATACTAACTCTTAGGACTGTAATCCATAATTGGTGTGAGGATGTGTGCTCAAAATACCACGTGTAGTGTAATATTTTGGAATATAATTACAGGTAAATACGAGAGCTGATTTTAACCTTAACAAGTCTGTTCATCAGTCCTAGAGGTACACGGCCCTACTAATCTTGACAGTCTTCAGAATCAGAGGAACAAAGCAGTCTTGTGCAAATTCACACACACACTCGAATGTGTGGATGTGTGTGCGTGCTGATAACAGGAACACGAGATGGGAGAAGACAGGTGGTTCCCAGAATTATTCTACTTCCATTTTAAAACTGTCTGATATTGCCCTTTTTTCAGCTCCAATTGAAAATGCAAAATTTAGAAGATTTTAGTTAACTCAAACATAGCTTTTCAAAACAGATGGAAGTGAGAAAGTGACAAAAGAATTGTGACGGAAAAAAAAAAGCAAACAAGATAACCACAACAGAAGCTGTTCTAGGATGCTGGTGATAAAATGGAGAAATGAAATGAATACAGAACAGAAAAAAATAAAAATATTGTCTCTTCTCAAAATATCTACAGTCGGACTAAAATGTCAGCAGTAACAAATACTATTGACTGCTGAAGGGCCAGTTCTCTTTAGTTAGGATAGGATATGATAAGAAAGAGTTTCCAGAAGACCGCAGAACAAGAACTGCTTCTTAAGTAAAGCAGAGTAGCTTGCATGCTGCTAAATCTTGGCACCAGGTGAGAAGATAAGATGAATTGATTTAGGAACACTAAGTATTTAGCTCAAAAGCAAAGTTAGATAGTTTTTAACTCCCAGCATAATGTTCTCTGTGCACCTTATTAATGAGCCCTTCGTCAAAAGTACAGAAGCAGGCTTGAGAGTTGGGTCAAAACTCTTTTAGTGCTGGAGCAGTGTTTTTATCATGTCTGTTCTCTGATTCACTTTTATCATCTTAGCTGAAGAACTAATCAGTAGAATTTCATCCAGGTTTGCCATCCATCCTGTGCAGTGCAAGGCAGGAACATGGGGATGAAGGTATTCTTGTTCCAGGGTGACTCCAGTAACAATTAGACTGTTATACAAAATGTTTATTCTTGTAATTACTTGCGATGGCTTCCCCCTCTTTCTCCCTGTTTCAAATGGAAGCTGGGGAACTCATGCATTTGAATGGAGATAAGTGTTTAAACTTAGGGAGTTTCAGGCTGAGAACCATTATCCTGGAGGCAATCCTGTGAGAGGCTGCCAGTTGATGTGTAAGTCCAGGAGGGTGAGATAGAACAACTGTTGTGGTTGTGTTCCTCTTATCTGGTCGGTGTTTTGTCACACTCAGCTAGTGTGCCCTGCTTGGCATACTGGCAGCTGTGAATCCCTTCCTCGGGTGCTGTGAGAAGCAGCTTAATTGGGCATATAACTTTTACTTCTGATGTTAATCACCCTCCTTGCTTACAAAACTCATCTGTCTGTGAAGGTAGGCCTTTGCTCAGGAAAAGGGAGCAAACAGTAGCTAAAAGAAGAACTGACCTAAAGTCAAGTGGGAGGCTCAACATGACTTGGCAATGTGTGTCTGCAGCCCAGAAAGCCAACCATATCCTGGGCTGCATCCAAAGAAGCGTGACCAGCAGGTCAAAGGAGGGGATTCTCCTGCTCTACTCTGCCCTTGCGAGACCCCACTGGAGTACTGCATCCAACTCTGGGGTCCCTAACATAAAAAGGATGTGTTCCTGTTATAGTGAGTCCAGGGGAGAGCCAGAAAAATTATAACAGGGCTGGAGGACCTTTCCTATGAAGTCAGGCTGAGGGAGCTGGGGTTGTTCAGAGCAGAGGGCTCAGGAAAGACCTTAAAGTAGCTTTCTGGTACTTGAAGGGGGCCTACAAGAAAGCTGGAGAGTGGCTTATTTTTACAGGGGCATGTAGGGGTAGGACAAGGGGGTTTTGCTTTAAAGTGAAAGAGGGTAGGTTTAGATCACATATTAGGAAGAAATTCTGTACTGTGAGGGTGGTGAGGCACTGGAACAGGTTTCCCAGAGAAGTTGTGGATGCCCCATCCCTGGAAGTGTTCAAGACCAGGTTGGATGGGGCTCTGAGCAACTGGTCTAGTGGAAGGTGTCCCTGCCCATGGCAGGGAGTTGGAACAAGATGGTCTTTAATGTCCCTTCCAACCCAGACCATTCTATGATTCTATGAGGTCGAGACTAAATCCACATTTCTGAAGCCATCCTGCTCTGAAGAGCAGGAAAATAATTAAAGCACTTATAGAAGTTACCTGGATACTCTTCCTTTGCATAATTTCTGAATAACATTACTTCTGTTACTCTGCAGTATGTGCTCCTGCTCATACCAAACCACAAACAAAGGGATGTTGATCTGAGACAAGTGTTTGTTAATATTTCAATCCCAAATGAATGACAGCTTTGTGGTATTGTAGTCTAGGAAAGACAGCTTTGACCTGTCATCAAGATGGAAATTTTATTTTTTTAAAAGTCCAATACTTTAATTTTCATGCTTGAAATCCACAGCTTCAGAATCATTACAGTATTTTTATAGGAGAAATACTTCACTATAATTTTAGAAAACTTTAAAAATTATGAAAATACTAGTTCTTGCCTGTTTAGAGGACTCACAGCAGAGATGCAATTTTGCTTAATAAGTAAAAGAGTTGGAAAATAATGCTACTACATACAACACCCTTTATAAAGTATTTTAAAAATAAGTTTTCTGGTATAAGGATGGGACAAAGTATGATAGATCAGGATCCAAATGTTTACTGGCATGTTTTTAGACTGGGAAGCCTAATCTGATTATCACCTCTGCCTCCATCCCACACTTTCATCAGTATTTAATGTCAATAAGATTTTAAAATCAAAATTGTAAGAGTGAAGAACTCCAAGGAATCCCTTTGTATTTCCTGTTGTCAATTTATGTTCCATTGTCATCTATAATGCATATGATTCCTCATGTATTTACAGAATATCACGTTTCTTTGCTTAAAGGTGTTAACATCACTGTGTGCTTCTGCAAAAAAGGACAAAGATGTTTTAAAAGGAAAAGGGGAAACTGGCAACAGTTTCCTCTTACCTTACTTGCATGGGCTGTCAAATTTTATTGCTTGAAAATTGGCTGTGAGGTTTTTTGTTTTTTTTTTTCCCCCCCAATTATCAGGCATTTAATTATATTTTAAAATGTGACTTCACATATCAAACCATTATTGTTTATAGTGTAAAATTAACAAGTCCTTCACATTTCTGTTTTACTTCTAGATGCTGATTATTTTTTCCCTTTTGATTAGAATGATCTGATGTATACAGAAAATTACTAGAAAATCAGTAGTTCCATTTCCAGTTTTGTATTTTACCAAAGTATTTAACAGTTGCTACTGAAATTTTTGTAGAAGTTTGGACACTAGTTGCACAAAGGTAAATTTACTTCTTACTTCTTCATATTGCAACAGATTTAGAATGTCAGTACTGATAGATAGTTGGCATGTTCTTGGAACAAATACAGATGTTCACATGTATTTCAAGCACTGAATGTACTAGATCTTTTGGATATATATTGTCACTCATCCTTGAATTTCAAGTTCATTTATTGGACTTTGCAAATCACCTTTTAACGAAGTTCTCAGAACATTGCTTTGCTTAGCTAAAATTAGTTCCGCTGATTTTGCCAATGATTGAACTTAGGCAGTAGTAACTTTGCTAATTTTTCTCTTGTGATCAAAATTTAGTAGAGTGTTCACCTGTCATGAGCTGACATGTCTCTAATGCAAGTTTGGGTTTTCCTTAAGCAAACACCCTCAATTGAGGGTCCAGTTGGGAGGTTCAGTTATGGGGATACAGTGGCCTATTTTTGGTTTTGGCATTAAGTTTATTTTCAAAGGGCAACTGAGCTTGCTTTCTTTTTCAGTCTTTTTGTCTTCTTGTAGAAAAATAGAAGTGAGGTGTAAATGTATGTATATTATAACGATCCTTGGTGCTGTAATCCTTTTGTTAAATGACTCTCTGTGTGAATGAGCAGTTACCAAATGGCACATGTATTCCTCATGTAAACAGAGCAATTTGATGTGCAAGCAGTTGAGACATGGATAAGTTTTATAGAGAGGAAAACCAGAAACTACTGTTACGCCTGTGATACAAACCTAATATTTTCTGAAGCTTTAAGTTTTGACTTATAAAGAAGGAATATATTTTTATTAGGAAGATGAAAAAAGGTAACTTTGGGCATAGTGGGTTTCACAGACTGTGGAGACCATGCATGCGCTTGCTTCTAATGTAACAGCATTCATAAAGCTAAGAATCAAGACTGTGACAGGAGTTGCTCTGGGTTTCTTTTTGTACTTAGCCAATTGGTTGGATGGTTAAAAACTGTCCAGTTAGAGAGAAAAAAAATATTTAAAATGTTAACTGTACGTGGAGAAGGATAGCTGCACCAAATTAAAACCTTCTACGGTAAATTAAGTAATATTTTAGACAACAAAATGAATACATAATAGAGAAATCAACTTTGAGTAAATCTACAAGAGCTGTGCTCAGCCATGCCTTCTCTGAATTTGCTATATGGAGGCTAATATTTTTGGATGTGGTGTATTGTTTATAGTGTAAAAACATGATCTTATCACAGAGTAGGGAGAAGCCTCAGAACTGATCTTTTGTTAATGTGAAATTTGAGCCTGCTTTACAGCTGTATGGTTTTGATGTATATGTGCTTGTGTTAAACACATGAATAATTCACTGAATACTAGTACTACTTGGGTACTTAAAGTAAAGCACGGAGGGTGGGTATTCGCTTTAGTTTTCCCTGTAAGGGTCAAGGCACTTGAGCAGAGATTAGTTGTGTCAAGGAGGTAGCATGCAGAGTTTCCAGCAGCGTAATTTACCACCCAGAGCTCTTCCCATAGAGGAGAGTGGTTGGTATCTAAGGGAAACAACTCTTCTTGTTTTTTATCTTAATAAACCTTTTAGAATTTACAGTAATACCTAGCACAAATGCATTGCTGAGTTAAGAGAAATCAAGCTCTTAATCTGAAAGTTAAGGTATCAACATGATTAGGTAAACCATGTTTAGGATTGTGTAATTTTGCTACTTTGTTAATCTGTAATGCATTAACTTTGCTTTTGTAACAGAAAGTGCACTTTTGTTAACTCATATCTAAGACTTTCTCGACTTTTGCGGGAGAGATTTAGAAAACTGCTCTTTTGGTTAAGACTTAATGTTTACATACTGCAGGGAAATCTGAGGATCATGAAAATCTGTAGTGGTAAAACCGTTTTGAAAATGCCATTTTTTAAGTATCTAGTAATGGATCTAGGACTACACTCCTAGGATACTGGCATGCTGTGATGAGTAAGGTAAATAGTCTTACTCTCCCTAAATATTTGAGGCTATGTAAGGAGTGCAAGAAACCGAAAAGGTGTTTGTTCTGATATAGTAGCAGTCTGTTTTATGGGGAAATGTAAAGCTATGTGGAAATGTAAAGAGGAAGATATAGTACTTAAATGCTATGCTAAAGGCAGTGACCTGTCAGTGCACAGCTTATCACAAGATCATCCACTGGCCTTAGCTTTTGCACTTTTTTGAGATTCTGAGCTTGTGTGGCTCAAAGAAGAAATTAGTCTTCTGATTAAAAGTTGAGTATTTTTCCAGGTGTGTTTGAGCTCTCCCTGCCCAAATTCACACCGAGATTCAGGGTCAGACCTCAGTCCCTTGAGCCTGTTGGCTTCTCAGTCCCTATCTCACAGGAGGCTGCAGTGCTACTGCTCTTTTAGCACTGGTTCATAGGTTGGTTGTCTATCCAAAGAAGTGGAGCCCTATCTTTCAGCTTTCTGGACCTTGAGGACTCTGGTTTGTAGCTATCATTGTAGTGTAAAGTGCTGTTTCTCAGACATGGACAGAAAAGGCCACCTAGAGAATTTATCCTTATTAAAAGAGAAGAGGGTTGCACCTCATCACATTGATATACTGCAATAAAATGGGTTTGCAGTAAACTTGTGACTTTGCTCACACATGCAGCCATTTGTCTCAGTAACAGAAAATATATCTGATAATATACTAAAATAATTCTTTGGTGGTTTCCCTTGGATTCTCCAAAGGCTGACCACACTGTTCCCCTGACATCTGCGCTCATTTCACATTTCACTGAGCTTTCTCTGGCCTTTGTTGCCTCACAATTAAACCAGGCCTAAACTGCTGTGAAACCACAGTCTTTTCACCTTTTTGAAGTTTTTGGATGAACTCCTAAGATACATTATCAGCCAGATTATATAAATTGTTTGTAAGATTCTCTTCAGATCTTGAGTAAGGAAATGCACATTTGACACAAGTGTCAATTTATGGGATATTCTGTCATACATAAGCATGAGGGAGAAATTCACAGCATATTCTTCAATAACAAAATGTTACATAGAGCTAGCTTCTGGAAGATTTGACACCATAGGTATTTAATTTTTAGGATCTTGTTTGTCTTCTAATCTTACAAACTCTTCTATGACTAGAACTTGCTTTTGGTGATTTGGTAATGAAACTTTCACCAGTTTCATTCACCAGTGATAGTTAGGGACTTTATAGGCTGCACCTAACTGTGCTTCATACAGCCTTCTGAGAGGCACAGTAGATGTAAAATATGAACTAGGCAGTTCAAATTAGATATTAATAGAAAGAGTTCATGCCTTGGTTGTCTTTTTCTTCACTGATATGGTTTTTAAACACTGTTCATTATTCTGGGTCATCTAATCTTTTAAAAACAAATACTTCTATCTTGAGTTCTTTGGCTTTTGACTAAATAACAGTTATAAAATTAATTTCATGTTCAGACATACTAGAAAATATCATCGGAAAAGCCCCAGGTACTTGTTTCTGTCAGTGAATTAACACTTGCATAGCTTTGAAATTAATTGTTTAGTGTGCTCATTACTCCTAGAAAAAATAAATATGTTCTCATTATGTTCACTTGGTGAACATATGTATCTTACACTACATTTAATGTTACTTGCTGTGAGGGAGATTACAACTCTTTTTTAAGGAAATTGGGTAGATTAATGGAATGGGGTGGGTTAAATTGTTCACCACATGCATTCCCTAGCATGCCTAGGCTACTCTTGAATTTTAATTGATGTATATAAAAGAGCTTAGCTGAGGAGGCTCTATGAAGCAACTGGAGTAAATCAGGATATAACCTGTGTATTGCAGGGTTTGGGCTAGGTAAATATGCTATATGCTAAAACAAAGAGAATAACACATGGGAGTGTATTTTATGCCCACAATCATAGTCTGCATGCACACAGTTGCATTTTCAGCAGGTCCATTGTGACTGTATGTGTATTGATCTGTGGTGAACTTAAGCAGGTGTTTTGGTGCTGTTAATAAGAAACTTTGCCAACAAGCTAGGGGAAGTGGGCAGAATCCATGAAACCAGCAAATTTTTACTTTGTCTTGTTAAGAAGCTTACACAGTTCTAATGCTGCAACCTGCAGGTAGATTTTTCTGATCCTCATTCTGACTTTGAATTACCAATAACAAAGATGAGGATTACTGAGGACTAAATACTCCTGGTGCAACTCATTGGTTTCAGTAGGAGGCTTTCCAGAAGCAGAGGAATCTGAACTATTGAATTTTTTCCAAACTTACTGTTTTGAGTGAGGGACATTGTCCACGTAAGCAAGACACCTGGCTAAGATTGTTACTTTGGGGCAGAGAAAGGAAAAAAAGAAAAAAAATCCAAAGATTTCACAACGTAGTGCTTTAAAGAAAAGCTTTCAAAATCTGAATTAGTGCCATATATTTTACAAAGACAATGCTAGACTAGCAGGACTTTTTGAGGACTGCCTTGAAGTTACTGAAGTCCCACCTGTGATTTAAATTGTACTCTTTTTCCTAACAATGTGCCCTCTCTGCCTGCTTCCCCTATCCCTCTTGGCTTTGGAGCATTCCCAATAAGCAAGCATAGTACTTCCATAAATTTATATTTTATTTTGCTGAATATGCATTTAATTAAGAATCAGATTTAATTGCAATAGCTTCTTCTGATTTCAGGAAAAGGGTGGCTTTATGAGATGGGAATAAAGCGTTGTGTGACTTTTAACGAAATTAAAAGTGAAATGAAATGTCCTTACCAGAAATTTGTTGCATCACTGGGTAGCAAGTGCCAGACCTGCCCTGATTTAACCAAAAGTGCTGTGTCAGAAACAGGACTCCCAACTGGAGGGTGTATTCTATCCTGAGTGACTGCTTTGAAATCGCTTATTTGGAGTAATATTAATTCAAATTTTTTATAAATTACTTACTGTGATATAATATGCTGTTTTAAAACTTTTACAGTCTTTTGATTAATAGATGATAGTGAAAATTAGAGCTAGTATTTTTTGTGTAGCCTTGTTAGTCATACAGTTTAAAGTAGAAGCTAAGCAATAAGCATCTAATGAATAGCTTATGGTAAGTTTATTCTCAGAAGCTGTGTTAGTGTTGGCACAGATCAACATAACCATTTGTCACTAAATTCTCAAAATTTAAAAACTGTAGCTATGACTTATACATGCTAGTTGTTCTCCATGTACATTACATATGAGTAGTTTAATGCATTTTAGGATACTTGCAACCTTAATAGCTATTAGTCACATAATAACAATATAATATGTTCCCTTCCAGAAGAGGATGTATTCAGAAATCAAACCATTCTTCTATATTTTGTAGCTTATAATTGTTGTATTTCAAAAGACTTAAAGAAGTCATTGTCGTGGGTTATTATTAAAAGAATTCCTTAAGGTAGTTGTATTTGAGGAACTCATCTGCAAAATATACCGGTTTGCATTCTGTAGACAGGCCACTCAGCTTTCTTCCCAAAGTGAAGTCTTCAAAATAATCTATGGAGATAATGAAAGAAAGTATAATTCTTTGGTGGTGTGCATAATCATCAGCACTGTGCAAAGCTGCAGGTTTAGCTCTACTGTGCATGTTGTGCAGCTGTGCCACGAGTCACAAACTCAACATGTGCATCTGTGTACCTACTCATAGCCCCATTTCTTTCTCCATCAACCTAAACAGATTTCTACACAAATACAGAAGTGTTATATTCTGATTTGCAGCCATTAATGATAATGGATTTATACCTACTTTATTTTTAATGAAATAAATGTGACCATTTATGTAAAACTGTAAAGATATTATTCAGAGGTTCTGCTTTACTATACAAATAGCATCTTCATGTGAAATCCAAAGTTCAGAGTACTTTGAAAAGGAGTGTATTATGTACTTGCATTCTCTGTTGAGGAACTTGAGTCTTGCCCTTTTAACATCTGGAGAGATCAACAGCTCATCTGTCAAGAATGAGAATTTATGGAGCAGAATAAGCATGGAATTCAGACAAGCAAGATTGCAGAACCCCAAATAATTCTTCTCACCACCAGCTCTCGTCCTGCTCAGATGACCAGTGTGTTAGAGAGACTGGAGATCTCAGGATTCCTTTCTTGCATGTCCAAAGTGGTTTATTTTTGTGCATATGTTGTTATTTGCAATACCGACTGTAGAACTTTCTTCTCAGTAATTTTTCTTCTTAGTTGCTGACTTATCTGCATTTATTTGTTAAATTTACTAAATGTCTGACTAGCCATAAACTGTGAAAAACCAACCAGGGAACTGAAATGAATAGGAAGAAAACACCCTCATGGATTTTCGTTTCTGACAGTTCAACAGACCCAGAAACATTTACATTACTTTCCCATCCAGGCAGTTAACGTCTGAGTTGTTCTTAAAACACCAGAGATCTCTAGCTAGAGCAACCACTCTGGTCAGCAATCCAAGATTTAGGCAGGTAGTATATTATTTAGGTAGTGGGAATATAAACAATTTTTACATTGTATAAATGATTTAGTGTTTTCTGTGCCAGTTTTATTTCAGATTTAATTCTGGGACATGCTGTGCTACGTAGTCCTTTTGGATTTCTGCAACTGTTGCGCTTGGAGCCATGCTCCTGGTGCAGAATTCCAACAGGAGCAAACATATGGGGATTCTTCCGTCCTTGGCTTGCCCCGCCATTTGTTCCATGTTTTAAACCAACTGGTGCTGTACCCAGTGGAGTACATCTGTTACAGTTTATTGCTAGAAATTTGCAATTCATTTCAGTTTGCTAAAATAATTATAATATTCATGGCCAAGCATTAAGCAATTACAAAAGAGAGAAGACAAAATTTTGCTGAAGTTTGTGTGTAATTCAGAACCTACTGCCCGGTTTCTGTAATTTGGCCACTCAACAGTCAGATGTGCTCCAACAATTGAGTTTGATTATCCTGAGAAATTAAAGTATCAACTGAGATGCTGTAAATGACATCCCTTATGTGGATGCCCCTGCTCTGTTTTAATTAAGAGTGAAATAAATTGGCATAAACCACTACTGACTGCATTTGGTTGCCCACATCTTGCCTGAGGTACTCAGCTGGGGAACACCTAGAAATGGAGCAGTCTTTACTGCTGGAATTGTGGAAGCACATCCAATAACACCCTTTAACTCTTTCTGAAAGTCAACAGCATGTAGACTGCTAAATAGTCTATACCTTTTTGAATGTTGTACCCCACTTTTATCTTTGTGCTTCAGGCAAGCTGGGAGTTACTGCATTGGGCTATGTTGTTGTTTGCAGGTAGGATTTTCAAGTAGGTGAGATTTCTGGTTTGTAGGAAAAATGAATTACCAATCACTTCAGATTAAAGCATTAAATAGTTGGACAGAAAGTGACTCCTTCACATTTAAAATAAAAAGTCCCCATTAATGTCAGTACAATAAAATCTTAATACAACAAATTATTGTTTCATCATTATCACCCACTCAAGCAGACTTTTAAAATTAGGAAACATCTTGATATAATATTCATAACCCTATTGTACTCATCATGTTCCGCCTCCATTTCTCTAGGTCAGTCTTGCACATCTTTGACATATAGTAGCAGAATAAGCACACCCAGTTCACCACAGTGGAGACATATAGTGCTGAAGTCCATGTTTTTTGAAGGCAAACTTACAAAACTAATTCCAGGAGTTACAACCAACAATGTGCCTGGTTTGGTTCTCCCTCACAGACCTGAGTCTGGATGTGTCTCTTACGTGCCTTTCACACTCATCCCTTGAATTAAATGAGGTCAGTTTTGCTGTGGAAACCTGTCACTTGCCTGATTGGAAAAAGAGCTTGGGTTCCAAAAAGCGAATTTAATTTGTTGAGTTACTCTAATACAGGGAAAGACACTAAAAACTTCTTTCTGCCTGTTGTCAGATCATCACCATGACTTAAAAGTGTGGCTATATTTCCTGGATTTGTTTGTATCCTTGCAAATAAAAGCATTTTATGATAAATGAGTTAGCTCATCAGCTCACTAGGTGTAGAAGCAAATTATTGTGCGGGGGAAGTTGGAGTTTATATTGAAATGATGAAACATTCAGAAATAAAACAGATCCTTTTTAATGTTTTTGGTTATCTTGCTTTACAAGTGTTACTTGGAGTGATATAATGAAGCAGAATTATGTGTTTCTATATGCTGTACATAAAAAATATCCATGGGAATGGAAACCATTATTAAGACCATTAAATATAATTTTGTTTTCTAGTAATCCTAGAAATGTCTTTAAATATTCATAATCTAAGTTGTGTGGACAATGTGCATCTAAACTAATTAGTATGGAGTTGGGCTATAATGTTAAATAATTGTGTTTTGGTTTTGCATAGCACTGTAAATAAGTGTGTAAGGTGTGATTTAAGAGGCTTTGAACTTCCATGGAAATTTTATCTATATTTTAATGTTTTCTATTCTCTTTTTACAGAACATTCTGGCTTTAAATCCCCGAAAACAGACACATGCAACTCTTCATTCAACTGCAGCAAAGAAGCAAGTAAAGAAGCAATGGAAAAGGAATTCTGACAAAAGCTGTTCGGTAAGAGCATGTTCATTATTGCATCTGGAACATGCAGTAAATCATTAAGGCTGAAATCACAGTCGTGTGAGAGAGAAATTGGAGTTTCTTGTGTTATTCGGTAGCCAAATTTGGCTTCTATTTTGCTCCTGTAGATACAGTTACTTTGTGATGAACTAACTACTTTTCAGACCCTATTGCGTGTTATCCTTTTTTCCTTTCTGCTGATTTAGTAAGTCTTCGATGCAACTTTTTCACCTTTTTTTATGAAGTCTGATCCGTCTCAAGTGTCAGCTCCTGAGTCACATGGAGCCCCTTAACTTCCCTGAGTAGCCAGCATCGGCTGCATCTTCTGCCACTTCCTCCTTTTTCTTCTGTTTTCCAAGAGTAACACTGGACAGAGCAGCACTTCACTATCCTTTCTGAGACTTTTAAAGGTGATTTTATTTTGCTACAGAAATAGGGGAACCTGTCACGTGTATCTATTTGATATATAAATAAATACATAAAGCTTAGATTAAAACATGGTTCTGGACTTTAAATTTTGTGCATTGTATTTTTCAGGAAATAGTTGATTTTAGAATAAATATTTTTTCGTTATAAATTACTTCTGCCATTAGATATCATAATTTTCTCTCTAGGTATTTGAATTCCTAGTCTCAGTGTGATATTTGTAAAATCCTCTTAGACTTTTGTCTCTTTGATCTCTCATCTGATTAGAAGGTCTGTAGTGTCTCCCTACAGATTGTGTTAGATAATCCTCTAAATTCAGGAATTTTTAAAAGTAGAATACTACGTCTGCAAACTATTTCCTTTAAGGTTATAATGATACTGGTTATCTTTTCATAGTGTTGTCAAAACACCTTTTCCTGTTAAGCAGGCAAATTCAGGTAGGAAATTGATATTTGTTTGTAATTAAAAGTATCCCACCCAATACCCAACAAAACACAAACCAAACCAGAAATGACACAAAGTTCCTCAGTTTCTTAAAAATCATGAAATCCAGTATGACTAACAAATATTTGCTGGGAGGAGCAATGCCTTAACATTTCAGCAATACTCTTAGTATAGTTTCCTGTTCTATGGCACTGATTATATAAGAATCTCTTTCTTATTATAGCTAGTATTCCTATTTTCTTTTATTTATTGGCTTAGTTTTATATATATTGACCAGTATTATAATAACTGGAAACTAATGTACAGGAAAAGCTTCTCTGTTGTGAACAGGGACGATTATTTTGGGATGTCTGATGGAGGCATTGCCCACAACTGTCTGTTCCTGCTGCACAGACAGTTGAGCTGCTTAGCAAGTGGCTCCTGGACAGCTGCAGTTTACATCCTCATGTTTTCAGGTGACCTGAAATCAATACTGTGCTGCAAACTCTGTTTTCAGAAACTGTTTGTTAGGAAGCTCAGGTATCCATGCAGCAGGGCAGCTGGGTATCTGTGTAGTAACCTCATTAGCTGTTCCAGTGTAAATTATCCTAGTTAGTTAAACTACAATGTACACACTTAACTAATGGGTGTGTTGATGGACATTTTCCAAATCGTCTAGGCTTTTAAATCGCTCTTAGTAATCTCTGAGCTTTTCTCCATGTCAACCTTGTTTGATTTTTGTATTCAGTTTAATTAAAAAGTGTTTGATATTTGAAGGTTTTGCTGTTATTTGTGAAAGTGCATAGTTTTCTAGAAATTGTCTCTCTTCCTGTCTTTCTGCTGTTAGCTGTATGTGTTTACCTCGTAGTGTCTCAAATGTTCTTGGATCCCCAAGTCCTGAGCTTCTTGGGCTGTGCAAACACCACTGATTTGGTGTCATTGCTGGCTTGTGTGCCTTGTCTGGATTTTCACTTGACAGAAATTCTGATCCTTGTCAAATATTTCAGGATGATTTTCTTTGGCATAGGTTTACAATCTAAGAAACAACTTGGTTCTATAGTTCTGCAATACTGCATCGAGATCTGTGCAGTTATTAGGACCCCGCACTGACAGAGACCTGCTCATGTGTTGCATCTTACAGGATTAAGGGTTAGAAAGAAATGTGTACATGGACAGATATAATTACCTTCATCACAGATAGTTCTTATACTGCATATTACGAATTATTTTGTAGAAATGTCACATAATTTAGTTTACAAGCTATTATGAGAAATGTGAAGTACTAGAAGACGCTGTAAAGAGCTAGTCCTTATTTTTAGGTGAGTAATGGTCCTAGTTTTTAGAGCAGACAAATGTTTCTTCACTCAGAGACATATTCTGACAGAAAAAGCCCTGAAAGAATCAAACTTAAATATTTGTCTGGTCTCCCATTACATAAAAGACATTTGGAAAAAATGATAGGCTTTTTACATTCTCCAGATCATTGTTGTTGAGTGGTTTTAATAAAAAAAAACCCATGAAAACCAAAACAACAAATGGTAGGATCCTTTCCTAAGCTCCTTAAATTAAAAAAGCTAATGTAGGAAGGATGCGTTGAGCACAGTTTTCTGTTTTGGTCTAAAAAGCCATTGGCAGTAATGTTTAGTCCCGCTAATGAACAGATCAAGCTCTGTTTGAAGTCCATATGAACTTTATATGTTTCTATTTCCTTAAAATCTGAATTTAGCTTTCAGCTTTGGATTCTTTTAGAGCTGTACTGATGCTGCCTTTGCAGGAAGGTGGGTGTATGAAAATACAAGACTAATTAAATTAACAGCCCTCAAAACTCTGAACAAAAGCTGCATCTGCTGAGGCATGCACACAGTGACTTTGTAATGTCTAATACACTTCCAGATGGCAGACTTACATATTTCCTCAGAATAATTACACAAGTGAAATTTTAACTCCTAGCCTGCTCTGAGACACTTTGGATTGCCCATTTAATGAGTTCTGAAGTGGAAACTGTATGTCAGTCTTTCCTCAGCGCTGGAAAAGTATTCTCCTAAAGGAAGGTTCGATTATGCTTTTGATGAGTGCTGTAAAAATAAGTTATAGATGTAGGTGCAAGGTAAGTCAACTTTCCTTCAAAATTTTTAACTCAGAGATATATATCAGAGTAGGAAAACTCTTTATTGCAGTGTCACCCTCAGTAACGGTGTTAGACCTCTTGTTTTTTCCTGAGTCATGTTGAAAAGTGATGTAAACAGATGCTTCTAGTCTATCTGGGGGAACAAAGACTTCTGTTGTTCAGAAGAAATTAAAAGTAGAAGAGTTTTGAAATGGCTGTACTAATAGTAAATCTTGAAGAAGGTTACAAAATTTAGATCACATTAGGTCATCAGTTTACAGATAAAACAAAAGCAAAGGAATGAACTGTGGAAACTGAGGATTTGCTTTTATTTCAGGGCTTTCCTGTGTAGTTCAGGATTACTAAGACTTCTGATTAATGTTTTTATTTATGGTTTCCAACTCTCTGTAATTCCATTTCTGTGTGTATTTTATACTTGCCGACATTTAGATGACAAACTAGATGGGCACACATTGTGTACATTTGCATTGCACCCCACACACTGTATGAATAGGGTTTTCTAAGCATTATGGAACAAGTTCTGCTTTTACCTTGAACATGTGCATGGTTGTCATTTAAATGAAATTCACCTCTGCAAGTTTTATAAATTCACTTGTCACTGGAGAATTCAGTGGGATGTTTTAGTCCAGTATTCTTTTTTGGTAATGAAACCTTGGAGTTACCTACTAGGGATAGGTGAGAAGTTGATATAGATCCACCTGTGTATTCAGACTTTCTTCAGTTTCTTCAGCATTTAGACTTTCAGACTTTCTTCAGGACTTAGAAATAATAGTAATATTTGCTCCATATGGAAGTGTTGGAAATATTTCAACAAGACAAGGAGGGTGAAAAGGAAATGGGGTTTAAATTGGTTTGTAGCTAATTGTCTTAGCCTGTAACAGTATTGATTTTCTGGCAGCAGTAGCATTATTCTTTGTCCTTACATGTGCTAAGCCTGATCAGCATTGTGCAATAAGAGCTTCTCCTCTTCCATGAACAAAATAATTTTAAAGCCCAGGGTTTTTTTCTTTCCTTTTTTTTTTGCAGGGGCATCACTTTGGGCAGGAGTCTTTAACTGTACTATAGTTCTTTCCAGCCGTTAAAAAGAACCCAGTTCTTCACCTTGTTTTTTTCTGTGCAACCTTAAGATGCAACTACCAGATTGCTTTGTGCTAATGATGGAGAATGGGAGCTGCAATTTATTGCAAGATGTAACAGCTCATGTTGCTCTTTAAATTCAGGGGACAAGGGTACTCCCTTGAAACAGTAGTAATAAGTGCTTGCTTGCTAAAACTTCAAACTGCTTTTCACTTTGATAGTATTTCTGTGGCTGTCACTGCTATATATAAGCATCTGAATTATTTGAAAAAAGATTTGTAAATACCTCTTGATGTACAAATGTCCAAGCTTGCATAGAAAAACTTGTAAAAAAGATGGTCCTTTCTCAGCTATAATCAGTTTGTTACTCAAAGTATTGCCTTCCAGTGAGGTGAAAAATGCCATGTGATTTTTGTGCCTAATCATGTATCATGCTTACAGAATAATCAAGTTAGCATTTCACAAATAACTGATGGGTTGAAGCAGAAATAGTGCAAATTGCAAACAAGTAGATATGAAACCCAGTTCACCCAAGACCTGAAATCAGGAACCTTATATAAATGCTTTTTCAGTAAGTAATTTGTCCATTTCTAGCCATGTATTGATGAAAGATTCTATATTTATAAATAAAAAATAATCTCAAATATTGAAAAATAGAGAACACTCATTAAAGGAAATCAACTCAATTATATTTATAATCTAAACGTATAGTTTACCTTTGCAAATATTTATTTTTGTCTTCATTGCATATGAATATGCAAGTTTAGCTCTTTTCTGAATGGATATACAATGGCAGATGTCTCTCTAATCGCTGCTCTATTCAAACATTAATTGGTAGAACATATGTAGAATTCTACTAGTCTGAATAGGTATAGGATAGCAGCAGTCTTTTTAATCACATCACTATTCAACCACTAATTGGTGTGATGATTAAGGGACATTAGAGGGAGCACTTTGACATCTGATTCTTTGAACTGATGTCTGCTCGGGCTGCTCGGTATTCATCATGGCCAGACTGATTTCTTAAATAAAACGCTCTGGTTCCCAAATGTGGAAAATATTGCATTAGGATCTATTGAGGTGATTAGGGAATTTGAGAATGGTTCTTTTATTTAACTAGTGATTGACTGTATATGCACAAACTATTCTTATGAATAATACATGTGTTACTGAGTATCAGAAAGAGCTGAGAAGTAACATCAAGAGATTTTCTCTTTTCTCATAGTGTCAATAATTAAATATTAATACAAATTTTAAAATGTACCAGTTTAATCATTTAGCAGTCAAATTCCTACTCATGCATTTTTTAGATTAACTAATTACTCTGCATTTTCTTGTATCGATAGCATATGCTGGCATTTATAACCATTTTACTGGAATAAAGTAGTTTACATATTTATATATGATATCACTTGCTCTAAGAAATGCGTATTATAGTCCTTGAATTTTCTGTTTTATATTTGTTTCAGTGTCTTAGAGTATTTTCATTAGAATATCTCAATAGCTGCTAACTTGCCTGACTGCTACAAATTAGTGCTTCTATGCACATTTTCTGTGTATCAGATTATAAATACTAGCTGGTGGCAAGTTATGCCAAATGCTTTCTTAGTACTGTGCAAAAGGTTCCTTCTTAACCCTGGAGTGCTTGCAAAACCACCTCTGACCTCTTAACTTCCTCTGTTCAGTCCTTCAGGTTCAGTGTTCTTCAAATTTGATGTTGGATGATTCCTCTTCTATATAGCAGCACTCACCAATGATTTTTAGTTCCAGGTGTATTTCTGATCTTAACCATTTCAAAACTGAAGTGTTGCAGAGTTGCAAATTGTTTAGTTTTGCACGTAAATATGACAAAATGAAAAATGCTTGTCTGCTGCAAGTACTGTATTCCAGGTAAGTCTGATCAATACATTCCCCCCTCGTTACAGCTGAGCAAATCAGAGAGTAGAGATAGGACCAGAAACCATCTTCTGTTCACTTTCAACTTTTGCTTAGCATTATATTCTTTTAGATGTGGATTTCTGTATATTTTCCTGTGGTTATTGGACGGAGATAAAGGTATTATGCTGGTGTATTGGAATAAATAGCAAGAAGACTAGCTTCTCTTTTTTCAGCCCCTCTACTCCCACTTTTTTTTTTTGCTTTTGTAAGCCATTGCTCATAATGAAACCTATACTACTCTTTCTTCTCCTAGATTTTCTTCTTGTATAGTGAAGGCCTCTCTCCATTCTGTTTATTCATATAAAAATATGAAATTAAAAATGGTCATGAGCTTTAGGTTGAGAAATTTCTTGGAGAAACCTGTGCCATTGTTAGCATGTTAGTAATTACTTCAGATCTATTTTTAGTGTCTAAGTTGTGGAAGACATCTACTCAGTAGAAGTAAAAGGAGCTGGGAGACCAATTTTACTAGTAAAGCTAGTAGAGCTTGCTGAATGCTGTATTTTGAGCAGGGCTTGTAGCACTGTCCAGTATTGTTGCACTGAAGTGTTCATTGCAAGACCCTGCTTGTAGTCTGTCTGCAACTTTGCCATATATTTGGACAGAAAATTTTTGAGTACCAGTCCATCAGTTCCTTTATGCATATTAAAAATGCAGTCATGTATGCATATAAAAAAAGGCTTGATTTAAGTATGAATGAACAGATCTGGTAGAAAAAGCTTGGTCTTTTAAACAATCATGATAGCATTATATTTTAAAAAAACACTGACATCCTTCTGCTTTGAAGCAAGGAGGTCTAACAGGCTGGGGTTTGAAAAAGTATATTGGTGCAACAGAACTGTCCAGAAGTTTTATAAACCTTATCTGGACCAGCTTCTGTTGCATTTTCATCACAGTGTACAGTCCTCAGGTGCAGAGCAGATAACTGCCTCATCACTCACTGCTCCTTTGCTTACAATATTCGGTATTCTTTATTTATGGTAGTGTCCTGGTTTCAGGAACTCTGAAATTTTTGGTGATGAATCTCAGGAATGATTTTAGACCTTCATAATGATTTCTTTGTTGTTTTATAAACTGATACATTCTTTGAATATAGTGTTGAAAATAGATATACCCTGTTGGGAACTGATCAGAAATAATTTTTTGGGGATTCTTCCATATGCAGAGATGCTAGGGACTTCTTGTCAAGGCATATTCCCTCAAGTCTTTCTGGCTGTTTCCCTGTTCCAGTAGTTCCAGCTGTATTCAGACAGCTACATGTATGTATGTTCTGCAGTCACTTCTTCCATCCCCTGATGTATTCATCAACAATTATCTGGAACAATCATTCACTCAGCAGAACTTTATATTCTCTTACTGAGAATAGGACTAAACCTACTCTTACTTGACTGCTAGCTGAAGTGGAAGATGTTTTCTACTGTAAAGCTAAAGATCCTACCACTTGCATTCCATTTGAAAGTTATCGAGTTGTAATTCATGTCTTTGCTTTTTCCTAAAAAAAAAAAATAAGTTGGAGTTTTCTTGTTCATGTACCATGTGAAAGGAATGTTATTAACGTTGCTAAATCAAGTAAACAAATTAAGAAGCATCCAAATGACTACCTGTACAGTTGCTTTAAAGGGTGTGCACTATTCAGGTGAAGTGTACAGATGGTAAAAAGATAGGAAGTGTAAAACCAAAACTTTATGGATCAAAATCACTTAAGGGAACAGTAATAAAGTTGTTTCTTGTGTGCTAAGAATATGCTGTAGAGTTTCCACTCAGAAGGTTTAAATTTGGGTATGGTTGTAAATAGAAATCAATCTAATAAAATCATAAAAATATAGGTTTAGGAGGGATAGTGAGAGAATTTCTGGATTGGGACAGAGTGAAATCCACCTAGACATTTCTTGACAGATATTTGTATAATACACTTCTAATGACACATGATGTGAGAGACTTCGTATTCTTTTTACTGTTAATGCAACAAAAAGTTTTTCCTAAAATATACTGTATTTTATTTGCTGAAAATCAAATTATCATCTCCTCTTACTACTTGAAGAACAATTGATGAATATTATTCTCTTTTTTGTATAAAGTGTGATATAAAATCTTTAATATATCTCTATATCGATCTATCTATCTGTGGGTGCCCCATCTCTGGATGTATTCAAGGACAGGTTGGAGGTTTTTTGGGACTAGATGATCTTTAGGGTCCCTTCCAACCCATTCTTTTATATTAGAAGATTGCTGTTAGATATCCTTTCAGTTCTCTGTTTTTCTTCAACTCTTCTTTACTGGTTATCTTTTCTGAAACTGTTTGTTTGTTTGTTTGTTTTCTTTGGATTTTAATTTTCTCCATCTTTCTCTAATTATGATGATGAAAAATTTCAGATAGGACCTAGTTAGCACCAATTAGAATGAAATCATTTCTTTGCCTTACCACTGAACTATTGGACATGTGCTGTTCCCTCTGAGAGTATTGGATTATCTTGTATTCAATTTATGGCCGAAATCCTGAGACTTCAGTTTGGCTTGGTTTTAAAAGTCTTTCCTTGCCTTTTAAAATGTTTGATATCTCCTCCTTTCCTGTTTCCCTTATTCCACCAAACAGTTGAAACCATTAGTACATTCTTCTTTTCCAGTTATCCAAATCACTGGGATCTTGGGTGAGTCATGAAGCATCTTGATTCAGGTGGTTTTTTGCTGATGGAAAACAAGCCAGGGGTTGTTCTAAATTAGTTGTGCCCTCACTGGGTATTTGTCTTATCTAGTCTACATTTTTAATTGGCTAATGAAAATGTACTGTGGAATACTTAGAAAAAAATTTTATTTTAGATTTGTCACATGTTCCATGACAGTTATTGATGAGTTCACCCATCCTCTTAAAGATAGAAAATAAGATTGATTTAACATTGTTTTTACATGCCCATTTTGGCGCTTTTTATATCATATGATTTTTAATAGATGTGCTCAATTTTCTCTGCCAAGGGATGTGACTGATATTTTCGCTCCTTTTTTTTTTTTTTTTTCCCATAAAGGGAAGCATTAAGTCTAACTCTTCTGACCTTTGGGAACCACAAGCCTTCAGAGTCTTTGGGTGCAATTGATAATGGTGTGTGCATTGCTTCAGTTAGTTCCTTGATGACTTAGTGATATATGAGTTGCATTCGTCTGATTAAAAAAATAAATTTCCAAACCTCTTTTTTCCATGCTCAAGCCTGCAATCCCATATTCTTGCTAAAAATAATTTTTTTTAGTTGTTGTTATGGCTATACCATGCTATCTTCACAAAAAGAGCAGGGAGAGCTGTTGACTCTGCACCACTTGCTATTTGCTCTGCTGTACATAACCTGTACTTCTTTATTTTCTTCTTACTTCTCATGTATATAGTACCATTTTCTTGCTATTTTTTATAATTTTTTCCTCTTCCTTGCTAATTGAAATTTACATATCTTTCTGATTTTATTCTGTAGTGTTTGTGTGGTCCATTTATACTTAAAAATTTGTCTTCTTAGGTGTGTGTCATAGTTTCCCTGCTTTTATGATTTTGATTTCCAGGCCATGGGGAGAGACATGGTATGATCATAGAAGTCTGTTAAGAGCGTTGTTTTGGGGGTGGTGGTGGTGATGTGTGTTTTTCTGGGTTTTGTTTGTTTGTTTTCTTTTTATTTGCTTTGCTCAGGAAGTTTGCCTTTGTGAATTTCTGTCAGGTTTGCCCTCTCTCCTGCTTTCCTTTGTGATCAGTATAACTCTCAGGAGACATACCAGAATGATCCCTGACTATTGAAGTTATATTTTCTGAAGTTCACCATCCTCATTCTGTTACCCTCACCACTTTCTGTACCTGGAATTGATTGTAATCTATTACACAGGTAAATCATTGATAGTAAGACACTTTGACTTTTTATATGCAACCTGGAAAACCACAGATCCTAATAATGATAAGGTGCAGGTATTGTTTGATGTGATAACTGACAAACTTTGTTAGTAGCAGTCATTTAATCCGAAACACTAGGTTAGAATTTTAAACACATCTCTTACTGATTCTGGTATCAATCTGAATGGACTTTAGTCTTAAGTTTAGCAAATGGTGAAGTCATATAATAAACACAAACTACAATGTTCATCAATCTTTTTTTTTCTTTTCAGTTAGTTCAGTATAAATTCTCTAGAAGAATTGCAAAAATTTATTTTTTGATTTTTCTAAGACAAAGTCAGAAGTTAAGAAAACTATTTAGATCTCTGAACTGAACTAAATAGGTCAGGGACACTAATTTTGACAAATTCTTATTAATTGAAATGTACAAAAGTTACTTGGAATTTGCATCACAATTTGCAAAGAAGAGTTTCAGGCTGAACTGGAAAACAACTTCAAAAAGAATATTAATACTGAGGATTACCCATAAGGAGTTGAAAAAAATGAGATTGATGGGCAAAGCAAGAAATAGACGAAAAACGAGAACTTTCAAAAGTCAAGTTGAGTCACTCTGGGTGAAAGAAATTAAAACAAATAGTAAAAGGTTATTCAGCTATATAAAACAAATAGAAGACTCTTAAGCTATCTAAACTAAAAGAAATAAAAGGACAAGGAAACATCCTAGGTATTATCTGAAGTCTTTGTAAATTGTTGTCCTAGTTTCAGTAAAATGGAAATAATACAAGAGGGGGCTAATGGGCAGACAAGTGCAGAAATGGAAATTACCCCAGACAGGCCATAAAGAAAACATAGAGTGTTTCATCTTTGAAGTCAAAGGGACAGAGCAATGTCCATAAAAGTATCACAGAAGAAGTGACATGTGAAATTACAAGCTTTGGAGTAGAGCAAACTGTGTGTTATGGTACTTGATTAAAGAATAGCTGATGCAGTTTCTGGATGTTTAAAGATGGAGAGTTGATAGGCAACTATCACTCTGTCAGTCCCGTATCAGCTGTGTGCAAAACTTAGACAACAGATTTTGAAGCAGAGATTTATTAACTGCATTAAGGTAAATCTGAGATAGAATAAGACATATTGGGCTTTCTTGTTAGGGATAAATCATGACGCACTGACAAGGGTTTTTATTGTTGCCAATTAATAATGAAGTGTCATCTGCTTAGATTAGAATAGTAACATGGATAAGGGACTGACTAGAGAGGAAACGAGAGTGAGTAGTGGTTGAAAAAGAGCTGCTGGGCTTTTAGCAGAGCTTGTTGAAGGATCAGTCTTCAGATTCATAGCATTTAATATTTTCATTAATGAGCTTGACATAAATATTAGGAGCGTGTTACAAGAAAGTCGACAGGCACTGTCAATACAGAAGGAACTAGAACATCATAAAGAACTGTGTGACACTGAAGTTTAGAATAAAAAAGATAAGAATAAATTTAATAGTGCAATTAGGAGGCTGTACAGCCAAGGGCTGAAGATGAAAATGACTAGGAACCTAATGGTTGGAATTAAGCAAGAAGATGATTTAGAAATACCAGCTGATCAGAGGATGATGGTTCCATCAAATGGATGAGAAAATCTGAATGCAAACTGAATGTGAAAGCAAGAGATTAACTCTGATCATCCAAGTTGTCACTTTGAGTCTTCTGTATGCTTTAGTGGTTTGGACTGTGGGGATCTGACTTGGCATGTTCAGGTATTTGACTCTTTGTGCCGATTGCTACCTGTTAAAAAGGGAATATTCATAGTATGTAGAGTAAATTGCTTTTAAATCACTTCAAATACATAGTGATGAATGTCATTGAAATGTTCATTGGGAAAAATAGTTCTGCTTTCGAGTAAGGTTTTCAATAGTGACTAGTAAATAAGGCTACACACTAAGCACAAATGTTGAAGAGCTAATGATTAGGTGAGCCCTCTCTGTTCTGTATTCTAAGCCATGAAGCACATTAGTGTACAATAACCTCTGATCATATAATTAAAACTGGTTTAGCTGCATATGTGTGAAGGAACCAAATCAAGTGTTGAAACAGCAAACCTTTTTTAGGCGTTTTTGAGGAGTTTGTGCTTGACTGTGCAATGTCTGTGGTTTTTTTATGGTGGTCTGTTACAATCTATGGGTTCTGTTCTCCAACCAACTTTACGTACCTTACTTCAGCCTTTAATTTTTACAAACATTACTATGGGAATGAAGTCAATTAATTGTGTACCTGAATATTAGTTTCTGTCCTGTGTTTATCTGTGTGGATCATTTGCAGTCTGACTTTACTAAGTAATAAGTTGTAACTGATAGATGTAGATGGAGGCTGTTAAATATCTTTTTAAGATATGTGCTCTAATGTGCTTTCTTTTCACTTAGTACTGTTATTCTGCTATGCAGACAGCATAGCTTTGAGGCTGATTTATCTATATAAAAAATTTCCAAGCAATAACACTGATTTTTGATGCCCTTCAGAAATAAAGATGTTAATGGAGCATTTTCTCCATTTTGTAGGGCTGCATCACAGATTGGTCCTTACCTAAATTATGTAATTATCTTTTGTTTTAGCATTTCTAGTTCTTGATTCCTCTTCCAGGACTCCTGATATCCTTAAAGTTTTAGTCTCTTGCATAACCACCATTTCCATCCATTTGAGAGTTTTCTTTCTCTGAAGCTGCCATTGGTTGTTGAAAGTAGTCTTTCACTACTGTGGAACAAAAAAAGGACTGTTAGGGAAACTGCTTTAGTATCTATCATTTGAAACTCAGCCTGGCTAATGCTGAATCATCAATACTTTGTAAAGTATGGACTTAATGCACATTTGTTTCTAACTTTTGTAGAATGAGCCCAGCGAACTTTTTTAAAGAAAAAGTGTGAGGGGGGGAAGCTTCGATTCACTTTCACTTCTGTCGCATCTGAAATAATTACAAATAATAGATATTGGCAGTCTTTTAAGATTGGATCTATAAGTTTTGGGGACAAACTTCACAAGATGGTGAAGGGCCTTGAGGGGAAGCCATGTAGGCAGCGGCCAAGGTCACTGGGTCTGTTCAGCCTGGAGAAGAGGAGACTGAGGGGAGACCTCATCGCAGTTACAACTTCCTTGTGAAGGGAAGAGGAGGGGCAGGCACTGATCTCTTCTTTGTGGTGACCAGTGACAGGACTTGAGGGAATGGCCTGATATTGTGTCAGAGGAGGTTTAGGTTGGATATTAGGAAAAGTTTCTTCACCCAGAGGGTGGTTGGGCACTGAACAGGCCCCCCAGGGAAGTGGTCATAGCACCAAGCCTGACAGAGTTCAAGAAGTGTTTGGATGATTCTCTCAGGCACCTGATGTGACTCTTGAGGATGGTCCTGTGCAGGGCTAAGGGTTAGACTCGATGATTCCTGTGGGTCCCTTCCAACTCAGCATATTCTGTGATTGTTTTATAATTCCGCTGCATTTTTGGCAATGCTTGGACCGTTTTTCCTACCCTATACAATCTGTAGGCTACCTACTGTCTTTTCTTTAGTGAAAAGCTAAAGTGTGAAGATGAAAGCAAATGAATCTCAGCCAGTAATGCATGCAAGTAACTATTTAAGAGTTGGTTGAATTTAACACAAATTTTAATTGCATAAGAAATCGTATTTCCGTTCTGTTTCTCAAACATTGTAACAGTAGTAGTATTAATGAACAGCAATAACATGTAAGTTATGTGTGTTTATAGAGTACGTGAGAGACAAGAGGGCAGTGTGCGTCAGAGTATGTGGCCATTTCTTTTGCTGGAAGAGTAGTCCTGTTGCTGATGCTTTCTCTGGAGTTTTTCTTTCTCATTTATGTTTTCCCCTGCATTTATTTTTCAGTGAATGGACAAACAGTGCGAGAAGGATCTTGCATATATTTGTAGCAGTAAGTCTGAAAAGCTCTGTTGCCACCAGGGCTCTAGAAAAGCTGTGGAGAGGTACAGGGTGTTGCTAGGCAACGCCGCATGGCCACAGATAGTATTCTTCTTTTAAGTTATTTATTCTTCAGTTTGAGTGTGTCCTGCTTGGAGCCATTTGGGTAATAGTTAAGCAAGCACATAGAAATCAGAGAGCTTGCAGGAGTGGAATAAAGGAATGCAATATAAAAATATAAGAAAGGAAAAGCCATGACACATAATGAAACAGACCAAGAGACGTAAAATAATTAGTAAGGACTAGGGGAAAGAAAGTAAACAAGCACGAGGAAACAGAGCAGGAGAGGAAAAAAACCCCAAATTATGGAAAAAAAAAAAGATAGGGCACTATTGAAGAAAAATTAAAAATTGAAAACTCAAACAGTGTATACACAAGGGAAACAGGGAAACTGCTGCATAAGAATAAGAATTAAAAATCAGAGATAAAAATTACTTCAAGAGGATAAGGGAGAAATTCAGTAATTGTGTTAAAAGAATAATGACTTTTGTTTCTTTTTGATTTGCATCATCCTATTCTTTCTTATTGCTCTATTTGCACATATACAATAGTAGTAGTGACTCTCGGAGCTTGGGACTGATTACTAAATGCAATATGTTTTCTAGAGAGGAAAAATAATTTAAAGTAGAAGTTTCAGTGTTATTTAGAAATGATTCAGAAATGGTTCAGTTTAGAAATTATTCAGTGTGCCTGTTTGAAAATAGCCTTTTCAAAATTAGGTTATTGCGTTTTATTGAAAAACATGGGGGTGATTATCCTAAAGGTACTAGGTTAAACTCTGATTGCACGGAGGGAGTGGAGTGTTCATACTCTCCACGTTAAGCAGGGGCAGGTCTGTCCTGTGCAGTGTTCTGGGAACTAAAAACCCTTCACTCGAGATAGTTGGAGCCATTTATAGGCTTGAGTAGCATAGCCATGTGAGGAAAATGCTGTGACAGAGCCAGCCCAGCTGACAGACCCATGTTATTAGCTCAGCAACTGTGCTACCTAGCCCAAATGTCTTGAGCACTGTTTGTGGGACAGGAAGAGTGCTAAGCCAAACTCAGAACAAGGAGCCTTGCATCACACTCCTCTTCTGGTGAATCTTGGGTCCTCCATATGTCCCTGGTTGCTTGGGAATTGCTGGGAAGGTGCTTGCCTAGTGCTTTGGGGCATGCTTGTATTGTTCACCTCACCTTGAATACAGCAATTTTCAAGAGACTGACAAGAAGGAGAATACAGTAGTATGAGCTCTCTGAGGACAGACCAGAAGGTTTTGGGAGAAGAAAGCTATTCAGATTGACACATGAAAGCTTCCGAAGGAGTAAAAACCTTACAAAGAAGACAGTAAATGGGACACAGAGCTAGAAGAGTGCATAGTGCCACACTGGGGTATTGGGTAGTTAGATGCTCTTCTCTCTAACATGGTAAATGGAACCGAGACCTGAGGCAATATATTTATCCTGATGTTGTTTTCAAGCTACATGTGAATAAACAAGCATTGCAGCAGCATTCTCCTAATGCTCTTTTGCATGCCCTGCTAAAAAAATGTAGCTACAAGTAAGCCTTGTTCATTTCTGTGTATAGGAAAGTTCTTGTTCACAAAATTTCTTAGAAAAAATAAATCAATACCATTTATTTCCTAAATTTCTGTTGGAAGATACTAAAGCTTGTTTAACATGCATGATATTTTATTCAAAGAAGATTACACTTATTTGAGCAGTTTTCCCTAGTTTTTAGTTATCCCTGTGCGTCTGTAAATAGATGACACAACAGATGGTGATAACTTCATAGGATCTGCAACCATTGTAATAGCCCCATACCTCTGATTTTATGAATTTTTTTTAAGAGAAAAAGTATTTTAAGTATTTGTACTGTCCTACTTTGTTGTTCCACACCTACACCCTCCCCACCAAGGCTTGACTTTCCACCTTCTTTGCAATAAGCTTTCATTTGACTAACTTGGCTTGATGCATGATATTTCCAAATATGTGGTGGTGTTGACTCTTAAACAGTGTTGTGGTTCTTTCTGCATTCTTATTCATGCTTTCCCATATAGCTTTTTTTTTTTGCACTTCCATTTATTTCCTCTGACTCTGTATATATTACAGAATCTGAGGTCCCTGTCTTACTGTAGCTGTTGCAATAAGGTATGAGATACCAGTCAGTGCTAAGCACAGTAAAGAATGCATATAAATATAGTAGTCTTTTCACAATTTTTTTACCTACAGTGTTTAGTGGGTAAAGCAAAATCTGCCTATGCAAGCAAATTGAGAAATTCCTTCAATGCTTCTCATGGGCAGGCAAGCATTCTACCATGTGCAGGAAAGCAGGGCTCCATCATGCGTAACAGTGACCTGGGAGGACGAACATCATCACAGAATCATTAAAGTTGGAAAAGACCTCCAAGATCATCAGGTCCAACCTTTGACTAAATACCACCATGCTCACTAAACCATATATAGCAAAGTGTAATAACTCCAAAGCTCCCTCCTCCTTCTTCCCCCAGCTTTATGTGCTGAGCATGACTCCATATGGTGTGGGATATCCCTTGGGTCAGCTGGGGCCAGCTGTCCCAGCTCTGTCCCCTCCCAGCTCCTTGTGTACCCCCAGCCTTCTCACTTGGAATCCTGACTCTGCATAAGCACTGCTCAGCAATAGCTAAAACATCCTTGTGTTACCAGCAATGTTTTCAGCACAAATCCAAAACACAGCCCCATGCTATGAAGAAAATTACCTCTTTTTGGTGGGTTTTTTTTTTTTTTTTTTTTTTTTTTTTTTAAATTTGAGGCAACCACAGGGAGCTGTAGTGCATGATGAACACAGGACAATGAAAGAAAATGTTTTGTTGTGGCCTGTCTGAAATACTGTTGTTGGAGAATAAAATGTACCATGTAAGAGATGAGAGGTGGCATCTTGGGCTGAGGAAGCAAGTCTGCTACAGGTAATTTGCTTTTATTCCGCCATGTAGGGCTGGACCATACTGTTTCAGGGTGGTGTTTAAGCATTTTATTTTAACTTTAATTTTTGAAAAACTTTTATATTTAATAGTTCTTTAGCTATGCATGAAAAATAAGAGGCATCCTGCAAGTTAGTACTCTAAAATTTGTGGAGTTAATTCTTTAATGTCTTGGTCATTTGGTTTCTGAAAGAGCAGGGGCTTTTGGGTATGTGTTTTTCCTTATGCTCTTTGTTGAAGGTCAAGAACATAATCTGTTTCTTAAGAGTGCAGTTCTACCTACATTTTAAAGATTCTTCCTTTTTTTCCCAGCTTATGAGCTCTGTAAATGTTAATTCTCAATATGAATCTGGTCTTTACCTGCATAGTCTCATTTTATTTAATCTCGATGAGTCAAGGGAATATTTGCTTAAGCAGAGTAAAGAATCCCAAGGGAGAAGCAAGCAGTGTTGAGGTATGTGAAAGTAATGGGAGGGGAAGGGGGTATAGCATTTGTGATGTTTTTTTTTCTTAGTAGTTATTGATTGTATTTTCACTATCAAGTGGAAATGGCATATTTATAAAAGAATTACATTGTAAATTGCATTATATTAAGAATACTGGAGAACTGGAGTATTCAACCACAAAGAATGGGTCCCAGACAGGATCTTAAACTTCTGTAAAGGCTCTCATGTTGTGCTTAGGCTCTCCAATAGGAGAAAGACAGGACTACAGCCACATTAAAAAAGAAACAGGTTTTAGATTAAGTTTGCCATATTCTAAGAGATGTGTATTGTTCCCTGCTACAGACCCCTATCCTGTACAGGGAAGCAGTCTTACAAGTGTCCCTTCAGGTGCAGAGGGACCGGTAGCTTGTTGCCAAGTCCTCCTATTCATCTGCTCATCAAGTTTAACATTTGTTCTAGGAAGAAAAAGAAAAATGTGAGAGAGGCAAAGGTTTTCCTTCCCCCCCACCAAAGTTTTTTCTGTCTTTTAAAGCTGAGTCACAAGAGAAAGGGCATTATAAATAGTCCTGCCTGGTAGTATAGTATCACCTGTATTCTCTGCGCCTTTATTATTTCCAACTGTGCCTCTCATTTCTTGCATATCTCTTGTAGCTTTTTATTCTTTTGAGTTCTTTGGTCTACTATTCTTTGTGTTGCATGCTTGGGCCTTTCAGAATGTCTTTTCTTATCCTCCCTGTATCACTACTATCTGATGTTTTATCCATTGCCAAAACACGTGGTGTCTGCATCTGCTCTGACAACAGCAGGTTGAATGCAAGCAAGATACCATACCCTTATGTGAACATGAAGGCTGTGATAAATTTGCCACTTGAAATTTGTGCGTGAAACAGCATGAAAAGGAAGTTAGCAGAATGCCATCTCAGACTGGAACATCTTTCGCAGCCCCAGTAAAATTGCAAACTAAAGCGTTAGGTATGTTTAATAAGTAATTAACTTCTACATGATTACCTGTCTTTAAGGATTAAATGCACCATATTGGAAAAAGTTTAAAAAATCAAAAATTGTCTGCTTTCGCTTCAGAATTTCCAGTTACATTTCTGGTAATTATTAACAAAACACCATGCTTGCAGTTTCAGAAAATAGCACGTGCATCAGTTTCCTGGTATCAATCCTGCATTAGCAATATATTCCTGTTTTTAGAGAAAATGTGATACTTGCTTTTGAGTTTATACATGCACTAATTTTAGTGCCTTATAATGATGTACCTCTAAAAAAAACCCTGAGAAGATTAACATGGTTATGCTAATTAGGCATTGATTACAGCCTGCCTATTCTATTTAATGCTTCTTATATTGTTTTTTATTTGATTACCGACACTTAGGCTGGTTTTCTCTTGGAATTCTGCTATTTTTAATGTACTAATATCTATATTTTTCTAAAAGCTTGTCTGGCCAATATGGCTGTATCACATAATGAAAAGAATTTTATAACAAATGTTCATGTATTATGAATGACATGCTGTCAAATGTTATGTAAATACCTGAGGACTCAATATACTTTCTGCAGATGTTAGGAATATGTATGTATTTTAAAAAAATACCTATTTTTCCTTTGTGAACAGCTGGTCGGTTAGCAGTTTTAAGCTGCTCTTCCCCCTTGTTTGGAATAAGAACCCCTTGAGAATGAGTCATAGCAAATAGGAAGACAGAATTTAGTAAGCAGATATTGTGAAGATGGTAACAGGTTACAGATATGATCAAACAATCTTTTTACTTGTTTAGCTTTTAAGAATGCTCTTAGATGAAACCCTTTGGCATATGGCATCAGGTTTTTTTACTTTCTCAATATGAAGACAGTTTAAAGGGGCTTCCTGTCTTCAATACAGCTATTGGCTACTGAATCGCATTAGAATAAATGCAATATATGTAAGTCGTTTTGCCCTATAGCAGATGGGTGTTTAAGTCTGTGAGAGAAGATCAATGGAACCATTTAGTTTTTTGTGTTTTTTCAGTGTAGAAAGGCAGTCTGTTCCAAATCAAGAGAGGAGTCTGCTAAGAATATTTAGGTTTCTTTGGAATAAAGCACAGTATTATATAAGTTCACAACAGAAGAAGTAGATGTGCTATTCGAAATTCATAACACTTGACTATTAGTCTGTTTTTAATATTTTTCTTTGGCATGTAATCCTGTTTAATTAGATTCTACTTGCTTTGTTGTTTCAAGATTCTGTAAACTGGAGTCTTATATACCAGCTGCTAAAGCAGGAGTTACTGTCTAAATGATATTCACAATGAGTATTTGGAAGGTTTACAATTATACCCTTGCTAATAAATTGTGCTATTTTCCCCAACAGTTTTAAGCGCTAATCTTCAGAAGGCATTTTAAAATTAGCTAAAATTCTGTCAAGAGATTTACAAAAATTGTTAGCATGAAGATAATTATGTCACAGTCCTTGGACTCCATCTCTGATTGTGTGCATAAATCAGAAAATGTCAGCTGTGTTTTCCCTTAATAATTATCCTTGCAGCAATATATTACAGTGTATATTACTATTATAATGTTGCTTTAGGTTTATAAAACACAAGTTAGTTATTTCTGAAGTTTTCTGCTGATGAAATAATTCACATTTCTAGAATAAGTGATTATTTATAATACCATTTTATATATATCAATGAGATCAGTTTGGAAATCAGCTTTCTACAATTTTTTAAACAGTCCCCTGAAGTAGTCAGCTTTTTTGTTACAACTTTGTTAAAGGAGATCACTTCTACACTATGGCCAACATTTTCAAAAGAGCTAGCTAATGTGGTGGCATGTGTGGCACTTGAAGTTTTAAGGCATTTTTGGACCAAAATTTGAGAATCTTCTTATTGAATCTGTACAGGATGTAGGTATTTACAGTAGATTCTGTAAGTCCTCAACAGTTTTGGTAATCTGTTGTTGGAACCTTCCTCCTTAAACATAACTAATTGAAATATTACAGTAAACTAGTAAATACTTCAGAATTTGGACCAGGTTGTCTCATTTTTAGGACTCAGAAATCTAGGTACAAATAGATTTAATAAATTAATTTAATAAATTAAATTTAGCTGCATAAACTGTAGAAAATAAGGACACAGCGTACTCTGTAGGAACATTTTAATGAATTATAAAGGAGAAAACCAAAGAAAAATTAATTTTTTTTGGCATTAACAGTAATAGTAAATACAAACTGATTAGGTGAAAGCTGTTCTGCTTTCAATTGCTGTGCATTCCTTATGTTTAATACACGAGTGTTTGACACTAGAAATGTGAGATTTACTCAAGTTTTCTAAGAAAATTTCCTAAACCCATGTGGAAGTGATGAATTCCAAGAATTCGGCAATCCTACTTACCTTAAAAACCTCTTTCACAGAAGAGAGATGGTATTTTAAGTAAGACTTTTAATTTGGCAGTGTATCAACTAGGATAAGAGATCTATCTCCTCAACTTCAGTGATGCAGGCTGCCTTAGCATAGGTCTTACACTGTTGTCAGTGCTAAAGATTTTATTTCTCAACTATCTCAAAATGTGTGCAGAGACATTATCGATAATACTAATAAGTTTGAAAGTCTTATGTGAAATATTTCAGGATAGAGTTAAAGTAGCAGGATATGGCTTAGTGTGATCCCACTCTTGTTTGTGTGGATGGAAGATTTAAGGTTGATTTCAATGGAGGTGGGGTCATATTTAGCCCTACTGTATCACAGAATTGGCAAGTTTGAGTTATGGTCTTCTCAGAACTCTGACTCTTATGCCTGTCATGGCAGAGCAGAGGCAGCAATGCTTTTGTGATTTAGGGAGATCCTCGGTGGTCACACCAGGCAATAGAATGTCGTTGGTTTCTGAGCTGCTTCTGCAAAGTTCTACGTTTGATCCGAGAGGCCAAATAAAGAATTGCTTTTCAAATAACTGAGTCAACAAAGAGGGCTTTTCCAGCAAAGACTAAATCCTATACAAGAAAGCTAAGCTGATGAATGTGTAGAGAGAGGTTTTGAAAATACAACTTTACTTTTGCCAGAATCCTAGGTTTTTATTTAAAACTAGAGGGATTCTTTATTTATATTTTCCAGTTACTTGAGCTAGATTGTTACTTCAACCAATGTCAGAGTACTTGGACTTGGTAGTTAACTTTGCGTAGACTGTTAAAATATTACTATAAAGTTTGTCATAATGTTATTAATATTATTACTTACAATAACTGAAAATACAGATTTGTGAGCACAGTTTTTGCTCTCAAAGCTTGTAGTTTATTTTATTAACAAGAATAAATTGTAGCAGGAAAAAAAGTTGTATTTTTGTGGACATGGGAGGAAAAGCTTTTCAGTTTGTTCATTAATCTTCCTTCTTCCTCATCTTCATATACTCATTATCTTTGTCTCATTTCTTCACAGATAGTTGTGAATACCCAGTCTACATCTCCAGTTTTAACTAATTGTCATACAAAATCTCACATTATAAATAAACCATTTATTATATTTATTTATTTATATATAAAATATCTCCCCCCACTCTTACTTTTTGTTTCATTTAAAAAAGTCAAAGTCTTTATGGTATATTCCTTTAAGAAGCAGTATTTAGACTTTTGTGGCTTTTTTACATGTAATGGTAGTTTGACTTATGATGATGATGTCCCTGATCGTAACTCTATGCTGACTTTTTCCTCCTGGGCTTCTCAAAGGTGATTAGTGTAATATCATAAGTACTATAGATCTGCCAATAGTGATAACATGTAGAGTGCTATGTAATTATTGAATCATGGAGTTAAAACTTCTAGACTTTATACCCACAAAAAATCACTTGGCAGTGAGCCACCAAAAGTAATTTTTTCATTGCTTGTGTTTTGATTTTTTTGCTTTAGCTGCTGCCCAAAATGAAACAGCTTGGAGTTTAATTGTTCATTATACTTAAATGTGTGAAGTACTATGGACCAAATCATACTGCTCTGTGCAAGATGTTTATAAATATGAATTATTTGGTAGCACGGATAATAGAATGATCTCCATTTTTGCTACTGATTTAGTACTTAAGAATGTAAAGCTCACCTTGGTCATGGTCAACCAAAGTTTCATCATTTCCCAGACATTCTTTGGAGTATTCTCATGCTTACAAGTTCATTCATGTTCTTACAAAATGAGATGCTTTCAGATGATCTGCAAGCAAAGCATGCGAGCTGGTACTCAGACACTTGAAGTGCCATCTATACACCTGTAGCTATGCTTATATTTGGTATTTCAGACACCCTTTTCTCTTTCCTCTGAGAGGATCAAGCATACTTGGATGACTGGAAAAGCAGTAGGTATGATCAACACTTGCTTACTCGCCTGTTCAGTGTGTATGCACTAACTGATGACATAGCCCTATGAGGTCGTCTTCCTTCATGAGTTTGTTTCTGGGTCAGTTTTTAGTTCAGTTTTTCCTAATAATTCTATGATTTGCTGTCCAGCTGTTGTACCTTGCATGAGAGTTATTAGGCTGAAAGTATCTGAGAAAGATAATGTCCAGAAACAGTTCTCAGAAATGGTAGAAGTCAGTTCATTTTTCTTGGTAAATGAATTGGTACAACATCTATTATTCAAGTCTTTTTTTTTTTTTTTTTTTTTTTTTTGTTCTGGGCTATCCAGTTTTGCATTGGGTGCATAGTTGAGGTGGAGTATTTGTGTGTGTAAGGCTACATGATCACAACATTTTCTTTAGATATGGTCCACTTTTGTTGCTCTTCAGCTGATTAACACAGTATGATCTGTACAGAGAAGAAATACAAACTGAACTTACTCATTTCAGCATTTTCCACATGTACAGGATCACTTATTTTAGCTTGTACAATATAGAGAAGATTTAGTGGTGTTTGATAAAAATCCGTGTGCTTTGTGATCTGTGATCATCTGTCATTCTTACATGCCTTATATCACAAGGTCAAGAGAAAGGAATTGTGTGATTCTCAGATTTTCTGAACCTGTCCTGAGGTGCTGGTGACACAGGATTGTTAAAACATGGACTCTTCTCTTTTGGCAATTGGAGCAATATTCCAAGTTTCCAACAATATTATGTTTCCTCTGTCCTGTTTTCCTGGAGGATGGGAGATCTAATTTTTCTTGCACAGATATTTTCAGCTTAGTACTGATGAATCAAGAATTCTTCATTAATTAGTATTGTTGATTTGGATTTCTTTTATGTATTTTAAATGACTGACCTGCCTATATGTGCTTGGAGCTGAAGGTCAATATATGCTGATCTAAATAATGGAATACTTCATTGTAGAGCTTCCCTGTCTTTCTTGTGCAATCCCTTTGAGTTTTGGAGTAGGATTTTGCAATACAAAGGACGACTGTTTGTAATATAAACAAAGAAAAAATATCACATTAACTGTGGGATAAGATTTACTGCTACATGCATAGCTTTTAAAAAGGAGAAAAAAGAAAAAGATGTCAAAAGATGTAATTATGTGTAGCTCTGTTGATTTTTTTCTGCTCAGAAATGTATTTTTAAAGTATTAAAACTTTCTATTAAAAAGTCTGTAATCTTATTTAAAAATAATGATGATTTAAATGTTAATTGGACAAGCTAAAATATCTTGCTAGGTCATTTGTAAGTATTGAATAATTTCTTTCTCAGTAATGCTTTTGTAGCCTCAAATTGAATGTAATTATAAAAATGAAGAATCAATACACAAAAGAAATAACAATAGGTAACTTTTATTGTATTTACTATAACTATTTTTAAGATGTGGTCTTCAAAATTAATTCAGATATTAAAAATAGTGAAAGCAATATGACCAAATAATAGTGCACATAATGTCTTTAAAGCTGCTGCATATAGAACATGACAATACTGTCTTCAAGATTGTTAGCAATAGTAACTGTTCTGCTTGCAACTTGTGTGTCTATTACACCCATATGGCAAAATTATGCCTCCCAGAGGTAACTTTTGGTATTGGAGAAAGTTGCTGTGGAGAACGGGGTAATCTAAAAGCCTCCTGTATTGACGGATCCTCAAGAGAAAATAAAAATCTTACGGAAGATGCAGATAATCAGAGAATTCTTGTTTGCTGGTATTTCGCACTCACTTTGCACAGATAAAAATTTCTGTACTCCCCGGCATCTTGTTAATCAATTTTACTGTCTTTCTGACAGCGGAAGAAAAGGATCAGGGCTATGCAGTAATGGAACCAGTCACACATTTAGTAGTAATTTACAGAATATAGCAAAGTTTTGCTTCATTTATCGTCACAAAGTTGTTGGCTTCGTATTAATTTTAGAAATAGAGAGCTCTAATATGGAAAAACATAAAGGTTGAGTTGTCTATAAACCATCAATCTTTTCAGTTTCTGTCATGTTTTAAAAATTTAATTAAATAGGAATTAAATATGGCTGGTTTGTTCCAACAACATTGCCTGTTTTATTGGGACAACGTTTATAACTTCCATTATAATTCTAAAATGCTCGTTTAGGTTTCTGTTCTCATCTCTATGTGTACAGTATTGTTGTAGCCTTGCACACAGATAAAGGAAAAATTTTTTTTCAGAGAAGAAAAAAGTAAAAATTCTTTAAATTTTATTATAGAACATTTATAAGATGATTTCCATGACAACCATATATAATATTCATGTTTACTTTATTTCTGAGTTCTCAATGTCTTCTTAATGACTCCCATGTAATTAAAACAGAATGCATAATTGGACATAACATAATATAAATCAGTTTTGTTTGCGTGATGTTGAATACTGTTAATAAATGTACAATGAACTGTTTAAGAGCCTTACATGTATATGTCCATTTGTTGCAGAACTGTGAGAAACTGGAAAATAATTTTGATGACATCAAGCACACGACTCTTAGTGAGCGAGGAGCACTTCGAGAAGCAATGAGGTAAGTCTGGGTCACCATAGCAACAGTCACAGATGTGGTAAAGAAAGAGTCATTCTTCATTATTGGGGGAACAAATGAGTTCATTGCCACCATTCAGCTCTATTCTCTAAGGTATTAATTTGTCAGTGGAGAGGCTTCCCTTGAGGCTGTACTTTGGTTTTGAAGCTGCATAAATGTTAAGCCTGACTGCACAGTAAAAAATGTAAATGTTTAATTTGTTATTTAAAATGCTTAAGGGGTGCCTTGCTTTATATTTATACTAAATTGTGAGTGAATGAAAATATTGTTCATCTAAATTCTGTAAGTGTTAAAGCAGTTGTACAATGGTCTTTGAACAAACCTGTGTTTGCTTTAAATTGGATTTGATTTTTATGTATGTAGTTCCTGTGTACTCTGATTTTATCATCAGATTTACATGATTTTGGTTTTGATAATAGAATGGTAAAATCTGACTAGTCCTTTATATATTGTAGAGATGTATTTTTTTCTTAATATCCTCATATAGTTACACTTAATACTTATTAGAGGAGGTTAAAATTAGTTAGTACATGAATCTTCTGCCATCCTTACCTGCACTGTGGAATATCTGGGTACAGGACTCCAAAGAAACTTGCCAGCTGTAGTGTCTAGAAAAGGGAATGCTTACTATGCTGAAAGGTGGTGGAGTTGAATACAGATTTTCTAAAGTAACTCACTGAATAATCAGGAAGATGTTATTTATAGTATTATCTGTGAATCAGAAAATTATAGTAACCTGTACTTTTAAAGGTTTTGAAATTGGATAATAAAATGTAATGAGGCAAACATAGTGCTTCATTTCACTTGCCTGATACCAGAGTAAATTCTTACACTTGCACTAGTGCAGTAAAAAGTAAAAACAACAGCAAAAGCCCGTGAGAATCTTCTTGGAAAACTAAATATACCTATATGCTTTGACTGTGTTTCATAATCCCTTTAAATTTATAGACATGTGTGAATGATGTGATTTTCATGACTGATTTATGTTCATGAGGCTCTTGTCTCATGTACATGAGTGGTTTGTAAAGGTATTCTGACTTGAAATGCAACCTACCTCTTTTGAAGCTGCTCTCATTACCTACAAATGAACATTTCAACTACCAGTGTTGCAAATAACTGTAAAAATAGTGATATTCACTAGTGGTATTTACCTTTCTAATTGTGATTTTTGCTTTATGCTTGCTTTGTTTCATATGTTTAGAGTTTTCTCCCTTTGTGGTCAGTCACCTGTGTATATAAATCTTTTGTGTAGTGTCAGTAAATGGAAAGTGATTTAAAATAAAGATTTGCGGAACTTTTGGCATGTGAAGCTACTTTTAGTATTTCCAACAAATCAGATTCCAGCAAAGGTTGCTACTGTCCTGGAGCAGCATTCAGGTTTGTGACATTTTGCAATACATGACGCAGCAGAGATAATATTTTAAAAACTTAGGAGCTGACAACTCTTTGGTGATCAACACTGAATAGCAGAGGGAGCTTTGGTATTTCAGAGGTCGTGTTTCTGTTACAAAGACTGTGTAGAAAATTCCTGTGATTCTTTGCTGCTCATACAATAAAAAACACTTTACTGTCTAATAAATTTGTATCCTGGCTATTTCTGGTGGTGTGCAAGCCATTCAGAGAAACAGTTATTGATTGTGAAGTGTGAGAGATACTGTGCAGTGCTGGAATTCTCTTAATTGCAGTCAATATTATATGATTGGTTGTTTTCTTAGGGTTTGTGGGTTTTTTTGATAGAGAAAATACCTGACTTACTAAATTAATACTGTTATAAAGTATGGCTTTATAATGTGCTATAGCACCACATGAAAGGTGGTAAAAAGGTTAATTTAGAGAGGTCTATGCATGTAGGTGTGCGTATTTTTCCAAATGTGTGTAAAAGACAATTTTTGCTTCAGGCTGTACAGTTCTTTCAACTGCTACATTTACTGTGTAGCTGCATTTTTTCTGCTTTGATCCCAAGATTATCTGTAGCATATGTAGTTCAAATGGTACATTTTTATAGATTAAAGTTCACTTTGCTTTCCGATAATGACAGCAGACATTGGCCCAGGCGTGGGAGGACATAGATCTGCTGACCTCACTATGAGGTACCTGCCTCCTTTTGGTAAGGGACACGTGTGGAGAGAGTTGCACATTGCACAAAAACACTAAAATCATGTGGGCATGAAAACAACCACAACGAAAAATCCTAGTTGGATAGCTAAGTGGATATATGCAGATCTCAGATGAGCCTTAAGTTGAGTGGGCAGTCTGCCCAAATTTTCTCTGATTTCCCAGAGTGGTACTACTGGTCTGCCAGATGAGAAATACAATGAACATTTTTCCCCAGTGCTCCTGTTTGGAACGAGACCTTCCATTTTAACTTCATCTTTGAGAAAAATGGTCAATTTAATATGGATTTCAGTACACTTCTAGGCTAACAGTATCACTGTGCTCTGCATAAACAAATACTAATATCCAAGAAAGGTCTTGTTCTCTTTCCAACTCTTCAGTATTCAAATTAAGGATTACATGAAAATTATCTTTCTTGTTTATGTATATAGATGTATGCAAAATAAACTTTCTGAAGGGTTTTCAAATGATCATATAAAGCCTATGAACTTTCTCTAGTTCTACTTTACATGTTATTTTAGATTTTGAATGAGATAATGAACTGATAGTAGTTTGCCATTATTCAATTTATAGAGTGATATTGTAAGAATTTGATTTATTTGTGATTGCACATAAAATCATAAATGCATTCAATTCAGTTCATGTTTTGCTTATTTTGTTAATGTACTCTGTTTTATTTATTACTATATTTTAATGTAACTGCAAAGCTGAAGTAAACAGTAAAGATACATTGATTTTTTGAATTGGGGTTTATAAATGGACAGACTATTGCATTACATACCTTGAATGTGTATATGATAAATTATTTGGGTATTTTTTGTAGTAACTTGGCAGAAAAATAGCATAGCAATATACCTATAGTGTTAAGTTGCATAAGTAAGAGCATTGAGCTTTTGTTAAACAAGGCTCAATTTGTTTTTAATATATAATCACTGTGAAAAATCTGGATCCCAATCCTCAGTAAAGCTTCATCTAGAAATTTAAAAGAGCTTTTAGACTGGTTTGTCTGCTATGAGGAGATAAGTGTTTGAGGAGGAGGAAGTGGTGTAGCTAACTGTATGCTGACACTGGTAGTCTTTTCATAGGTGGCAAAACCAGAACATGGACTGCTGCGGTAACCATTCCTCTGGATAAGCAGGGTAAAGTAGCCTCGAGGAGCCTTAAAATCAAAGAAACAACAACAAAAAAAATTACCACCACACCCCATATTATAAAGTAACTTCTAGTAGAAGTGAGGCAGAAATCCAAACCCAATTGTTAATATCAAATTAGATGAAGGTAAGGTTTAACAAGTTAATGGGTTTAAAAAGGTGAAGGAAAAATTTTAGAAAGCAACAGACAGGCAGGAAATTTTATTTTCTACTGAATCTCTTTACTCTGTGTACAGGCATCCATTGTTGTTAGCAAGAGAATCAGACTTGATGAAATTGGGAAGGGACTGTTGGAGATGATCTAGACCAGTGGTCTCCACATTTTTTTGATTGTGTAGCAGCAAAATATTTTTGAGCATACATCCCCAATATGTGTATGTTGTACATGTACCACTGTACTAATATTTAATGTGCATTATGAAACACACTCAAGAATAGAAATTCAAAAGCAAAAGATGAGATAAAAATGAAATAAAGACTATATAAATTCTTTTTTTAAATATTTGTTAATTGTACAGAAAATATTTTCTTACCACATTGACATGGATTGCCTTGTGCACGCTCTGCTTTGGACATCATTTATCTGGACCATCTTTCCTATTCAGAGCAGGGTCAAGTAGAGCAGGTTGTTCAGGGCTACATCCAAACAGGTTTTTATATCTCCAAGGATGGGCACTTCACAGGCTCTCTAGTCAAACATCTTCACAGAAAACAACAGAAAAACTCAAAAAAAAAAAACAAACCCAACAGCAACAACACTCTCCCTTTTTTTTTTTTTAAATTGTAATTCCTTATGTTTTAGGTTGTGCCTGTTGTTTCCTGCCCTTTCATTGGGCATCACTAAGAAGAGTTTAACTCTGTTGTCTTTTTTTCCCTCCCATCAGGTCCTTATGCATTTTGATAAGATTCCCCCCTGACTCTTCTGTGCTCGAGACTAAATGTCCCCAGCTCTCTCAGCCTCTCCTTGTGTGACAGAACTCCAATCCTATAATCATCTCAGTGACCATTTGCTGAACTCGCTCCTGTACTCCCATGTTTCCCTAGTCCTGGGGAATCCAGTACAGGACACAGCACTCCAGGTCTGTCTCACCAGTACTGGGCAGCAGAGAAGGATCTCCCCCCCTTAACTTACAGTACAGGTAATGCTCTACCTGACATGGCCCAGGGTGCTGCTGGCCTTTCCTGTTCAGTTTGTCTTCCAGGACCCCAGGGCATTTTCTTTGAAGCTGCTTTCCAGCTGTTTGGCTGCAGCCTGTACTGGTGCCTGGTTGTTCCTCTGCAGGGGCAGGATTTCACTTGTCTTTTTTTTGTGTTTTTTTTTTTCTTCCTTCCCGTGTGGTGTCTGTAGGCCCATTCCTCCAACCTGTCAAGGTCCCTCTGAACAGCAACACAACCCTTCAGAGCGTCACCACTCCAGTAAATGATAGATTACTTTTGAACACTATAGTAGTAATATGTTTTAGATCTGTGTCCAGTGTACATTTTATGAACCTGGTGACAAATGAAGCCATAGTGTTTCAAACAGAAACATCCTATGAATCTAGTGTTGCAGTTGTTAACTTATCAACTGAGTTGGTAAGGCACCAAGGTGGCTCATGACAGTGAGCAGTGAGACTGGTGAGATATTAATATGTAAATGGGTCCTACTTGTAGGTGGATATGTATACAGTCTACTTGTGAACATTGACTGAGTTAGTAGGTGTGAAAGCTTTGGAAGTGAAAATTAAAGCTGAATATTTTTGTATAGTCTTATTAAAGGAAAATATAAACATATTTATTCGTACTTTGAAATGGGAAAGGAAAGAGAAAGTTTGCTTATCTGTTTGAATCAGTATAAAAGATACCAAAGTTCCTTTAGAATTTTCTTTTGCATTTGTATATTTGCATATAGTTTTGGATAATATGAAAAAGGGAGTGAGGCTTCAACTGTGATTTCCAGTCTGATAGAAACAGTTCCTGTTAATGATGATATTCACTGTTGTCTTGACAACTGTGTAAGCTGGGGTTAGTAATAATCAGGCTTCTTTTAATATGGTCTAGACTCTCAGATGTATTTGACAAATAGTTTCTATGACTGGGCGAAACCCAAGAAAATTGCACTGTAAGAAGTTCTGTGATTTCACAAATGTTCATTAGTTTGCAGAGTAAAAGCTAGGAATTTAACAATGTAAATAAAAGAAGTCTGCAGCACAAACTAAAAAACAACTAGTAACTGACTTAGGGCTTTGGCCTGAGATGTGGCAACTTCAGCTTCATATTCTGGTGCTGAGCCAGGCAACTTGGTTTTCCCATTTTAAAAAGTATCACGGAGATGCAGAGTCAAAGAAACACAGACATGAAGTATAAGGAAATAAGCACAATGGAAAGTCATGTTAAATGTATTCCTGCTTTCCTATATTGTTCTGAAACTGTCTGAGAGAAGGATCCAATGTCAGATAAGGTGAAAGGGAAGGTAAATGAGAGAAGTAATGGCTACTGGGTTTCTGATCAGGGTCTCAAAGATCATCTATTCAAAAAAATTTTTCACGTTTGGTGGAGTTGTAAGTCTTTAGAGTGAATTCTGTATTCCAAAGTTCTGGACTTCACTAAAACTTTCAATACTGTCTCCAACAGCATTTTTCTGGAGAATCTGGCAGCCCATGGCTTGGGCAGGTGCTGTCTTCACTGGGTTAAAAGCTGGCTGGATGGCTAGGCCTACAGAGTGGTGGTGAATGGTGCGACATCCAGTTGGCAGCCGGTCACTAGTTCTGTCCCCCAGGGCTCAGTGTTGGGGCCAGTCCTGTTTAATGCCTTTATTATCAATGATTTGTTCAAGGGCATTGAGTGCACACCCAGTAAGTTTCCAGAAGATGCCAAGTTGGATGAGAGCGTTGATCTGCTGGAGGGCAGGAAGGCTCTGCAGAGGGATCTGGACAGGCTGGATCGGTGGGCCGAGGCCAGTGGTATGAGGGTCAATAAGGTGAAGTGCCAGATCCTGCACTTCTGTCACAACCACCTCAGGCAGCACTACAGGCTTGGGGAAGGGTGGCTGAAAAGCTGCCTAGTGGAAAAGGACCTGGGGGTGCTGGTCGACAGTGGCTGAACATGAGCCAGCAGTGTGCCCAGGTGGCTGAGAAGGCCAGTGGCATTCTGGCTTATATCAGGAATAGTGTGACCAGCAGGACCAGAGCAGTAATTTTTCCCCTGTACTTGGCACTGGTGAGGCCACATCTTGAGTCCTGTGTCCAGTTCTGGACCCCTCGATTCAAGAAAGACCTTGAGGTGCTGGAACATATCCAGAGAAGGGTAACTGAGCTGGTGAAGGATCTTGAGACTATGAGGAGCAGTTGAGGAAGCTGGGGTTAAGTCTAGAGAAAAGGAGACTCTACTTCTATGAAAGTAGCCACTAGCCTTGTGATTGGCATGCTTATTTAGGACTGAGGGACTAAGTTAAAATTTCTTTTCTACCTTCTTCTATATTTACATTTATCTCTCATGCAATCATTTGAATACTCCTTGGGGCATGTTTTTTGGGGAAATTAAATATGATTGCTTCATATATTTTTAACAAAAATGTTGTGCTGCTTCCAAAGTGCAACAACACTTTGCTTCTTGGGTGACCACCTTGTGTTCCTCTGATGTATCTATCTCACCACCAACGAACAAACACCCCCTGCCACAGAGGACATACTAATTAGCTACATCACTTTGATATGGAGGCTTATTGATTTAGACCTTTATTTAGGCTGCTTTTGGCTTAGAGATATTCCTTAAAAAACCCCAAAACAAAACCTGCAGAGATTTCTCAGACTGGAAATGAAAACCCCCGCAAAACTGTGGAATTTAGAAAATAAACCATGCTCCCCTTAGAATTTAGTTTCTAGATACGTATCTTGACAATTTTATAAATTTACTATACTATTAATAGTATATGAGATCAGGCAATGCTGCAGAATGCTAGTGTTGCCAGTTGCATTTGGTATTGCATAGGTATGCAAGAAGAATATTAGAAAAACTTGAGAACTTTAAGTAGTACTTCTATGGTAAAGACCTAAGTGGCTAATATAAGTGAGTTTAATTTTGAGGGCAATTTTGAAAGCAGAACTTCACTATCATCTTTAGTGTACATTACTGATCAAACAGATTGCCAGCATCACTTGCATTGGCCAAACATGAGCCATATACCTTTACAGTGCAAGACTGCCCTGTAAAAGGATAGCTGTGACTGAACAAGCTGCTCAGGTGCTGGAAACTGTTTAATGGTATTAACAAGGCACTGTTAAACTGTGTTCATGCAGTTTTACCATGCTCTTTGTTGTCTAACTGGTCACCCACTAGCCACCCTCTGCGGGCCCAACAGTGCCTGGGATCTGACCACAGTGGAATATTTTCTGTCTGCAGACAGACTCTGCAGAGCTGTAACACCAAGCATGTATAGGAACCTGTGACATTAATGTAATTATATTTGTGATAATTATTAGAACTTGCATTGTCTTTCTGTGTCATTTCTGTGGAGAACTAAAGAATTTAATGTTTTATTTTGCAATTAAAAAAAAGGTTCTGATACATGATAGGTCCATTGTTTCAAGTCTCAGGTATAACTGACACTGAAAGTTTTGTGGAACTACTGATAATGCTTATCTTCTGCACTATAGAATGTAAATGCATTGCCTTGTATATTTTTTTAAGTATAAATCAAGAAAACTATAAAGTGACTCATTTTGAGCTTGATTGTTAGGTGGACTGTTCTGTTCAATATCAGCTTCATCATACCTTGACCAGAAATTTTAAAACTGGAATACATTTCCAAGTTTGTCAGCTGATTGTTGCACATACACTGTTTAAAATACTGTATATAATTTCTCATTTTTAATTTAGGAATTTTAAATTTTCCTGATCCAGTGATAGGTGATCAAGATAAGTCAGATTGTTTTCCTTTGAATGTTCCTTTAGTCACTTACCTAGGATAAACTTCATATAACCATAAATAAACTAATTTTATAAACTAAATACAACTTTAACTGACCTAAAATAGTGCATTGATGATGTTCCCGACTGGCACATGTGAAAGGATGTTGGATTTTTTTGCTATTCCAATAGGTAATATAGATTTGCAGTTAATTTACATCAGAAGATTGAATTATGCCTTGTAGTGTATATAACCAATCCATGGATATAGAACAAAAGCATTGTTAGCAAAATAGAAAGCAATATAGTAAAATAGCAAAATAAATAATATTCATGCATTGGGAAGCTGCATTACAATTACTATTTTCGTTGATATGCTGAAATGCGCTTTAGGCAAAATCTTACATGAACATTTTTGATAAAATCTTGTATGTTTTTTATAAGCTTTCTTGTATGTATTACTGTCACTGAATGATACTTCAGGTCTGGTCTGAGTTTGGCAAACACATTGTTCCTGTATTTGTGTGTAGCATTCCCAAGAAATATTTCAGAGGGGAGAAGAGAAAGAAACCCCCCACTTTTCTGTCACCTCAAGCGAGGAGAGCCTGTTTTTGGTTTTGAACCATTTAGTTCTATGATTTAAAGAAAAGCTTTGGATAACAGTCAAAATTTTGCTTTTTAGCAAACTGCAGGAGATGTTATCTGATGTTGGTGGTGAAAGAGATTTTGAAAACCACTGTGGCAGATGGCTTACCACAAAGACTCCAAAGGTGGCATGCAGGGGGTGCAGCATCATACTTTTCAGTGACTAACAGCCACTCGTCTGCAAACTGTTAGAGTAGAAAATTGCACTACAGAATCTTGAGTTCACTCCATGGGTTCCCATTTCATTACTTTTTAAAATGCTAGGTTTTAAAATATTTCTGAAATTTGTTCTTTGCTACCATTAACAATCAGGAAAAAATGGTCTGGATCGCCAGAGACAGTGTATACAATATGGACTACCAGGCTTATAAATACCTTAGGTTTATCAGCCTGTACACTCTGAAAAAGGTTTTGATTAATTATATATATATATAAAAAAAGTTCAGATATGAGTGAAGGAAACTTGCTGGTGGTTTTACCATGAGTCATGGTTTTCTATAGTTTATTGATATTTAATTTTATGTTTCAGGGCTTTGGATGGTTTAGGTTAGAAGGTGTATTATGTGATTTTAAACCATAACAAAAGTCTGGGATGTACACAGAAGCTGGGTGTGTTGCAGCTTTTGCAAAGGAGTCAGATGCTTTAATTGAAGCTGTTGAAGCTCATGCTGTTTTAGGTCATTAATTTAATCCTTAGCCAGCTTATTGAGAGTACCACATACCACATGTATTTAACAAACCCCGTTTCCTACACTTCTGTGCAACCAACCTTAAATCTTCCATCCACACAAACGAGAGTGGGATCACACTAAGCCATATCCTGCTACTTTAACTCTATCCTGAAATACTTCACATAAGACTTTCAAACTTATTATATTATTGATAATGTCTCTGCACACATTTTGAGATAGTTGAGAAATAAAATCTTTAGCACTGACAACAGTGTAAGACCTATGCTAAGGCAGCCTTCCTCACTGAAGTTGAGGAGATAGATCTCTTATCCTAGTTGATACACTGCCAAATTAAAAACCTTACTTAAAATACCATCTCTCTTCTGTGAAAGAGGTTTTTAAGGTAAGTAGGATTGCCGAATTCTTGGAATTACCAGCATACAATTCGCACACAGCCAGTTCTCACTAACCTTACCTGCACTTCCCTAGTAAGACTTCCTGCTAGCATTTTTAGGTTAGTTATCCATCAGGTTCATCCTTCTTCAGCCACTTTTACAGAAACAAGTTTTGGTGCTTCATCATCTGCTACACAAAGTAGCAAATGAAACTTTGTGCCAGAGTACAGAAAACACACATCACTTACCACACTGAGTACAGAGACAAAGATGTTCTTTCTTTTAAAACAAGCACAGTGTCTACTACTCACAAAGGAGCAGAGCAGACCACATATCCATCGTACTGTCCATCCAGCAGGCAAGTTACAACCTACAGATTTGTTTACACCACATAGTATTAAATGATATGTATCTGGATTGTAAAGTGAATGCTGTAGTCCTCAAATTTATATCTAATTCTAGGGTATAACAGTTTTGTGTACAGTCAGAAACCAGTCTGTCTTTACAAATACTGTTTTAAAGGTATCTGCACTTCTTTCTTTTCAGACATTTACTGTAGTTCTCAAAAGCCTGAAAAAACGTAGTCTGTTTTTCCTCCTTTGTGGTGTCCTTTGACTTTCTGTTGCCTGGGGCATCTTTGTGTACGTTCTCTTTGGAGTTCAGGATACAAAGTAAAGCTAAGAGTTTGAGGAAAAAATACAGTCTTCATTCAAAACTGCATTATTAGTTAGTGTCTTTGCATTATATATTCATTGTGGCCAGGTCATTATTATATTTTTTGATTATGGTGTGTCGTACTGATTTTGGGCAGGCTAGAGTTAGTTTTCTTCACAGTAGCTGCTATGGGGCTGTGTTTTGGATTTGTGCCGAAAACAGTGTTGATAACACAAGGATGTTTTAGCTATTGCTGAGCAGTGCTTATACAGAGTCAAGGCCTTTTCTGTTCCTCAGCTCACCCCACCCCACCAGTGAGGAGGCACAAGCAGTTGGGAGGGGACACAACCAGGACAGCTGACCCCAACTGACCTAAGGGATATCCCACACCATATGGCATCATACTTAGCATATAAAGCTGAGGGAAGAAGAAAGGTGGGGGTGACATTCAGTTACCGTGTTTTGTCTTCCCAAGACACCAGCCTGCCAATGGCTGTGAATGAATTCCTTGTTTTGCTTTGCTTGCATGAGCAACTTTTGCTTTACATACTAAACTGTCTTCATCTCAACCTGTGAGTTTTCTCACTTTTACCCTTCCCATTCTCTCCCTTATTCCACCAGGAAGCTGTGAATGAGTGGCTTAAGGTGCAGGGAAGCATGTGCCCAGGCAGGGGGATGCACTGCTGCTGTGAGTCCTGCTCATGGCAGGTGAGCCCTTCCGTGCTTTCCCTAGGATGGCTGGCACAGGAGCTGTGACACAGAAGCTGTGGGAACATGGAAGTCCATGTTGGTTGCTCAAACCTACAGGACTAGGTGAGAAGTAGACTAAAATAAGCATTTTCCAGGAAGGGTTATGTCTGGTCTTAATGCCAACTGTTTTGTTGTAGAGGCCCCCTGCTGCTGAGCCACACTGCTCGTATAGACACAGTCATTTTAGGGTATCTTCTGCAATAGCAGAAGAGATGTAGCTGTTCTAAGGACAAATTCTTCTGTGGCCAAAATCATGGGGAAAGGCTGGTTAACACCTCAGAGGAGAGAGAACCACTCTTCACCTAGTTGCAGATGAAATCCCTGATTTTCATTTTCTAATACAAGAATTTGTTTAACCAGCAGGAACTATACAGCATAATTTTTTTTACCCTCATTTCTCATTGAATTAGATATGTTTCAGTAAGTGTAAAACTGACACCCTGTACTCCCTGCTTCTTTAATCAGTTTTTATTCTCTTATTCTACTTGGGTGCACTGGGTGAATGAAGACTTTACCTCTAATTTGGAAGGGCTTGAGTAATCTTTTTGTTATTGGCATTGCTAAACATTCTTTCTCCTGCTAGTGTAACAATGTCAGAACATGTAAAATTTATTTTGTCTTAAAACCGTAACTGCAAACAGGGCTTTGAAATGCAACTTCTCTTAATATTTTCTCTTCTATCATACTCATTTAATTCTTGATGTAAAAGAAGAATTCATTGCTTTTGTGCTGGGAGTGTGAAGCCACAAGTTGATAATGGTAACTCAATGCTTGTAATATAAAGTGCTGTTCCTGTAGTGTGGTCCAATTACACAATAGTAAAGCAGGAATGTAACACAGCGATGCTGCTTTCCTATTTGTTTCAGTAAGTTTAGCACAGCGGGAAATGTGGCATTCTGCCAAGGTAATGCGTCAAGCTTACAGTTGGATGGAAGTGCAATGGAAATTATTCTAAGACTTTGCATGCTATCTAATAACTCTGACTGAATGTATGCGACAGTTGTCTTATGAAACGTATTTGATGCAGTTTCATTACAAGGATTTTATATTTTAATTTTGAGACATGGTATTCTAGAGATATTTGAAAAAGTTTCTCTGTAGGTGCCACATTTACAGCATTGCAGTTTTAGTAATCAAATACAATTTCTGTATGGTTAGAGATCATGTACACTCTTTTTCAAAAATCCTGCTGTTATCTTGTGAAATCAGAAAGAACTGCTACATTAATTTGATCAAATTTTGTACATTTTTCTTCCAAAAATGTCCTATTTTTTTGAGGAAAAATATATCTAAAATAAAATCTTAACTGAAAATATATGTATAATAACATGGAATATTTCCTTTCTTTTTGAAGCCTAGAGAGTAATAATCTATCAGCCATTTGGCAGCTGGCAGAAACCAGAAATGTCAAGGCATCTTTTTTGCTAGTCATTTTGCTTTAGAGACCTGGGGTTTGGGTAGAAATCAGCTAGAATTTTTGCAGTTGGTCTCATTTTTGACTAGTTTTCACATGGCTTTAAAGCCATTCCTCAAGTAAACAGGCATCACTTTTGTACTGTGGCAGCTAACCCACCACAACTGTCTTAAACATACGTTGATATTCTTTGCAACTTTAAATAGTCCTCAGCAAAATATATCCATTTAAAATAGCATGGAAGTGACTTTGTAAACTGTTCCATGGTATATCTCTGCATGTTTCAAATGTGGTGAGGAACAGCCATTGCTTATGGAGTATTAGCAAATAGTTCACAATTAAGGAGTTAATCTTTAGCCTTATTAGCAGTCTCTGTAAAGAGGTTATCGGTGCATGCTAAAAACAATATTGGGTTTTCATTTTGTGAACCTCAGAGAGCTCAGAGTACAGGTTATTGAATACTATCATAGGTAAAAATACCAGCTGTGTTGCATTTGTTTTGATTTGATTTGTTTTGATTTTTATGATTGTAAAGGTAAAATTCCCCCATATAAGGCTGTGGTTTTTTTGTGTTTTTTTTTTAATCCCCACTTCTCATTTTTCAATCAGAAATCTAAAAAGAGTATCTGACACCTCTTGGTCTCAGACATTTCCTCTGTGGTAATAAGTTTGGGCTTACAGTAAAAGTAATAATTTGTACTAGCGTTTAAAGCTTTCCAAAGATCTTTAGTTACACATGTACATACACCTCTCTTGAGGCATTTCTGAATGCCTTTGACAGCACTGATCCAGCAAATGGAAGGTTGGTTGTCACTGGCATTTGTTGTTCCAGTAGGTGTGTTTGTTCCAACTGACTGGAGTTGTTTCAGCACTGAAACCTGAAGAGTGTATAAAAGAAAATAAAGAACAAAGGAGATGCACAGGGGTTAAAAAGCCAAGCATCAGGCTTGGCCCACGCTACTTTTCTGGCAGAAGTAGCGTCAGATGTGTGTGGGGAAAAAAAAAACCCTCTGACTTAGCTGAGCATCAAGACTCTGCACAGGTCCAGCAAAGCAAAGAAAACTGCAGACAATTATTAATGGGACTGAAAAATCATTACCAATATCCCATAGTAATTCCTGCTAGCATCAAGAGCACCAACAAATTCTCCATGCAGTTAATTCTCCATGCAGTGAGCTTCCTAACTGCAAATATGTGTTGTTTAAGGGTCCTTGTGCATGAGAATTGGCTCACACAGTGAGAAGTGAAAGAAGAGTGTCTGGTTGAGTGGACGAGGGTACATGCTGATTTGGCAAAGGGTATAGGATGAATTCCTGGGTCAATGGTGATAATGATCAGAGTGCCTTGCTGATGAATAATTGAGTATGGGGTGGTCAAAATTTTCCTCTCAGCGGTAACATAATTTGGCATAGTATGTGCCAATATTTAATGAAGAATACACATTTGGGACTGTCCAAACTGTCTTTGAGCTCTTACAGCTGCTTTTGGAGCTCTGAAGTCTCTATTATTGGATTGTAAAAAAACAAACCAAAAAAAAAAACAAACCAAAAAACCAAACCACCACATTTGAACATCACCTGTCAGGGGTTTTGGGGACAGCAATCACAGAAAGAGGATCAGTCAGAGATAAAGATCAAAACCACAGTGACAAAACATGCTTGTCCCTGGATATCCTGGATCAGAGTATCTGCTCAACACCTTGGTTTGCTTTGATGACTAGTGCTGACACTGAAATGGTGCTGCTTTTTCATTAACAAAACTCCAGCTGAACCACTGAGTCAGTACATGTAACATGCTGTGATTTTGTTTTCACCTATTTCCTTACAGACAAACATACAGCAAGAGAACATTACAGTATGTCTTTCTAACACTGTGCAAACAGGCCTGAAGTAGAAGTAAAAGGAATATCCAAATTCTATGAAAATAAATAGCATCTTTCTTTAATCCAAAGCCTCATACCTACTGCTGTACCACTGTACTGACTGGAAAGTTTAAATTTGGTCTTTTGTTTATTCTTACCAATCAGTCATAAGTTCCCTCATTAAATGTCATGATTTAGTGTTTTCCAGACCTTCAATTATTGTGGCACTGAATTTTCCCCAGTAAATTTGTAAGTATCTCCCTGCACTATATGGCAGTGTGTTATCTTTCATATTTAGTGTTGAACTTCTTTTTGACAGTTGCAAAATAATGTTGAGGGTTCGGGAGGTGAAAGGACTGTATGTCTCAGATGAAATAAGAACTATTTGTGAAAGTATAACCCACACTATTGTTGTTGTCCTAAATATGTCTTAGTGCTGTACATTTTCTTTTATATTTAAAAATACCATTTGATGATTAACATAGGAAATGACTATGAGAAGGAAAAGGAAACTTTCAGCTTTTTTATGCTGCATCTTGGTTGCAGTTAGAACAATGGGTCAGTGGCACTAAATATAACCTGGAGGTTTGCTCATTTTATTTTACCTTTGCATTCTTCCAGTGGATGGAAAATGGTCAGTTAATACCTTTAACTCTATAAATTTCCTTTTTCTATTAAAAAAAGTAAAAAAAGCAGTGGGGAGGATTTTTTCTCATCATATTCTCTGATTGCCAAGTTATTTGTATGTAGAGGGAAGATTCTTTTGGTATAATCAATCTGCTGCTACCCATTTTACTGCCAAGCATTCCTTCTCTATGGTAGCGTAATGTTACCTAGGGAACAGCTTAAAACTGACACATACAGTGGTGCCACAAATTAATTTCACAGTTATCAGGATATAGGGTGATAACAACAACATGAGCTACTGTGAAATTACCATTGTTCCTATTGAGTTACAGTGTAATTATTACTTTTGTGGCAACTATGCAAATAACTCATGTCACCACTGTAGGATGGGTTGTGCTTTCCTTTCTCTGATTCAGTACTTTGTGCTTCAGAGACATCTTTATGTGCTATAAACTAGAGCTGTGCTTTGAATTAAAATCGAAATATGGTTATATCTTCACAAAAAGAAAAAAAAAGGGAAAAAGAAAAAAGCAAGAGACTGAAGAGACTTAAGAGACTAAAAACCAAAATCCCTTGCAGTCTGTCCATTATCACCTGGAATCAGGTCTGCAAATATGTGATAATTTAACAAAAGAATAGTCAAACTGTTATTTTTCCATTACTTCCAACATGAAAGTGGGAATCTTCCTTCTAAAAGGGAGCTCTAATTTAGTTACTTTTGTTAAGGGACATTTTTGGGTTTCTTTGGTGCCGTTTTATGGAGGCTGTCTGGTGAAAGGGACAGGTTAAGAGATGTTTGATTACATTGTATATTCTTATTGACAGGTAGGAAGAAAAATTCTGGAACAAGGTTAAGATAGTGTTTCCAGTATATAAGATGGAATGTATCTGTAGCCCTGAAAAATGAATGCTGGTAGAAACCAAACAGCTGCTGTGGCTCAATGATGGCAGAAGGGAAGGTCACATAATGTGGAGAAGTAGGCACAGGTGCTCCTTGTAATGCTTCGTTATAACCAGAAATAAGTAAGCTTTGGGGTCTGCAGGTCAGCTTAAACATTTTCAGAAAGGTAAGATCCATGAGGTTTTTTGGTTGGTTGGTTGGTTTGGTTGTTTGTTTTCTGTCAGTGGGCTGAGATTTTCAGAGGTTCCTACAGAGAGCTTGGATGCGAAACTTACAGTTGTGTATGGATGGATCACCTTAAGAACATTTTAAAATTTTCATTCTAGATCAGTGGCTATTGCTCAGATTTTCAAAATTGCTTAGAATTCAAGAACTTTAAATACTAAAAAAAAAAGAATACTTTTAAGATGTGCCATTTAGAAAAACATCATAGCTACTATTGCACCAAAAGAATGAGCAATTGAAACTTGATTAAATAAGTCTGTAACCAAGTGAAAGTCTGTATGTGTATGATAACTCACTATTATAAAAATTGTGAGTGCAAGATAAATTTCCCAGAGGGACAAAATTCTGATGCTGGTCAAGTTTTCTTTCTATTTTAGAATTTAGTAAAACTTCATTGACATATAATCCTAATGGAATGATACCATCTGATTTTTCATTTCCTAATTTAAATTCTTAATTTATATTTTATAGTATATAAAAATGAAATTGAAGAAAGTGTCTTTTTATTTTAGTTATAATGACTTTTCACATATTCTTTTGCAAAAGAATGTTTTTAAATTAAATTGTAAGTATTGTTTTAAATTGCAAGATAGCTTGCAAACAGAATCTGTTTCCCCAGTTCTGGTTATACTGTAGCAACAAAAATACAAAACAGCTTGGTGAGCCTGTTTCTGTGAGTATTGACTTTTGAAGGCATAAATATGAACAACATTCTGAAGGAGCTGTCTGTGTCCGTGTGCATTGCTAAAACGTCTGTACTGCATCTACAAGATTTGAGCTGCAGTGTTATGCTGTAAATTTGTTTGAAAATACAACCATTTCACCTTATGTGAACATTGGGTTTTTTGAGGCTACAAAGATAATTTTTCCAGTAGTTTGATAGTTATAAGACTGTCTCTGGAAATGCAGTGTTCTGATTCTGTCTTGTTTTGAATTTTTTTTATTGGTCAACACAATCTGCTCAGGTTTTGCATTGATGGAATATACCAGTACCATAAAACCTCTGCAACTGATGATCTAGGGGAAGTAATAACAAGATAAATAAACCTTACGTTTTGGCTCATTTATTATCCATGTGATGGATAATGGTGGAAAAGTGTGTGATAATTAATGGACTGACTTCATGGAATGACTCCTGTTTATCATATGGTTGTTGCTCTTTTTAGAGATTTGCTGACAAGTATATTTATTGCTGTATGAGGAGGTCACTAATTAATGTGGATATTAGTAAGGCTTTGTGAGGATACCCTTAAAAATCTGATTGCTTAAAAATTTTCTCTCTGTCCCCCTCCACTTTTCTCAGTTCTATATATTGAAGAGCTAAGTCGGTATTTGATGCCACATTATTGCCCAGGTGCAGTAGCATTAAACCCATATAAGTTTCATTTCTTTCATTTGAAAGAAACAGCCTGCGCCTAGTAAGAGTTTCTGGAATATCTGCTGCAATCTTTGCATGCTGTTGTTAGGAGTCAGGCTTGTGGAAGCAAGTCATTAAGGTTTAGAGCCACCAGAGGTGCTCCTTGTCCCAGTTTTGGAAGGACTGGGGGGGTCAGGATGGTAGTTGTGAGACTGTGGGGAACTTCTACTGTTGCCAGTAGTGAACCAGAAGCACAAGTTGATCATAAAAGTTAAATATTGTATTTCATATACCTGATGACCCAAACAAGCAGTTATTTTCAGGATAAGTGTTATGTATTGACAGGTTTTTCAATATAACTACATACAGTAAATTTTTTGGGTGGTTGTTTTTTTTTTCTTCCCCCCCAAGAATCTTATTTTGAACTATATGGTGGACTCTTTTGTTAAAATGTAACTACAATGTATCTCCAAAACTGATTGCATAAAAATGCCTGGCAAACCATAGAGCAAAAATTAAGAATAATTTTCTTATAAGTAGCATCAATTATTTTATTGCTTTGAGTGTATTTTATGGTCATAGCTTTACTGGACAAATAATAGTAATTCTGTGCTGCATGTGAGATGTCTGTTGTTTTAAAACAACAAGGAAGATTTCTTCCTATGTTTTCAAGTAGGGGAATGATCTCAGCTGGTTAGTTTGATGGATTTCTTTCCCTTCACCCACAATGACCAATTTCAAATATCCTCACAGGGAGATAGGAGGGAAGAGTGGGCTTTTTGGTGTTAAACAGCTAATTTTTCCCCCTTTTGTTCCTCTTTTTCTTTTTGTTCAGTCTTCAGGATTCTTTTTTGTAGTTCCCTGTGTGTCCTATTATCGCTTCACTAGTTAAGAGAGACTGAACTGAACCAAGTCCTGTAATGTAGTCTTTCTTCCTTTGCTTATGGAGTTATCTGTAGGAGAGGTTGTAGCTTTTCAGACTGATCATACATTTTCTCCTTCAGTCTCTGGGTGACTGATGAATGGTGAAAGTGTTCAGCAGAAGCAGCCTGAAAGCTGAGGTACAACTCTGACTGCCAGGGAAGCAGTTTAGGACCTGGTGGTCTGCAAAGAGTCAAACCCTACATACTGGCTGAGTCACTGTCCTGCTGCATAGTCCATTTAAACCTCTGAAATGAGATCTGTAAGAAGAGTCCTGTGAAGGTCCTTTGACAGGTTCTTATGACTCCTGCCACATAGAGGCAGCCTAATCTGAACTGGAAATATAACTAAGCTGTATTATGTTCTGTAAGTACAGGTGGGTGGACATGGTATTGGAATGGTGGTGTGTAAGGGTGAATAAAATCCTTTTTCAGGAGTGTCTCTGGAAAGGACATCAGAGGACAAGATACGTGTTATTTTTATGTTCTCACAATTGACACCACTTTGTGCTTCATACTATGACTTTGTCCTGGGAAAAAATGAACCATTTGAGAATGAGGGAAGTCCTTAGTTATATTTCACTTGATGGAAGGTGAACTTTTAACATATAATTTGCATGCCTCTTCCTGTTGGTCACAAGAGCTGACACTGAGAGACATGGCCATGAAAAAACCTTTTCTTGGAAGTTCCGCCTACTGGAAGGGACTTAAAAATGGCTTGACTGAAATTGTGTCTCCTTACTAGACTGAAAACTGTGGTCCTCTTGTTTCAAAATAATAAATGTACTATTTCTTTATGCAGGGCCACTGAAAATTAACAATTATGATCTGTGGTCTGAAGAATATAAATAGTTCCTCCAGGGAAAAATACATAAATCAGTACAAAATCTTGCTAAATTAAAAAAAACAAATAACCTATTTCATTTTGGCAGGGTTGATAATGTTCTGATCCTTGGCTTCAGGGCCAGCATATTTTTCTAGGTCTACATAGAAAGATGCTCATGTCATTTCTGCCCCTACAGTAAATAAAAAGCTGGATCAGCTGTCCTGTGTTGTTTGTAATGAGTTCCAACTGGAGCACTATCCCTCCATGCTTGGCAGCTTAGGCAACTTTTCAGTGGAGAATCTTCTGTTTTTTGGGAAGAAAGATTTTTTTAACCTCTTCCTTGCCCAGAGACATAAGAGATTACCTTAAAAATAGAAACTTCATCAAAGTTTTGAGATTTATGGATATTAGTATATTTTGTGTTTATCCAGAAGAGTCCTTCATGTTCTGACACATTTCTTTTTTTGGGAATCAAGTTTCAGTTTTGCTCTTTGTAGTAAGATAGAGGTTCTGACATCCATTGCATCAAATACAGCCTGGTACTATGAGTTGTCTCATATCAGCTACTTCTGCATTACATACATTTCTCCTCTCTCTCTTCCCCCCTTCCCCCCTCATCCTTCCCCCCCAATTTCCTTTGCTCAGCAGTCTTTCTTAATGTTTTTCCTCATTGAAATACCAAAACCTGTAAAAAGTTAGTTTGTAAAATGATTTGACTGGTCAGTTCGCCTCTGACCAAGGAAACAAGCTCAGTGGTAATGAAGTTTTAACTGAAGACAATATATGGCATTGTATACTCAAACTAAACCAAATAGGTAAAACTGTGTTAGAGCAGAAATGTGATCTTTACCAGCTTCCCTAGGAAATTATCTGTGATTAGGGAATTCGTTGGGGAAGAATGATCCCTTTCTATTGTCCTTCACTAAGATCTGTGATGAGCATTCTTTTTCTTCTTATTTTGCCTATTGTCAGATTCTCTTTGTGGATAAATTGGATCTGCCACATCAACGTACTGTTTTACAGCTATGAATTCCCTCCCTCAGCAGACATGGAATTCTCAGCAAAGTCCTGAATACTTTGGCTAACGTGCAGAAAGCTCTCACTCTCACATTTGATTTTAAATGAAGCCAAATTCATATGCTTGAACATGAGCTTCATAACTTGAACATGAGCTTCATAACTTGAACATGAGCTTCAGTTTGTATGCACAACTTAGAACCACAGTGCTTGTGTCTGTATATGTAGTATCTGTACTGTATGTTGTATTTATGTTGGCTCATGGAACTAGGCTCAAGTCCTGGGAATTTAGCTGTTGCTCTTTGTGTGATGATGCCTTGCCATGTGGCCACTGACCTGCCCTCAAGGAGCTCATTTGCTGGAAGTTCTCAATGGATCAATTCTGAGTTTCATCCAGAGACTACCTTCTAAGAACACTAATACTTTTGTCACACCACGGATAGTCCTGGTCTTCTGTGAGTGCATTTCTGCAAGGAGTAGGATTAATAATTAATGCCTGTTCCCTCTGTGTAAAATAGGATAATCTCTGACAGATGGTGTTTTTTAACAAGAACACTGTAGTAATTCAGATCAGACTAAGCATGATTTTTCTGTACTTCAAAACGAAAAGATGGTTACATGGGTGTATGTAAAACCTACTTGGTTTTCTTGTACTCTGTTACTAGTTTTGGATCATGGACACTCGATTTTTGAGAGGTTGTAGTAGTAGTTGTGGTAGTGGGGTTATGTCAAATCTCATAGCATTATAGAAATTTCTGAAGTCTTCCCATCCATTATGCCTGTCTGTAAATGAACAACTGAGAGGAAAAATAAATTGCTGCCAGTAGTGGCAACTTATTAAAAAAATTTAGACCCGTGGAAGTATTTTGTATCAGTTTTACCATTACGAGTAATATAAACATGCAATACTTGGGTTCTTTTATTCCTTAGATGTCTTCTATAGTGCTGTCATGAAAACAAGATATTTCATGAGTTCTTAATCCTTTTTTACTGGGACATGCACCCTAAAGATTTAGAAGTCAAATGGGGCACCCATCTGTACAGTCAAGCTGTGCTGGGCACCAAGGGAAGATCATCTATCCCTTTCTGAAAGCTGCAGAGATATATTAATGAATGATGGAATGGTTGATGTGCTGTCAGGAGGTCATCCAACATCAGCATCAGGCAGATGTGCTAGAAGGACTGCCTGCTATGCTATAAACATGTATATTTAGATTTTCTCGTTGTATGTGAAGAACTGTTACAAAAAAGCATGTACCGTGGCATACTTGAGATGGATGGGTGTCATTGCTTAAATGAAGGCTTTGAAATCACAAATGCATGCGTGAGTAGCTATTTTCTTCCATTTGTAAAATACTCTGCTATTTCTCAGAATGAGTAATGTACCATATATAGCACCAAAACAGTATCTAAAGTGCTGCATATCATGCTAAACAAAAATAGATATGTCTGTTGAATGCAGCATGTAGTTTGCATCCTTGGAAGTATCCATTTGGACCTTCTTTGCGTGGAAATGCGATTTTGAAATGCTGCACATCTGTTCAACAGAATATATATATTTTTCAAGTTTATTGAAAAGTATATATTTTCAAAGAAATGGACTGATTATTTAATCAGTTTTTATGTTGAGAAGGCTGAGAACATGAGAAAATATCTTTTAGATTCCCAGGTCAGACAAATTCCTGGTAGTTATGAGACACTGGAGGGGAATTATTGAAGTCGCTTAAGAGTTGCCACTTTAATTCCTAAAGGCTGCCGGAGTACTTACCCTGATCTACAATTAAAGAGGTTCTCAACACTGAACTCTACAGGAGGTTTCCAGACAGGTTCTTCCTGTTGCACATTGATTCAGGCCCTCCAGGTGAACCAAGCCAGATGTACAGAGGGAGCTAGAAACTATCCAATACTGAAAGCTAATAGCTTAAAGGTTTACCAAGTATTTGACATGTTAAATATGTGAGTTTAAATCCTTACTCTTCCTGATTTTTGGGTAAATGCTTGAATTTAGTTCTTCCACAGCTCAGGGCTCAAACATAGGTTGTCTGATGATGATTGCTGTTTTGTCTTTTTTTTTCCTATCTTCAGATGGAAAAGCAAAGCTTAAATGTATTCCTTCATGAGCAGGTTCATAGTGGTTATCTTTGCAATAGGAAAAGCATGGCTCTGGTTTGTCTCTGGCTGTGGCAGGTATTTAAGCAATTAAACTATTTGCAGCTAGCATCTTGTTGGTTTTTGAGAATCTCTTACATATACCCCTACCTACTCTTTCCATTCATTTAGTGTGTGTTAGGAGGCCTGAGCATCTAAATTGAGTTCAAGAAGTCAGCTTTAGTTAAATTTGGGGCTTCAAAGCCAAAAAATTGCCTTTGAAGATGAGGCAGTGGTCAAAAATATTACTTTAATACTTGCATTTTGAATTCATGGAAAGGAAGTAGCATGTGCCTGAATGACACAAAGGATCTAGCAGTCAAAATACAAGCTAACTCTCTGAGTCTGCAATGAAGAGTGAGAAGTGTAGCAGAGAGTTTCAGAAATACTAGTGCAATGCAGAGCCATGAGTGAAAGGGAAACAGTACAGTAAAGCAGTGCTCAAAAAGGGAGAGGTATGTCTGTCCCCTCCAAGTGAGCAGAAGTATGATAATGCATTACTGAACAAATAATGATGATAGCCTAGAAATTCATTAATCTATAATACCTGTTATCTCTCGAGTTTTTTATATTATGAGAGATGAATGGGTGATTGACTACTATAAGTTGAAAATTGTCAGCTTTATCTGTTGTATTCACAGATTTAGATAAAGATAAGAAGTTGATCTTCTCTGCAGAATGAGTTTCATAAGTATGTGCTGCATCCGAGAGACCACTCTCACCCTCTAGAAAATATTTTAAAAACCCTAATGTCTACAGATTTCTGTGGAACAGTAGTCTGAAATCTGGTTTCTTTTTCCTGTAGAAATAGATTGACTTATACAAGAGTATCAAAAAAATTTAAGTTCTGAGTTATGTCAGTCCAAGATTGGACTGGTGAAGTGTGAACAGTTTTCTGTAGTATACAGTATATATTTATTGGGTTCTTGTACTAATGTTTTCTCGTTGGTGTATACTTTTTTGCTTAGAGTTTTTAGATCCACTGGAAAGAGAATAAGACCATGAAAAAGTTCACGTAATAAATGTTTCTCCAACTTTTTCGTTGTGATTTTAAACAACATTCCTGTTAAAATTTAGGTGTTTGAATCAAAGATATTACACCATTAGATAGAAGTGATAATGTCACCATGAACTATGATTTTGCTAAAAGTATATCTGCCATATTAAAAAAATTGCTAAGTCAAGGGCTGTACCCACGTGACAGAATTAAAAGCTTTAAGTACATCTCACCAATGAATTCTGATATTTTTTTGTCATAGGATAAGTTGTGTTCTTGTTACGGATTTTCTAGTGTTGCTTATAGACTGTATTTAAGAAAGGGGAGTGTGGGTTTGTACAATGCTGCTGTCTGGTGCAAGTCACAATATACCTCCTCCTGAACTGACAGCTGCTGCAGTAATTTTAAGAAGAATCCATGTTACCTTCCCTGTGACTTCTCCAGGTGCTACGATGCCTGAAGGAGGTAAAATGGCACTAACTTTTACGGGTATCAACATCTGTACCGGAGTAGAGCTTTGTTGATTAAAACTTGAATAGTCTAACACCTTAGCAGTAATCAGCCCAAACTACTTGTGCACTGTACAAATGACATTTCATGTTACAGATAGCTTTTTCCCTATTCCTCTGAGTTTTAAAAGAAATCATCTGTTTATTTTACTGGTAGGAAAACAGACAATTCTATGTGAAATGTAGCTACATTTATTAGAAGTATTCATTGAAAAACCATTCTTTAATTATTTCCTAAGTCATTCCTCGACTTAATTGATTTTTTTATATAGTCAGATTATTGAAGGTAATACTTCAGTACTTTCATACTTTGAAAAATAAAAATATTAGGATTAAACTGTTATACCCTAGAATTAGATATAAATTTGAGGACTACAGCATTCACTTTACAATCCAGATACATATCATTTAATACTATGTGGTGTAAACAAATCTGTAGGTTGTAACTTGCCTGCTGGATGGACAGTACGATGGATATGTGGTCTGCTCTGCTCCTTTGTGAGTAGTAGACACTGTGCTTGTTTTAAAAGAAAGAACATCTTTGTCTCTGTACTCAGTGTGGTAAGTGATGTGTGTTTTCTGTACTCTGGCACAAAGTTTCATTTGCTACTTTGTGTAGCAGATGATGAAGCACCAAAACTTGTTTCTGTAAAAGTGGCTGAAGAAGGATGAACCTGATGGATAACTAACCTAAAAATGCTAGCAGGAAGTCTTACTAGGGAAGTGCAAGTAAGGTTAGTGAGAACTGGCTGTGTGCGAATTGTATGCTGGCAATTCCTTCCCCATTTAAGATGTCATAAGGATATGAAAGGTGTGCACAGTTGGAGGTAAACAGGTGTCCATCTTACAAATTCTTCCTGGCACCATCTTGTGGTAGTTTTATTTCCAGGCAAGCCTAGTTACAGGTTTTAAGAAACCACTTTTTTGAGGAATTTTACTCTTCTGTTGTCACTTGATGTATTTTTGGCCTTTGTAGGTACCTGTAGTACTGAGGGTTACAGAGTCCTACTCTGCCTGTGTCTTCTGTTAACAGGCAGCACCTTTCATTTCATACGTCTTGCTGTGACTTATATGGGGCAATATTCTGTTTTATACATTTCCTTGGTTTTTGTTCTTGACAGTGGTTCTCAGTAGATGCATAGTGGTGAGATCTGCGTGTTACCTGCTTCTTCGTGGAAGGGGGAATAACTACACTGGTCTCCTGCAAATTTGTTAGATACTCATGCAGGATGTGAATACCACTTATTAAGTGTTCCAAATAAGTATTTGCGTGGTTTTGGACAGCATTTAAGATGTGCATGTACCTGTTTTAGGGAGATGTAAAAGCACAGTGATTTTTAATTAGCTTTGAGGATGATGCTGCTCTTCTGAATGTGTTAGTGCATTGTGCTGGGCAGTCAAGGTAAGGGACCTTAGTTGAAGTGAAAAGATGCTCATGTAATCCCTGGACCAGCCATGGCTTGGATCTGGTGACCTTCAGAGAATCCTGTAAGCATCCTCTATATCCCCAGGCTTTTTCTGGAGTAAGGAATACTGGCAAGAACTTTCTGCTATGTTCATTCTAATTTATTGTTTACATGAGGATTGGTATGTTAAAAGGTGAAAGAAAATGTAAAGAAAAGGTAAACTTAGAATAGGTGGAAACAGGCTTTAATTATGTTATGTATTATAGAACAAAAGAGCTTGATGATTTGTTTGGTTTTTTGTTTGTTTGTTTTGGTTGGTTGGTTGGTTTTTTTGGGGTTATTTTTGTGTTTGTTTTTGGTGGTTTTTTTTTTTTTTTTGTGAACCAGGTTGTAGACCTGACTTTTAGCTTATAGTGTTGTAACTGCTAATGTTAGGAACATTTCAAAAAGTTCAGAAATCTAAGTTTCTTGCATTTCTTCTGGTCTACATATAATGTCTTGTAATTTGAAGCTTCTCTACTGATAAGCCTCACACTACTCCTTGTAGGGACATTCTTGGAGAGTTTATCCTCTCTTAGTGCAAAGTTTTACTAAAACACAGACTTTACAGCTCACTTGGTGCAGTAAGTTTGAAAAACTCCCCCTCATCTAGTTCAGCTTCCTCTAGACTGGAAGTACTTTCTGAAATTGTCTGTAGCACTAAATGCAGCTTTTGGAAGGGACTGATGGTTAGAGACATAAGGGGTTCTTCTCTGGAGTATACTGCTTTCTAGTTGTTTTTTTTGGCAATGTGGGCTCTGTCAGGGAGATTTATTCATTAACATGCTAGCTAAAAACTGAAAGCTCTGAGGTTCCACAGATGGTTTAATTTAGAGATCGCTAAAGTATTTTGAGAGAATTTAAAAGTCTGATTAGGTGAAAGGGTTTTGTTTCTTTCTAACAAGTTCTGTTTTATTGAATACCTTTGGGCTTATTCAATAGAATTATTAGATACCATAGTCACACTTCGATTTCACTAGATGTGCATCAGGTGGATGATTTATATGACAGATGAGAGCGGAGATTTCTTTCAGGATAGTTTCTTTTCAAAGTTTTTTATTTACAGAGTGCAGCCTCAGGATAGCACTGATGCTTTTGTTAGTAAGTGATTTGTGCCAGCCCCAGTACAAAAAAAACCCATTTGATTTGTGAATTCTATTGTAAACACACGTGCACATGCTCGCCCTCTTTAGACATACTGTATTTTATCAACTCAAGGGATCCTTATTTCTTTTATTACAGTGTGTAATGACTACCAAAGACAGCAGTGTAGTAAGTTGTAATAGGTGTTAGGAAATAAGTAAGAAAGTTACCTGACATGAAATTCAGACAAGTGTGAGTCTGCCATTCAAAACATATCTTCAAAGTGTTCCATACCGCTGGAAAATATTTTATTTGTGTTATTCTCTAGGAAACACCTGTGAATATTCTGTTTGCATTCCTATTTGACTAAAAAAGATGGCAGCTTTATGTTAGCTTTTTAGGTTATGGTAACAAAGCTACATTCTGAGCCTACAAAAAAATGTGGTATTATGAGAAATCAGCAAATTAATATTAGTATGTTTACAGCAGAACTGTGGGTTTCTCATCTGTAAATGCTGGTCCCAGAATTGGCATCCATAGCACTCTGAAACAGTTGGGCACTTGGGATAGGTTTGGCTTGAGAAATTTGGCCTAGCAGGGTAAGTGTTTGTGTTTAGTTAATGGTTGCTACTGCTGGTTTTTTGTTTTCTCTTCCTTTTTCTTAATCCACATTTTTCCCCAGTTATATTTCCTCACTCCTGGATACAATGTGTCAGTAATTTAATCTCTTATTTCTCCAAGAATAAGGTAGTAATGTCATACTTTATATTCATGATAAATTCATAAAATATTTAATAGATACTAGCATGAGCCATTATGAACTGACTTTGTAAAAAGATGGAATACTTGAGGGCATTTGTCACACATAATTCATGTATGATGACTAAACTGATTTCAACTCTGGGTTGACGTGGTTTGCGTTCTCCTCCTTAGCTTATGTATCTTGTAAGAATATTGAAAATGCTGGAACTTATTAACTTTTTGTCTTAATAGATAGAAAGGTAACACTAAATCACAACATCTAAAAATAAATCTGGTTTGTTTGTTCTTTTGGAACATGATAATTAGTTAAAGTATTCATAGTGTTATTTGTAATGTTTCTATTGTGTACAATAGTACACATAGCATAGTAAGAGGTAGAAGCATTAAGAATAACCCTTATTCCTCCAAAAATGATGTTGAACCATTACTGTTGCTCTTGCTGTGAACTATAGTTGAATGATTATTTGGCTGAATCCAAAACCAAAATATGATGTTTAAAGTTTTCGATGGAACCTGTCTCTGAGATTTTTCTCAATACAGTGACTTAGGCTTATACTATGGGAAGAGTGTGTGTTTGAGAAGGATTAGGACAGATATAATGTTACTGATGTGGCAGTGAAGAAATGACTTCATTTTAAAATACACGAATAGGTAGTGCTATCAGGAGCTATTCAGAAAAAAAACAGCTTTATATTTTCATGCTAAGCAGAAAAATGATGGTGAGTGATATACACTCACCAGGCTGATGTTGAGAAATATGTCAGGAGGTTGTGTAGAGGTATTTTCCAGATCAAAATAATCACCCTAGAACTTTATTTGACCATGTAACATTTTTTCATTGTCACAAAGGCAACAAACATATAACATATAGTATAAATTTAATATGTAGTTTTAATTATGTGCTAGAAAATTACTAATTTGCACTAAAGATAGGGATACTTCTTTATGAATTACAGAACTGTGCAAATTAGCAAGTGAACAAACACAAAAAAAGAATACTGTATCACATAATGTACTTAATGCGTTTTGACATTTGTGGTTCCATGTTAACTGGTTATGCTAGTACATCATTTTGCATGGTGCTAGTAAACATATTCAAGTATATTTTAGCAAAGATCATGCTGTGCTATCAGTAGAGCATTTTGCCAGAGCAGTGTCACTCCTTCCTCGTTGCTGAAAAATGAGAGGGTTATGTTGCCTTACCTAATATTTTGTGCATATTTTTGTTCCTTTTATTTTAAATTGTGGACAGTTAGGTTGCTGGACTGTAGCATGTGTAAAACACCCAGAAGGATTTGAAGAGAGCTCTGTCAGGAGTTCTGCTCTTAATTATTCTGATTTTGATTTTTTTTGTTTGTTTGTTTTTTGTGTTTGGTTTGGTTTTTCTTGTTTGTTTGTTTTTTGTTTTGTTTGTTTTTGGGGGGGTTTTTGTGGTTTTTTTTGCATTTGAAGAATTGATTTTTTTATTTTTATTTTTCTCTTTGAGCGATAGCTGTCAAACGCCTGTCTCTGGAAAGCTCCCAGTCTTTGAAGAGCCTGGTCAAGGAAGTGAAGGGCTGAAGAAAAGATAGAACTTTTCCTATTCTTCATTCCTGTCTTATGCAGAAAGAAAAACCTCTTATAATTGGACAAATACTCCATCTTCTGATAATGCAAAAAAAAAATAAATCCTTCAATGTAGGAAACAGTGAATAGGTTATTTCCAAGAAAGTGTTTCCAGTCATAAAGCCACTAGTATATTTCATGCCCTTAGTGAAATGGGAAATTAAAGAGCGGATAATTCTATCCTTCTGCTATTTTAGGCTTCCAAAAGAAAACCAAATTACACTGACTAAATTGAAAGTGACTAAACACCTTTTACTTGCATTTGCTGTTCTCTGTTTCACTGCTTCATGTTATGTACTTGAACACATAGCAGCAAAACAAATACACAGGTGTTGGTTTGAATTTATGTTAATATTCTTTGTTAAACTGCCTAACTTCAGTCAGAACTTATAGACTGAAGATGAAATCTATGTGGTTTCTAATATCTTTTGGTACCTTTCTTGACTGAGCAATGTTTAACACCATCCAGCCCCTCGTAGAAAATACAACCGTTGAATATACCTGAAATAGGGTTGGAGTGGGATTCTAACACCAAGTATCTTTCCTTCTGCTGCTTAAAAATTGGAAGCCATTATCAAGATGTCTTGATGTTGTGAGCCTTGATCAAATGAGCTAATTGCTTTTAAAACTACTAACCAGACAAGTCCTGACAGAGAGGAATCTGATAAAGCAGCAGCATCAAAACTCTTACAACAAGTCTGCAGTAACCACAAATTGGAATATATTCTGCTGTGATCAGATCCTGGCAAACGACGGGGGGAACAATAGATAGGCTTGCCTGTTGGCTTCGCAGAGTCAGAGATCTAGAAATGTAGCAGACTGACAGTAGTAACTGTCAAGGAGGTTTTCCTGTTGGCTCCATTTGTGGTGAGAGCTGAGATCCAGGGGAGCATTGAAGACTGCTAGCAAAAGTAGTGCTCAGGACAGGGTGAGTGGTGGTTGTGCAGTGATGAAAAGGGACATGGGTAGAGAGCTTCAGGATTCTTACTGCTGAGGACTTTAATAAGAGCTGTCTGAGTTTTCTGACAGCAGACTTTAGCATTCACACGGAGTACAGAAAACAATTAGCAGCCCTCACTGCTAGGGAAGAGAACACTGGTAAAGAAGCTATGCTTGCGATTGTGCTGATATGGTAGCTTGTATCATAGTATCCTATAAATGCTGAGGTATGAAACTGCTGGAAGGTATTGGATGTATTCATTAAACTCTAATGCTTCTGGGTTAGAAAGAGCAACACTAAAATCACAGCATCTAAGCCTGGGATGAAGGAACAATTGGGAAGTTGCTAATGTGTACTCTGTGTGATTTTGTGTAGAGGAGCTACTAATGGAGGGTGGAAAAGAAGAAGCATTTTGTATTGATTCCTAGGTTTTCTGAAATGTCTCTGTGTGACTTGTCTGAGAAATGCAGTATAGGGATCTTGGTGGAGTATTTTTTTCATATATAAATTTTAACATTTTTCTGTAATTGTTTTCAAATAACTGCATCAAAAAGAATTGCCAAAAGGCAGACATCTGCTCATTTGTAGCAAGAGAAACTATCTACCAAAAGAGAATATTTAAATCCTTCCAGCAGGTTTTTGAAAATGCAGTGCCTTTGGGAAATGGGAAAAGTGTGCTTTTTCAGCCACACTACATTTACAGTCCTGAGATTGCTGTATTTGGTGTAGATCTAACAATTTGAGCATACAAAGAAATACAATGCCTCAAATTCGAGAATAAGTGATCTATCAAACTATGGTGAACCAGCAGATTAATGATGTTTTTTTATTCATCCTAAAATTTCTCAGAGTTTTTTTTCTGAAAAAACCCCATTTCTTTTAGTATTTTTCAGACAGCACTTAGTTGCTGAGCCATCACAGAAAATGTATTCATTCTTATGCCATTAACTTCAGTATGGGAGGAAATGTGACAAATACTTTGTCTTTTATATAATCTTCTTAAAAGGATGTGAAAATTCTTCTTACTTAGGTTGTAAAGATAAAACCTAAAATGCGAGTTTTTTGTGCCTTTCTTTTATCAACAAATATTTTTCCTATTTTTGTTAACACAAATGAACTGATTATGGTCTAATTGCCCCCTTAGCCTTCTTGACATTGGCAGGCCTGTGCCTTTTCTATGTTTGACTAGTAGATGGAGTTTTCTTTACCATCCACCTAAAAGACCATGCTATAGTGTTTAGAAAATAAACTCTTTTAGAAGGTTTTTGGGTGGTTGTATTTGAAAAATACATGTATATATTTCATATTTTAGATCCTTTGGGTAGTGTTATTTGCCCTAATTTTCAAGTGGCTGGTAAAGTGCTAAAAATAAGGATTTAATTTATAAGGAAAATGAATACTTGTGTCACTCCTCTAATCCTAAAGAACTTGAGAGATATATGAACTCTTAAATTCTTTCAAGTTTGCTTATCTCTGTGGGAAACCTCAACTGTAGATAGATAAGCAGCCATAAATTTGCCATTTTTAAAGGCCATTATTCAGCACACTAAGAGAAATTGCATAAATAGTGTAAACCTGTTGGGTCATCTGGTCCAACCTTCTGTCCATGTAGCTTTACAGTAGTACTGCTTGGTGAAACTTTAAAGGTTGGACAGCTGCCTTATATCTCCAGTTAAGCAATTTGCCTGTAGGAGATTTCTACACTGGATGAATGGAACTGTGATAAGGTAGAAGGATGCACTGAGGTGCTTCTGTGAGCCAACCTTGCCACCAAGGGATTAGGTGTTAAATGTAGTACATGGATAGAAAAGGAGCTGCTCTCTCCATACATTTTAGGGGGTGGGGGAATAGGCATTTGGGAAAGCCTTTTGTATGTAAATGATGTGTTGGTTTCATGCAATGTGAAGTGACTTTCAGGCATGTCACTTATTCACATTATCATACTGTGAATGTTATAAAATTCTTTTCCATGAAGGTGGTTATAGAAAAATCTGGAGATAGCACATACAAGACCCATTGTTTAGTCTTAATGAGTTAGTGTATTTACCTCTTTCAAACAATTAAGACTGAATTTTCAGCTATCTACTATTGAAATGTTACGTCTCTATAAACTCAAGATATTAAAAATGCAACATTGATTCTTAGTGTAATTTGTATAGGCTTTGTCTTCACTCTGTACTGACCTCTTTAGTTTATTTATGTGATTTCTGTTATTGTGTCATAAGGCTTTTTTTGTTTGCTGAGGGGATACTGGTTTCGAATCTTTACTTTTTTAATAAATTTAAGGAAAAAGAGCAAAGCCAAATATTTCTCTTAAACATCAAAGCATACAAGAAAATGCAACCCTTTTTTTAAAGCTGTTTATATATTACAAATAAGGTTATATTATTTTCCTACGAGTAAAAAACAGAAATTATTTGCAGTTTAAGAAATTAGAACCAAAATGGCTGGCAGATTTCCTTTTTTCTGGGTCTTCTTAATATGACTGAGCATAGTATCACTTATTAAGGTATCTTAGAGAAACCTCTTTACTGGAGAAAGAAGATGGAAGGCAGTCCTTGTACACATGCAATTTCTAGAGAAAATATTAAATCTTAAGAATTCTCAGCTGAATTCTCACAGTTTCCAAACCACTATTTCCTCTCAGGGAAAAGACACTGGTAGTGGCACATGCTTCTCAAATATGTAGCTGCAGCAACTTTAAGGTGAGAAAAAGAGTGAGGACACTGGAGCTGTTCCTACTCCTCTGTGTGCTGGGAACTCACTTCTGGAAGACTTGCACAAGGTTTGCTTAACAAATTGTTTAAGTGTTTTCATTATAAGCAAATGAACGGTCTGAGTCTCATTGGGGACTACATATATTAAAATAAAGCACAGTTAAGCAGTCTAATAATGAACTAGAGTGTTCACTGTCTGGCAGGACTGAGCTTTACTAAGGAGTGTGAGTTTTAAAACTTGGAAAAAGATGGTCAGCTGGGGTCAATGACTTATCTCCTCTGTTGGAAGAAGTATCTTTATCAGGTTCACAGTGGAAAGGTGACTCTGGAGTTCTAAACTGTAGTAGCAACCAAAACTGGGATTTTTTTGTTTGTTTGTTTCTACAAATCTGAAAACAAGGTCAATTGGAACCTTTTATTTTTAATCCAAAGTTCAGTGATGTAAATTGTGCTTCTGCCTGCTTTCAGAGTACACTCAATGTTGGGTCAAATGCTCAGGTGACACCAACAGTGAAGCCTCATAAACCTCCTGGTCTTTTGCCCTCTTTCCTTCCTTTCTCCCACACTCCTACCCCTTGCTAATAGTATCATGAGTTTGGAATGGTGGGAATGCATTATGTGCAGAGAGCAGTGCAACCTGCCTTGTGAATGGCAGAGTTCTAGACCAGCACTGGATTCAGATCTAATGATCATTGACAGGATGATGGTAAAGAGAGAACCAGGAAATTCTTTAGAGCTCAGATCCTAAAAGGGAAACTTTATCTTATTCTGCTGTTCCTGCCTTTCCCAAGACTAATTTACTCCACAGAGGTTCTTTGTTTAAATCATTCTTATGTTAAGTTCTGGTAGAATTGCTGGCATACCTAAATTGCAGGATGGATTGTGGTGCTGTAGGGAGGAAATCTGTTTCTTCTGGGTTTGTTGTTTTTAACTGAGACCATTTCATTAAATTTTTAATTAATGCATTTTAGTTAGGCTATACGTTATCATAGATTGTTTATATATGTTGTTATTATTAAATTTAATAGATATTTTCAGTGCAAATAAATGGTAGATGTGTGCTCCTATGGTTAGTGATATATTTGACAGAGTGGCATTTTTAAGATGTGCATGTCTTTGACTAAACTTGTGAAGTGTATCTTTCCTGAAGTGAACCCAAAGGAATTTCATTGACATTAAGATAAACAGACAACAGGTGTTTCATATTTTGGAAAAGTAATTTACACAGGATAAGAGTCATACCACATAAAAATAATTTCTCGTCTTCTAAAAAACCTATAAATGATCCTTGATATAAGTCAAAAAGTCTGTAACACTTCTGGGAGAATAGACCAGGCAAAAGAAGATTATTGTGTACAGGACAAGCCATAATAAAAACTGTCAGTTCTGTCAACCCTTCTGTCTAAGGTCTATAGAGGATTAAAAGGATATTGAACATCATGTAACAGCTGTCTCCTATGTGAAAGGGATCACTGTTGTGGTGAACATCAATGTACCCATTTAAAAAGCTCCATAAGGATAGGTGTGGCTGAGCCTCAAGTGGCTGGTTTGGCAGGTAAAGTGCTGCTTTCAAGGACTTGAAAGAGCACAATCTGAGGTCTAAATAGGTAGTATCAGCATTTTATCAACAAGTGTGTTTCTTGTGTGTCTTTTGCACTACTGGAATAATTTGGGATACCATCAAGTTTGGTATCATAAGCAACAAACTATATTTTGTTTCTATGATGTTGAGAAAATATTAATATGTAATGTGAAATTTAATCAGTGTTAACAGAGAAGTTGCAAATTGACTTTTAATACTTGTTTTTCTAACTCTAAAAGCTCTAAGGTTTAAATAAAAATATGTTGCTGACAACATAAAACCTTTAACTAGATGTAGTTTTTCTGGGACAGTTTAATGAATTTTGAATGTTGATTAATAGTTTTGAAAACACGGCAATTTCGTAATGCTTAATATGAAAAAAGAAAAAGGGAACAATGCTTAGACTTAACATTGCTGTAAATCTGTAATATTTCAAGTTTTTGTATTTCAGATTAAAAAACCTAAGTTTTTTGATTCTGAAGTGAATGGGACAAAACAGTCTACCTGATACAGCCCTTACTCAGAAGGTACATGTTTGTTTGAAATATGAAAAATAGATAGCTATCCAGATTATAGAATGGATTTCTTATGTTATTGTTCTTATTATTATTATAATAACATTGGTTTTGAAGCAAAAGAACTCTGAATATTGTAGAGCAATATATAACAAATGGATTGTAAAAACAAAGCATAGATTTCAAGATACTGTAAATAAATTGCCCTAGTAAAACTCCATGGAAGGGCTAGTCTGTGTGAGAGTGAAGGAGCTAGCAAAAGGTATCTGGTGATGTTAAAATAAATGTATTTTTAGTAATGATACTGATTTAATATGAACTGCATGTAACAAAGTTACTAGTAGAAATGGGTACCATTTATTTGATTTGCTTATACACAGATTCTGTGAGAGTTTATGGGAAAGCATTTGTTATATAAATATTAAAATATATTGTATTATACATATGCTGTATTAAAAATAGTTTTGATTTCTGATATGTCAAAAGGACACTATTTTCTACTTTTAATCGCTCTATATAACAGCTTTTTTCTGTAACGTAAATTGGAGGAATACGATTAAAGTAACGATATATGTACCATATAAAATAAAGTGGGTGAAAGGCAGCAGTCTTTTAAGTTAGATTGCAAAATGATAAGTGAAAAATTCTGTAAATTCATTAAAATGGCAAGAGGAATTTAAGAGCAAGGAGAATATAATTTCCCATGAACTGCCTTGGAGCAGGCTGATCACCACGGTGCAGAGCCCAGAGTGGTGCCTCTGCTCTGAGTACAGAGCACTAACCTGGCTGTGCTCCCACTGCTCCCTGAGGGTGTAGGAGGAAATCCCACCAACCTACTTTTCTTCTAGTAGCCTTCATTTGCATGTATCTGATCACAGACCAAGATAGCACTGCCTGGAGTATGCAGAAGAGATGTCATTAGGCAAGGACAGTTTTAGTGCAGAAATGGAGGTTCTGAAGGGCTGAATGGTGGTTGGCAAAAACTCAGAAGACGAACTGAAAAGTGACTGGTGCACACTCTCCTACACCACTTTCATAGATAGCTGATGGCCGACAGTGGGTCATTCTTTTTTACGTTATCAATTTTGTTCATTAAAATGAAGTTATGATGAAAGATGATTAAAAGTAATAGGACCAAGAAGTGGAGAAGTTTCAGATAGATGGGAGGAAAAAAAAGCCTACAGAAAGAGGACGACAGGCAAGCAGAAGCAAAGAGGAGAGGAGAGTTCCTGCACTCAAAGGGGATTCAGAAGTAGATGAGAAAAGAATTATGGCTGTAGAGAGCCAAAGAAGAAAAGAGAAAGATGAGGCATTGATGAATAGAATGATTTGGAGTCTATGTCCATATGATTCACTACCTCTTAAGTGTCCAAAAATAACCTTGTCTGTAAGTGCCATTATTCTGCACTAGGGTAGGAGGTTTTTGTGTCTGAAGACTAACTTTCAACTCTGAGCATTTCTTCCTTTCAATAAAAAGCACCTCCCTTACACGTACTGTAACTGCCAGCAGCAATGTCATGTCTCTCTCTAATCCTGTAGAGTGTCTCTATTTAAAATTTGCTTCCTCTGGTTGTCTGAACCTGCTGACAGAGTACTACCATTTTTTATGGGTCTGCAGAACACTCACAGGACTTCAGGTGACTGAGGATGCAACAGCAATGATGTGGGAATTTTTCCTTTCTTTCTTTAGACATGAACAAGTATTGGCAATGTACGTGTTTTCTTTCTTATGTTTCCTGTGCATTACTAACAGGCTGGGAATTTCTGTTTCCAGTATTACATATCCAGGATCATGATAACTACTTGTCTGTATTTTCTGTGTTTTGTACAGTTTCTGATGCCCTTTGTGTTCAGAGGTGTTTCTTGGTGATTCGATCTGTTTCTTCTGTAGTCCAAAATGATGTCTTCGTAGTCAGTTCTGATTTAAGGAGAAGAGAAAAACTTATGTATAATGCTCTTTACTTCTGCAACCAAAGGCAATGGGCATTCCACTTAGAAATTAATTAGATTTATTTGGAAATTATAGATTTATTTCTTCTTGACACGCAGCTTTCTTATTTCACTGTTTACCATCCCCAACTCAGGGTTTAGAGAGTGGTGCAAGAGACTGGGAACCAAGAAAAGCCTTGACATCAAAGTTGTGTCTTCTGTTCAAACTGGCCTCCTATTCACTGTGTGGAATTTGCTCTGCCATTCTCTTAAAATTAATTGACCAGAACCTCTGGACGTACATACAGAACATCATTATGAGACCTGTGTGAAACTGTAGTGTGTGTATCTGGGCTATTTCTCTGAGTAGTGGATAAAGTTTTAGAAATTTCTGCAAATAGTAGAGCTGGAAGCCTCTTTTCAAAATTACTGTTTATGTCCTGTAGAAACCCGTGTAGGTGGATTAGGATTCAATGTGCTTCTAAACCTCTGCCAACGGTAACCATTAAGGTTATTTGGCCTGTTTTGTCATACATGAAAATTTGATAGGTTATCAGCAACAATTCATTGTGGAATATTACTCTGGATTATCTGTTTCGCCGCCGGCCTTTCCGCGTACATGTGATTGCACTTCAGGGAATGTTATTGCCAGTGACAATTGTTCACTGCAATTTTAGGTAACAATATAACTAAATAGACCTTCTTTGTTTAGAAGCAAAAGTGTGTTGAGAGCTGGTCTAGACCTAGAAATGAGACTGCTGGTCAGATATTTTAACTTTAAAATAAAATACTGGGTAATATTTAACAATTAAACAACGAAAACTATGAAATGAAAATTAATCCATCTGTGGCTTCCTTTTCTCTTTGCAGTGCAAAGACTATTGTGTTCCCTTTTATATGAAAATCAATATGCAAATAAAGTGGATATGGTGTCTTTTAAGATTCAACACAACCTATATATTTCTAAAGGAGATGCTATTCCATGAACAAAGAGGGGAAAATTTCATAATATAGTGTGTTTTCAGATAGTTGGTAGGATTTTTCCTGTATTTTTACTAAGAAATGCTGAGATATATATTCTGAGATTAGCACAGGTCCATAGTCCAGAATGTTGTTTGTCTGGGTGTTTTTTTAGTAGTGAGCATGTAGCTCTTCATTTAATTTGGTAGGAGCTAGCAGGTGAAATACAGACATTTAATCTAAGTTTCTAATTCGTTGTTTACATTATTTTGAACCAAAATCATAGTAATAAAATAATCTTTTAAAATGAAAGATGGGATTTCATAGGGTGGGAGGACAGTTACAGAAAAAGGAAAGAAGTGTGGTACTTAATGTTTCTTCATGTGGTAATTTGCATGTGGATTTGAAGCTCATGGTAATGCTGGTTTATTCCCTTAAGCATGGTATTTTGCCTGTGATTTTTGAAAGGATCAATCACTTGCAGCAATTTATGTAATAACTTTCTGGTGGGTGACTCTACTACTTTATTTATGCTTTTTGCCTGGTTCACCAGAATGCAATACCTTTGCTCCTTTGTACAGTAAATGCACTCTGTAATATCTTTTATGGTATAGTCAAAGAATAATTTATTGTCAGATAGAAAAATAGGTCAACACTAATGTCACTTGATGATCAACCCCCCAAGTTTAATAAAACACCACACCAGCACGCATTCAGCACAGTGCTTGATGTTTTATTAGGACTACAGTACCTTACAGTACCTAGCTATAGCAGGAGTGTAATTACTGAGCTGTCAGGGTGATAAGTGGGATTAATGGCAGCCTGGTGCACTTTAGTCTGCAGAGTGCTTGGAAGATGGTATTATTATAAGAGAAAGTCTGTACTGGTATATTCATGGCACCCTCCTCTCCTCCCCAAAGCTCACATTCAAGATTGTGTTGTACCCCCCCCTCCCAGTAGCTGACATTTTCAACAGCTGTTATTTTGTGAACCAACTCAAAAATCAAAAGAGAAATAATTTGGTAAAGATTCTTGCTAGCCACAACGGGTAATCTGTACACAGCTTATCCTGCCAGGTGCCATTCTAGTCAGTTTTGACATGAGATTGTGCTATATATAATCCACAGAATGTGTTTTGTGTTCAGTGCACTTCCTTTGGTCTTGGATACAGGATACAGTGTTGTTTTTGAAAGAAAACCACACTGAGGAAAGTGAAGAGTAAAAAGTCATAATGGAATTGTTGCCTTCTTTAATGGCGTGATTTTTGACTTCTGTTATTTCCACACTACCTACACAGGCAAACTGCTCATCTGAGCCCTTGTAACGGTGTTATTTTCTCTAGCGTATCTCCTTTTTTGCTGGCTTCTGGTACTAGAACTTTGTTTTCTTTCAATCTGCTTAGAATGCTAAAAGCACCCTCTTGACTCCGTGTTCTGGCTACAACCTTTTGAGGTCCCTCCTGTCCTGTGTTTGTTTTTTAAGGCATTTATGGCATGTACCTGTCAGTGGGTAGTGCTGGGCCCAGCTAAACCTACTAATGCTCTTCTGACATCCTGACTCGTTGAACCAGTAACTCACTATGGTGTTGAACCTGGATTTGGCTTTTTCGGGTTTCCCATCTTTTGCAGCCTGTGGGACCTGTTTTCTTTTCTGGAGCCTTTTCTGCATGAGTAATCTTGTGAGAAAAACAGCCCCTACCACATGTGCCTTCAAATTTTTCTGGTACCATGGTGTCTGCAATACCCAACTAGATGATAATGAATGATAAGATGAAAGGTTAATTAATCTTTTACTTAACTAGCTTTGCCTTCTTTCTTATTCCACCTTTAATTGAAAAAATGACAACAAAAAAAAAGCCCCCAGTGCATGCGGTTGACAAAGTCAGACCAGTGTTTCACTGCAGGTGTTTCAGTCATTTCTTTCCTTTTAATATGCTCTTCATTTCTTTGTGCCTGTAGTCCATTGACCTCTTGAGCTTTTCTGTGTTTGAAAATACTCTATCTCAGTCAGTTCCAGAGTGTTATTACCTATCACTGAATAACAGTAATTAAGGTAGACTTGCGTAACTTATGTAAGTAGTTGGGCTCAAATAATAAGTAAAAACCAAATTTTATTTCATTTTCCATAGATTGTTAAATTGATAGTTAACATAAATTCTGTATGTAGCTAAGCAATATTGAAAGAGCATCTGAAACAACTTAATGAATTATGAGATAAGTAGTAAGGTATTTGACCTATGATAATCATCGATCTGTAAAAGCAAAACTATTTACAAATACCTTTGTATTTAATAGAGAACAATTTTACTTCTTCATCTGACTTTTAGCTTTTTGTGGTAGGGTTGCTTACTGCAAATTATGTAGACTACCCTGAGGGCTTAATCCTTAGACGGGACCTGTGCAAGCAACTGGATCAGTACATCCTCATGGATGACTATGCAGAAATGGACAATCAATCTTTATTATTTAGTATATTTCAATAGACAGTCCCATTTTGTCATTAAAAATGACTGTAAGAGGGTTTTGGGGATTTTGGTTAGGAGTATGCATAAGACTACTGAATTGTTTTCAGAGGTCATAGACTTATCACAGTAAAGTCATAGAAAAGTGTCTTGAAAATTTATCAGCTATTCTTATTCTTTGGACATATAGTAAAAAGTAAGTACTTCTTCTGTGGAAATACTGTTGGTTTTTTTATGTTTGATTGTCTAACATTCAGAATTTAATCCACAATGACACTTCCAGAACTTCATTAATAAATTCAGATTCACAACACAAATGTTTTTCAGATAGAAAAATTAAATAGTCAGAAGTTTAGCAATGTTGTATTTGAGGGGAAAAATTACCTCTATGTGATTTGCTTCCTAATACTTAGGCATGTGTAGTTCATATGGTTGTAATGGCACCCCCAGCCATCCTATGGACAGTACAGTCAACAGAACATAACTAACCTGTGTTGATGAAAGTCAATAATGACCATGTAGTGCTTTGAGGCTTTAAATAGAAATTTTATGAAAATACTCTCTATTATTCCTTTGTGGCTTTTCTTCCAGCATGCTAACTTGAAAACCTTGTGCTATTGGCAGCATTGGTATTCCATGTCTCCTTGACACATCTTCTTTTATTCCTGTAGATGCTTAAAGTGTGCAGATGCCCCCTGTCAGAAGAGTTGCCCAACTAATCTGGACATCAAGTCATTCATCACGAGTATTGCAAACAAGGTAAAGTCAGGCTTGCAGTAGTACATGGAGGGAGATTGCAGCAGTTACTTGCAGTTCTGTGGGTGAGATTGCATTTCAAGGTTTATCTTTGTAAAATCTTCAAAAAAAAGTGTTTGGAACAGATGTTTTGAAGTTTGAGTCAGCTAATTTTTAGGTTTTTTTACTTCTGTTCTATGCCTGTACAGATATGTATAGTGCAGCTCTATTTCATGTCACTTTATATAAGAAGTCTTTGGTTTTGATGGTTTTCAAATACAGTGATATTCAAAATCCTGAGCATTATAATGTCATTGTTTAACCTTTCTACTACCTGAGGTATTATAGTTACAAACCTTTTCGTTTGTTAAAGGTGGGAGTTTTGGAATAGTTTTATTTTTTAAGAAGTGATTGTAGTTTAAATTTCCTTTGGGCAGAAATTTGGTATGGAGGTGGTCATCTCAAGGAATGTTTGCTTGTACTTTATAGTAAGAGGCTCTGGTTAATGCAAATGTGGTCAGTCACTAGGACTATTAATAACATACTACAGGAATAAATGGAACTCCCTCTTTAGAGATACTGTACTTTCTCCTTTCTTAAAAGGCTACTATACTGTGATCATAATGAAATCTTAAAAACATTATTCTGAATTGTGGTTTACAAGTGACTTTTAATGGGCAGAAATAAATAAAGATTGCTGCAAAGTTGATGTGACAAGATTAATTAGACTGTCTGGGATAGCCTAAAGATGACTGGATATTGATTGCCCCATACCTTTTAAAACTTACTTCCCATCTGTGGAATCATTAACTGCCATGTGATTTATTCGTCTACATGAGCCCAACTAGACTCATAATCTTCTGAGGGTGCTACAAAGATTTTCTGTCTGCCTTTTATGCTCTAACATGTCTCACTCTTAAATGCAGCTGAAAGGGCCAATGCAGGTAAGGCTGGAGTGAAGTTGGTGGGCAGCAGCAGCACTTCCATGTGCAAGTGAACAACCACATTGATTTTACTATTCTGTGTGTGACACCAGTAAATTCTGCACCTTAACAAGAAACATTAGCATAAGAGCAGATATTAAAATGTGTGTATCAATTATAATGTGATGTGATTTGCAGTAATTGGTATTATGCCCAATATATGCCTATAGACAGTTTTCTTATATAGTCTATACCCTGTCACTGCTGCATTTATTTTCATGAATGTAGGCATCTGTTTGTGACCATAGTATAGTTTGTGGCATATTGCTGCTTATTACCTCTTCAGGCATCGTGAAGCAGGCAAACTGAGCAGAGAAGGTACAAGGCAGTAATGAAACTGCTACTCTCCATCTCATCATTGTGCTGTAAGTTTGTTTAGGAAACCTAAAGCAAATTTTATGGAAGTATTTTACCAGGATGATCTTTTCTTATTAAGGCTTAGTTACACTACTGCTTTGAGTAGGATAGGGTGATATGTTGTTGAGGAAAGAAAAAGGGCCTGATTATAAAAACATAAAGCTGGGATTAAGCAACCAGGGAAGATGGATTGAAGACTGCAACTGAAGGTGTCAGAAAAAGAACTAACACCAGCAACATCCTGGTACAATAAATTTGATGGGTCTCCTAGACTCTGACTGCTTTGACTATATGATGCCCCTTTGTGACTTGACAGAAAGGGTAAGTCATTTTAACAGCTGATTCATTCTGAATTCTGTGGTTCCATTACAGAGTAGAGAATATGAAGATGGGGTGACTGCAGAGCTTTGAGAGTTGTGGTTTGACAAAGGTATACTGGAATGATAATAGTAAACTGCCTCAAAGGTTTGAAGTAAAGTCTTTGCCCTGCCAAAGCCAATGAGTACAGTCTTACTGATTTTAATAGACCCAAAATTAACCTGTCAGATGGTCATTGAGGTTGATCAACCCTTTAAAGTTTGTGCTGTTTGGTGATGATTTTAAATCCTCTTGGAAGCTGCAGGTGCTAGGAAGACAATGGTTTTTCCCTAAGCAGGTGACCTGATCACTTGATGCTTTATCAGAAAATCCTGCTATAGAAAATAATTGCAATGTCCTACTTTTCTCTCAGGAGATTTAGCACTTTTTTTTTGGTGGAAAAACCGAAGTATCTTAGATTACTGAAATGTAACTACAGCATGTCTTTTTGGACCCTATCCATATCTATCAATAGCTTCTATATCCACTCTGAAACTAGATTTTATAAAAGGTATACAACAGCTTTTGGTAACTGCTTTTACCTCATGTTGATGTCTGGTTATTGTGTAGGCAGAAGGAAACATTCAAATACAGGAAGTTTTAAATAGTCTTATACTTAGTTTCTGCTGTTCAGGATGTTAGGATGGAAAATTGCATACCTAAAATCAGTGCTGCTTCTGTGAAATCAAGTTTCAAGTGTGAGTTTACATACAGTCTTAACCTTTGCTTTCTCGCCTTACCCTGTTGGAAGGAATCTTATATAGCAGCATGGTTGTGGAAGCATTTCTCTGCAACAGCTCTAATGCTGACTTTAAAAACAAACAACCAGAAAATGAAACCAAAAACCAAACCCCCCAAAATTAGAAGTGAGTAAAACCCATGCTGGGATGTGCTTAGCAAGTAGCTGAATTTGTGGACTAAGAAACAAGACTAGAAGACCTGCGTGCTCTCGGCAGGGGTGTTGGAACTAGATGATCTTCAAGGTCCCCTTCCAACCCAAACCATTCTATGATTCTATGTTCGTAGCATCCATGTCAGTGGCTGTGCTTCCTGTAATTCATGTACAAAGCAACTTAAGGAAATTGCAGGGCATAGAGGGAACATAACCTTGACTTGATGACTGTAGTCTGCTAGGCTGAATTTTCCTTTTGATGCATTAGTTTCTGATGCCTTTGCTAGAAGAGGTGTCTCTTACAACAAATTCTGTTATTCAGAAAAAGTAACAGGAAATTTTTCTGGTTTCCTTTATTGATTGAACTTTTGTATAGGTATAGGAACGTACTACTGTTTTTACAGTACTGCACTTTGAAACTCCTTGCTTTCTGTCAGGCAAGCAATAGATATCAGGTGGAAGTTAAGAGAGGGGTACCAGAGGTTACAGTGATCCATGACCGTGGTAGAGTCTGTGTGAGAGCCCACTACCATGGCTGCTCTTGTGGTGTCCTCTGCCCTCTTTCATTCTGGTGCTGTGGTGGTACCTGCACCATACACTTTTAGAGCAGATAGAAAACAAGAATAGTGTGCTTTTGAACACTAAAACTTGTAATTTGTAATTTTGAAAGTTTTTAGTGTAACCAGTAAGTAACTTTTCACTTTATTGTGCATTTTGCTAAACTTTTATTGAAATAATCACTTGGATATCATTCAGTAGTCTGAATATTCAACTTGAAGAATATTTCTGTATTACTGTCATAGAAGTACTTCCTTAATATGATCAACGATGTTTTACATGTCGTTGAAAATACTTTTCAAAGTGATAAATCTGTTTTTTGCTGTTTTCATCCTGTAAATAAATTTCCTTTTTTAATCCAAAAGCTTATAAATATATATGGTAGCTTCTAGAAAATTAAATAGGCGAAGCATAGAACATTCAGGTGTTTGAGGTCAATAAATTCAGGAAATTGGGGTGTGTTTTCTAGACTTATTGAAGTCCCTGTCCTGCTTCTGAATCTCTCTTCATCACTCACTTGAGACACTCACTTCAGCTAGCTACCCTTCCACTTGTTTAGAGAAGATTCCGTTCAATAAATTCCTTGTCGTTATCCTTGTGTAAGCAGTGTTGTACGCAGGTGTTTATTTAAACATGATTCATTATTAATATAGAGTATTTAGACAGCAAAGTACTGAAAATGAATTACTTTGTGAAGTATTTAAGAGCTCTGTTGTATGCAGTTTGTTTTGTTGGAAAACGGCTATAGCAGTCATAAAAGGTCAGGGATTCTCGTTCGCTTAAGCCTGAGGCTTTTTAGATATTTACAGACCATGTACAGTGTAGCTCTTCTGGCTGTTCTGCCATTAGACCTGAGCTCAGGAGTAGAAGAGGGACAGGGGAGGAGGGTTGTTTCTGCATTGAGAGGGTAATTGAATTGCCAGACTCAATGAGCCTTGAGCCTCTTCAAGAAAAAGGACGTCACTTATGCTGTATTGTGTTAGCTGCTGCGACTCAGTTGAGTATAGGCTACAACTTCCATTCTCTTTTTCCATACAAACTGTATTACAACTCCACTTTATAAAGGTACAATCTATTCTATTGTGTCTTCCCAGTTCGTGTGTCTCAGTTCATATAGACTGCTTGCAATTGAGTCTCTCAGAGACCAGACTTCAAATTCACCATGCACACATCACTACTTTTATTTCTAAATATCAGAAAATGGCAAACAAGTATTCTGACTTCCAGCTGTCCTCTCTTTAAATACAACCATCACATTGCAAAGTGTATATTCTTTGTTTTATAATGCACAAGTGCTTAGTTGTTTATTTCTTTAAAAAGAAAAAAACCCCGAAACAAACACTAGAAAAACCCCAAATATGTTCAGCTGCTGCAGGAGAAAGCTTTGCCCCATAGCCCTGAATGAGTACCAGGAGTGATTTTAGGATTTTATGTCCTCCTTTCCCTGTGTTGATATGTCAAAGCAAAAAGAAATTGGTAAAATGGAACTCTGGCACTTGTCATCCTTTAGGACTGGCACAAGCAAATGTTTTACAGCAGCAGAAAATCCTACTTTCCCAGAAGCATCTTTCAGCCTGAACACTTGCAGGCTGTCCAGCTTTTCTCCTGTTCAGCAAAACCATGTGCCAGAGAAACTGCCCTTTAGAAAGCAACTGTTCCTCACATGCTCACCGCCTTTGAACTGTTCAGTGAGTGAGTCTTGGAGCTTTTTGTCATCAGACACCTTTGTGGTTGAGTAGTAGCATTGGAAAACAACTCTTTGTGGGGATATTAACTTTTGTTACACAGCACAGGCATAAGGTGTGAGTGAAGAATGAAGAATTGGGGGTACAGAAGTATTTTTTGTGTTATCTGTCTTGAGAGAACACACTGTTGCTGTAGCCTTCTGTTACCAGCTTTCATATTTTTATCTCAAGACTTGCAATATTATAGTGATTCCTGACGTTGACACAACAGTTTTCTCCTTGTTCAGAAAGACTCACAAACCAAATTAGAAACCCACACCAGAAAACAAACCAACAAACTCAAAAAACAACCCAGTCCCCCAAATCAACAAAGCCATGCTGCCCTCTAGATAAAAGGTAAAAGGTTGTCCCTGGGCTGTGCAGAACACTTGTAGGAAAATGGAGGAGGGAGAACTGAATGTCAGGAACAGTACAGAGGAACTTGTGGAACACAAGGGTAAGTTTTAGGATTTCAGAGAAATCTTTAGGTTTAAATGAAACCAAAGGAAATTGGGGGGGGAATTCTCAAGAGAGAAGTTCTGTTTTTTCAGAGGAGAAATGAGAGAGAGAACAAACTGGAAAATAGAATGGATACCAAAGTATAAAGGTGAATGTGAAGTTTGGGAGATTGAGGGAGTAAATAAAAACATGTTTATGATAATATACTGGAAATGAGAAAGAAGGAAAAGTGGGTAGACAGAGGAAGACAAGGTACAAAAAGTTGTGGAATCACTTAGAGAAAATGCGTGAAGAAAAGATTGCCACAGAGAGAGGGTGTTGAGAGCCATAGGATTATGACAGGTGACAGAAACGGAAAGATGTTTTCCTATACCAGAGGAACTCTGAGTAAATTAACAAGGAACATCTATATACCATTGCAAAGATTGTAGAAAACCATGAATCACGGTTCATATGTAAAATACTGTAAGTGGGATCCTGTTGATACAATGAAGAATTGTAGAAGTCAGAAAGCTGCTAGATGACTGGTAATAATGATATACAGATAAATGAAAATTATCACAATCTTTAAGTACTACTTTGAGGCCCTAGGTTCTTGAAAGTGCTGTTTTATTCAGTTTTCTCTGTTAATCTTTGTATATTTCAGGTCACTAAATAAAATAGTAAGGAAAAAAACCGTTTAAAAGAAAAAGTGGGGATGGTGTTAAGTTGATGCACATGAAACAGTGACTTTTCTTGAGATGTCTGTTTGTACTTTGTGTAATGGAATGGCTGACAGCTGGTTTCAGTTGCCATAGTGTAATTATGTAGAATAGACTTTTGCGATGACACTATGTCAATTAAGGAATCTCTCACATTCTAGACTACAAAGGACAAAATGACAGTACAAGATATTTCTTCAGTTTTTTTTCATAAAAAGATAGTGACACTGTGTGAAATTACAGTCCTGTTATGATGACACAAGTCAAATGATGTGAAAGATTTCTGGATTGATTAAAAATCATCAGCATTATAATATAGAATATGTATGATTTGATAAGTTGCTGTTATGTTTTGTTCATTCTTCTTGGGAAGATATTTGGGGGGGGCTGACAGACTGAGAGTGTTTCTTGTTATATTTGAACTGGTGTGTGTCACTGTGAAAAATACTCTTATATAACAACGTACTTTAAATAGTGACACTTTGGTCTGTGGAAATATTTTAATCCAATACATCTTGAGTAAATTTTAAAGCCATCGCAAAACATGAACTAGGGTAGGAGGTGGTTGTATTTTCCCATATATTTTTGTATGTCTTCTATTTTTTAAACTAAATCTAAATGAAAAAGAAATTATTACTTTTTTCTTTTTTCCTATTAAAGTATTCATGCTGTCCCCAAATTCTGATAAAGTCAGTGGTTTTTTTTTTACATAAAGCGTAATAATGCATATTCTTCTTTGTTTTTATGAAAAATACAATATCAAAACACCCTGATGCATAATGAATTTATATAAAAGGCTCTTGAATTGAATTGAAAGAAAGGATGCTATAAGCATTTCCTGATAATAAATGCAATTTCTTCTGGTCTCTTAGTATTGATTGTATGTGTTTTAATAGGCTTTTTTCAAGTAAAAAAAAGTCTAATTTGCATGCAAATTGTATAATGCTTCTAAATGATACATGTGGAGATCCTCTTCTGCCTGTTTTCCTGTGATTATTGATATCTGTTTAAGGCTTCTTTTTGTTCTCTGTGTTAGCAATGTAGTATTTATTGACATTCTGATGTAGGAAACCACAAAACATCCAGTTAGATTAATTAATTTCTATGGAAGTGCATAGGAAAAAAGATTCTATGAACAAAGGCAGGAGCAGACATTTATCTCATTAAAAAATTCAGAAACATTCCAGTTTTAGACTTGCTTCCTCAGTGACGTCTGTAAGAAACTAGCCAACTGAGTCATCTTACTATTTCAGTGTCTACAAAAATTACTTCAGACTGTTAAGGTAGCTTGCATTACTCCATGCCCTGAAGTAACTTTGTCATTTTAATGAAGCCAGTCTCCCTTTAATTCTCATCATTTCTCATGTACAACATGTGGTGTGTGGTTACCAGCATGCCAGGTCTGCATTTCATGTCTGTTTTGTCTGCAGCCTACTACACTCTGATTATATGAAATGATCAACATTTTTTTTAAATGTGACCATTCTATGAATATTCTACTTTTAATGTCGCTGATAAATGTAATGAATATTAATGCGTTTTCAACTTAAAAATAAAGCTACATAAGCACAATGTATTTGTGTAACTAAACATTTAAGATACTATACACATGCTACAAACTCTCATTTATTACTGTAGTAACAGAATGATTTGCAGTTTTGTGACACAGTTTGTATAACACTACTCAGTGTAACTTACTAGACTTTATTTATCTGCCAGTTTTTTGTCAACTATGGTAAAACATTTTCCTAATTATGTTTTATATGTTAGATAATAAATCAACACAGTAAAGGCAGGATAAATGATTAAATAAAGTGGAAGAACAAAGAGATGAAGCAACTCAGAGCTGGGCACCTGAAGCCCTGCCCACAGCCCAGTCTCCATGCTACACTGTGCCCTGGGTATCAGGAAGTTTGCTGATGGACTTGCTCTTGAACCACTGCACAGTCATGGTAGCAGCACATGGCAATATCCTTTCACTGGTAGTGAATAGTACCAGTGGCAATGGGAACAGAGGTTACACTGGTTTTCAGGAAGGTAGAAGATGAAAATTAGGGAACTGCAGCTCTTCTGAGAGAATATAAGTTATAAGTTTGCCCATGGTAAAATTGGCACAGGGTGACCAGTTGTTGGCAGACCAGGAAACTAAGTCTGCACTGAACCTGTCCTTTCCTTTCATTTTTAGAGGTGCTCACTTCAGCACAGTTGAAACAAACTAGTGAAGCAGTGCAGAAGACTTGCCTTGCTGTGAATGTCTTTTAATTTATCTTTAAAAATTATTTCAGGTGTTAAGACTAGAAAATACATACTGTTTGATAGTTTATTTGTTGTCTTAATGTTTAGCATGGCAACGTGTACTATATACTTTTTGATACACTTATTTAAAGAGGGTGCAGTTCCTTTTTTCTCAGGTGCTACAACTACTACTGGCAGCTGTAGCAACTCATGATCACGATAGCAACATCTTAAAACTTCCCAGATCGTGTCCAAACATGTACTCCGTCATGTTTTCCCAAAAGTAGGAGTTCAGCAGAAGCTGGACGTACCCCCATTGGGACTTCAGTTCCAACCTCCTCCTTGCCAAAGTCTGGCATGATGTTCTGAGACAGATTTCCCTATCTATCCCCTTAACAAACCATAATCTTGATACTATACCCACAGTGACCCTGGTCTTGTCTCTCTAAAGGCATTTGTGCCTTAACATACCCAATCTTTCTGTAGCCTAGCTGTACTCAAAGTTTGGTTTGAGCTTGCACAAGAACTAAAATGTACCAGCTGTGTTGTCATTGCTTTTACTGGTACAGCTCAAATGTGAGAGTGTACTTTAAGGATATGTAGGAAAATTAGTTTTTAAAAAAGGAATATTTAACAGCTTTGCATTCTAGGTATAATAACTAGATGTGTATGTTAATTTTAACAAGCTGAAAAATGTAGAAAATCCTGAATGAAGTTGCTTGAATAGAAATACACCTTGTTGTAATTGTTTCCGTTGAACCAGAGTTGAAGATAATAAAAATAATAATCCTGGACAACCTAGGAAGGGAAACTATAGCTCTAATATGTGTGAAATATAAAATTGAACAGAAGTTTTGTCTTTGAGTTAGTGCGAAGAATCACTAGTACTAGTTTGTATTCCTTTAGAGTGGAAAAAAGGAATGACTAGATGTAATTGCTTAGGAACAGACAACTAGTGCCATGTAAGATGCTGCAGGATATCTAGGCTGGTCTCTCAGTGCTGCTTAAGAAAGACATGGGTCTCCTGCATTGGCTGTCACTTCTGCTGTCTGCAAAGTTATGTGTCAGTGACATCTCCAATATAGCTGGACTTATGTGTTCTGCTGCCAGATTGAGTTTACAGTGTCTTTACTGGCTGTCTTTAGCAGCTCTAACAATCTCTGGCACATCAAAACAGTATAATTCTTCTGGAAGAGCAAAAATATCTGCTAATATGTACAATTTTCATTAACTAATACTCCTTCACATTGGAAAAAATGAGAATTTGGGATAATAGAGTGCCTTACCAGTCACCACAGGCAAAATGATTGAAGGTTCTCCCAGAACGGTTGTATAAAGGGATTACCTGTTCAACCAGGATTAGAATTTCAACGGGGTGTAATAGCGTCTAAGAAAATCCCAAAGAAGTACATCTAGTTTGTGTTTCCAGGTGATGGACAGGGGCTCATGGTATGCAATAGACCAGCATCTGTAAGCAAAAAGTCCAGTTACACCTACAAATACATTTCTTGAACATTGGCATTTTCTTGGTAATCTCTATATGTGTCTGTATCATCTGGTTTGACTTTAGAGAATTTTATGCTTTGTCTTTTAATATACCTGTAGAGAATTTGAACCTCCCAAACCAATTGGGCTCCTGCCCAATTGACCTGGGAATGGAGAAAGTATTTTCAAGTACATTATGCAGACATCTTAGTTTTTGAAGGTAGATTTGTTAAGTCACTAAAAATCCTACAAGCTACTCAGACAGAAGGTGCTTTTAACTATTTTGCAAGCTAAAAAGCAAAGTTTATCTTTGCAAAATCCACGGTTTGTTGACTTTCTTCTCAATTCTTTGACATAATGCTGTATAACATGTTAATACGTTTAAGTAATGTCAGTGTTATTTAATATGTATGTGTTTATTATTCTACTAGCCAGTTATTCTCTTGAATGTTTGAATTTTTGCTTCGTTGGTATGTGACTATCTTTTTTTTTACTATTTCTTCTTTTCTCTTTTTCCTCCAGAACTATTATGGAGCTGCCAAAATGATTCTTTCTGACAATCCACTTGGCCTGACATGTGGAATGGTGTGTCCAACATCAGATCTCTGTGTTGGCGGCTGCAATTTGTATGCCACTGAGGAGGGACCAATTAATATTGGTGGATTGCAGCAGTTTGCTACTGAGGTAGGTGGGACTTGTCTTAAATTCTTTGTATGTACCGTTGAGTATTGCCTGAGTGGTTGCCTTTGTTAATGAATTGTTTTTAAAAAAAAATTGATCCTAATAAAATAAAGGCGTAGGAAGTTAGAATAATTATCCTTTTTCTTACACCAGATTCAAAAGCTTAGAAACACTTTCATAATGCAGTACATTATAGGAACATAAGGAACATTATTTGTGAACAAGATGATTCTTTAGAAGTGCTTGTAGGTGAGACAGTTTCTTTTATAATGAAAGATTTAACTAAGCCAGGTGAAATTGTGGATGTTACTCAAGTAGGCTGCATAGGGGAAAAGATCAAGTGCACCTGCATCTGTAACTGCATATTAAGGAGATGTAGAACTGTTCTGGGCATAGGGTAGATCCTATAGTAGAATTAATATGCATTTATACTGGCTTTGAGACAAAGGATAAGCTTCAGATGAATTCATCTTTTTATTGTCCTGTTTTGTCAAAACTACGTAAATACAATTTCAGGTTGACCTAAAATACACGTTCACGTGCATCTGTTTGGATAGACAGAGGTGCATACACGTGTTTATGTGTCAATTTATTAGTTCATAAAGGTAGCTACATGTTTTGGCTACTGAAACAAGGGGGGTTGCCACTTCATGTTAGGAAGTCTCGGGAGTTTCTGTTGGGGTTCTTGTGCATTGTTTGTGATTATGTAGTTTCAAGGCTCCAACTTCCATCTGAAGAAAGAGGCAACTGCTCATTTGTTAACTCCTTTGAAGGGCATGGAGGATTTGTACCAAACTCATGGTCTCAGGTGGCACCTCAACTGATCTATCTGTAGTATTGTTGGGTAGAAATTTGATTTTGGTCTGTAAAAGTAGGGAAGTTGTGGCTGTATTAAAAAAGGCATATGTGTGTGTTAAGATTGCACATTTCTATACAGTCTTTAATTCACGTGCATGTCCCTCTTCTGTATCATGAGCCATTTGTCTGATTATATTTACAAACGTATGAAGAATCACAGAATATGCTGAGTTGGAAGGGACCCACAAGGATCATCGAGTCCAGCTCTTAGCCCTGTACAGGACCATCTCCAGGAGTCACACCGTGTGCCTGAGAGTATTGTCCAAACACTTCTTGAACTCTGTCAGGCTTGGTGCTGTGACCACTGCCCTGGGGAGCCTGTTCAGTGCCCAACCACCCTCTGGGTGAAGAACCTTTTTTAATGTCCAACCTAAACTCCCCCTGACACAACTTCAGACCATTCCCTGGGGTCCTGTCACTGGTCACCACAGAGGAGAGATCAGAAGTCCCAATCACCTTTACAAAGCCTGAGGGAAAAAACCAACAGACCAAAATAGAAACACAAATCAATCTATAAGTAACAGATTATATGTCTGCAAGGCCAATTTATTGCTCTGGTGTCATTCATAGACTTCATAGACTTCACTTCCTCTTCTCAAGGGCTGTGAGTCATGATTCATTGAGCAAATATTGCTACCTGCTGCTGCTGTTCTCCTTTTATCTGTTTGTGTCCCTTCTTTCTTCTCTTCAGGAGACTTGTACATCTTCTGGAGCACTTTTTAAACTTTTTTACTAACTGTTGCTGAACCCTCTCTCCTCTTTGTCGTTTAAGTAGCTATACGGTTCAATTTTTTGCAGATTTGAACAGAAAAATGTAAGAATCAGTGCAGCTGAGACCAAAGTTTTCATTTACAGGATGAGACTAGAGAAACTGAACTGGATTTGTTTTATGTGTATATTCCATAGTTGGGTTTTATCAGTGGAGAGGCAATTTCATTAGCTTTTCTTCTAATGGCCTTTTATTCCTTATATGTAAAAAGTTAGTATTTGTTGCAAAGCAGAATACTTCTTTTTTCCCTAAAACCCCACCAAACCAAACACAAAAACCCAAACCAACTGAGCAAACAAAAATATTAAGCAGTTGTCAAGTAGATGATAAATACATTGGTGAAATATTGCTGTTTAGGAACCAAATAAAAGTAATATGTCTAATACGTCTCTCTGTTTAGCCCTAATGCTATGATTAATAGAGAGGAATTATGGTTTGATAGATAATGCTAAATATCTGCCATTTTTCTTCAAAAATCTTTAGAAATCTATTAAAGAAGCTTAGTGCTAGCATAATGATTGATATGAAAACTACAAAGAGGATGAATAGTTCCAAATCGCTTTGCTCTTAATGTTTCAAGTGTTTTTAAAATTATATTAGTTTCAAGAGTTCCAAAGGATAAAATTGTTATACAGTTCTATATAACACTCTAACAAAAAGAACATTTCAGCAAATTTTATTATCCTTAGAGTTTTATAGTATCGATATATCTAGTATATATGAAATGTAGAAAAATGTTAAAAATGTTAAATAACCTTTTGTTGTTAATAACCTTTTGATTTAGTGCTGTTTAACAAAGAATTTGTATGTATTGTCATACTCTTAATTAGTAAGAATAGACAGTCACATTTTCAATGAGTACTTTTTAACCTTTTATTCCATTAAATTTTACCATGAAAGTATGTGTAGTTGAAAAAATATAATAGTATGAGTGCTTCCAAATAACAATCATTACAACAATATGGATTATAATATTGAAGAAAATAATAAGGCACTACTGCTCATACAAAAACTGGCCCAGATACTGCAAGCAAAGTGTGTTCACTGCTCTACCTATACAAGTAACTTAACAAATTGTATAATTTAGGCATGCAACATGTGTTACTCTTAATGACAGCTGCATGGCAATTCTCATGCATGGTGTAATATTTGTCCCGCAGGGCCTTGTTTACTGAAAACTCCATTGTGCATGAAGCCAGTTTTGGACTTTTTTTTTCCCTTGAAATTAGTCTGAGGATCATACACTTGGTGCATTATAAGAGTGAGTGGTAATAAAAGGGCACAACTGCTAGCTGAGATAAAAGATAAAATTGCAATGAAGCAGAAATGTGGGTTTAAAATGGAAAATATATGAGTATGATGTGTGCCTGTTTGTGCTTCTGAACAATGACTGATCATCTGTTCATACTGCAGATAAAGCTCCCTAATTGTAAAATATTTGTCTTGCATACGATAGAAAAAAAAAAAAAAGACACCTCAGGCCTCCTGCATTTTCCTTCTGCCCTTTCATATAGTTTTGTAACTATGTTTGGCTCATTCTCAAAGTGAATTGTAATCCAGCTTGAACAAATGTGAATTTTGACAATTAAATGTTAAAGTGGAAAAAAGGAAATGTCCGTTTGTATTTGTGATGTAGAATGTGTATACTGAGATGCAGTTACCATGGTAACGGTTGCATCTAGAGAATAACATGGAGTAAAAGCTCACTATTATAAATGACGAGTGTCAAGCTCAGGTTACACCTGCTACTGCACAGGTCAAAATTATATTAATGTCTTTATCTGTCTCCTTTGCCCAAGTACTTCAGAATCAGGAAACATCCATTTTTGGAACAAAAGTTCTGTGAAAATATGCTGAGGTTGCAGTAACAATACATACAAGCATGGGGTATATGGCTGTCAGTCCCACAAAATAAACTAAAATTACTAGGTACTCAAGTACAAGTTTGTAGTAAAAAGGAAGTGAGATCTATTACATTGTCCTCTGCAGTATTAGTAAGAAACTCTCAAAGTACTACATTTTTGGATAGACATTACTGAATCTAAAGGTTCTCCTCTGTTTCTGTTTGGTCATTCTGAATGGAGCAGCATAAGCTAAATAGAAAATGTATTATTTTAATTGCTGCATACTGGATCATTTAGTACTGTGGCTCTTGTGCCAGCTACAGTTCTGGTGATTTGTTCCTCTCTGGAGATACATTCTGACTACTGTTGTAGCAGAAAGAAAGTGGAAAAGGAAATTTGATATGTTTTTTTCTGAAAGAGGCATCATATGAACTTACCTGCTGCTCACCTATAGGCATTTCAGCAGAGCACTTGGTCTGGGAGGAGGGCTGTGGTGAGGGACCCCCTCTGAGTGCTGATCCTCCTTTCTCCCCCAATGCACCGCGGTCAGGGAAGAAGTGGCTGCCCTGAAGGATTGCAGTGTCCTGGTGCACTGTGCCCTTGGGCACAGGGCCCTCTTTCAGTTGCATGTTGACAACTGACCAGTCTTAATGTAGGTGCAAGAAGGGGGTGGTTCTCATGGAGCAACCACTGCTGCAGTTGGATGGCCTTGAGATAGCTGCCTGGGCTCCTCATTGGCATAGGCACTGGTGCTCCTCAGCAGAGGAGGATTGTTTTGGGGACCTAAGATAACAGGCCAAATAGAAAAACCCCTCTATTTGAAGGTATTAATTTTAATTTTAACACATCTTTAGGTTATTTTATCTGATAAGTCATGTTGAAATCCACAGTCATAAATGAAACTTTAGGCTTGTCTGAAGGGGATAGTGTAGACTTCTGTAATAGTTCAGGGGATGAATCTGAGGACTTCTGATTTCTCAGGCCAGTGCTGAAAGATTTGCTGATATTTGGGCAAGTTATATAAACTTTTCTATGACATGTTTTATAGATGTTAAACATTCTTTGTTTTTTTTAAGCATTTGCATGAATGTTGCTATGTTCGTTTTGGTGGTGGGATTCATGAGACGTTGAGATTTGGACTCTGCAATGTCCTAGGTCCATGGATTTTTTTGGGACTAGCGTAATGGAGGTTTGAAAAGTTATTAATGAGGTGTTTTAGGCCCTGGTTTTGTCAGCACTCACCTACTTGCATAGAAATTTGAAGTGTTACAACTTTAGCTCTTAAATTGTGGAGGATCAACGGGTGTTCATAACCAGCTCATGTCTGTGGAAAAAACGCTGCCTTGTAACATCCTGTGTTAATGAAATTAATTGGGTGATCATGTAATTTGACAACTTCAATAAGATTACTAAGCATGCAATTTGCTTCATTTTGTATTAAAATCTGTGCAGAATATTTTTTTTCTTCTTTAAATATTCAGCTGCCCCATATTAATGTAAACCAGCCTACAAATAAATATCCATGGAAACCAGTGAGAAAGTGTGAAACTCATAAAATTAGTTCCTAAATGTTACTGATTTCATTGCCTGTATTTTACTTTCTGTGCACTGGCAAAATCTGATAACAATTCAGAATACACTAATATGTTTCACACTAAAATAAATTCTGGTTAGATTCTACATCAGTAGCTGTTTGGTGTCTCACTGTCTTAGTGAAGGATATTTAATGGCAAACCTGACGGATAAACTTATTTCTATAGCCTTTTAAGCATGGCAGCAAACATTACAGTTGAAGAATATAAAGGATTTAGTTATGAAGTCAAAACTTATACTAAATTTTTCCACTGCTCCTTCGTTTTTCCCATTTTGTTATCTTTTTAAGCCTTTTTCTGTTGATGAACATGACAGATTAAACAGATGCACCTTTTACAGAGAAATGTGTCCTTCTATGTATATCTTGCAGATTACTAAGTGTGTTTTGTAGGATTAGACAAAGATTTTTACGTTTACATTGAGGTTAAAGTTTCAGTCTATTTACTGTTTAATACATTCTCTGTCATAGTCCAAAAATAATTTTAAGCAATCATAGGATAGTAGAATGTCTTGGGTTGGAAGGGACCTTAAAGATCATCTCATTCCAATCTCCCTGCCATGGCCAGGGACACCTTCCATTTGACCAGGTTGCTCAAAGACCCATCCAACCTGGCCTTGAACACTTCCAGGGTTAATAGAATTATAAATGTTGGAAAATATCTTCAAACTCATTGAGTTCAATCTTTGACCAAACACCACCTTATCAACTAAAGTTGACCCTAGGTGCCATGTCCAGTCGTTTGTTGAACACTTCCAAAAATGGTGACTCCACCACTTCCCCAGTTGGTCTTTTCCAATGCTTGCCAGCCCTTTCAGTGAAACAGTTCTTCCTGATGTCCAACCTGAACTTCCCCTGGCACAGCTTGAGGCCATTTCCTCTTGTCCTGTTGCTGGTTGCCTGGGAGAAGAGACCAGCCTCCCCCTGCCTACAACCTCCTTTCAGGTAGGTGCAGAGAGTGATGAGGTCTCCCCTGAGCCTCCTTTTCTCCAGACTAAACACTCCCAGCTCCTTCAGCCTCTCCTCACAGGACTTATTCTCCAGACCCTTCACCAGCTCCTTGGTCCTACTGGCCACAGTGTTTCTGATCCAGGCTAGGATGCCATTGACATTCTTGGCCACCTGGACACACTGCTGGTTTATGTCCAGCTGGGTGTCAACCAGCACCCTCAGGTCCTTTTCCACTGGGCAGCTTTCCAGCCACTGTTCCCCAAGCCTGCAGGTGCTGCATGGGGAGGTTGTGAAATGGGAGTGAATAATAAGTAAGTAAAGGTGAATAGAGTAAAACTGCCTGACCCTATTTGAATTCTGTAAGTAGATGGAAAAGGGTATCTAAAGTCTATTGCTCTTAAAAAAATTCTGATCAGGAAACTCAGAAGTGACTAAAATGATTTACTTTAATTTATTCTAATTTGTATAAAATTTGATATAAAAATTCTGAGTAACAGTTTGAACCTGCTCTAATGGATTTAAATATTTTAGATTCATTTAAATCATGCTTACTATGCCATAAAATGATTTTCATCTGCTTAGCAAAATACATTTCTCTGAGTCACTTGCCATTCTCTGCCAAATGTCACATCTTTTCATCAAAACATGCTAATACAAGAATGGGGTAGTGAAGAAAAGAACCAGAATTTTATTACATGAGGAGAACAATAAGCTTTTCCCTATCTGCATTCTGAAAAACAACTAAAATGTGTTGGCTAAAACCTTCCAGGAAAATTAAACTGGAATCAGATGCTCAGCAATTGAAAGCACTGTAGTTTGTTAAAGTGGGAGATGTTGTGGAACCTGAGTACAAACTCATGTTGTGAGTTATTTTTATATATTTTGGAATTATACTATTTGTTGAGTATACTGAATGTTTTGAAACAGGAACCAACACCACTGCAGTGAAAGAATGTTTTATTTACAATGGGGAAGAAAACAAACTCTTAAATTTCATGCTGTAGAGAACACTGAGCAAGTGCACTCACACCTTTACACGTTGAAGTGATGCAAATAGGAAAACTGTAATGTGTTATAAATGTCTGAATCAAGAGAGAGGGGTTTTTTAGTTGTTGGAAACTTTAGCAAAATAGATTGACTGTTTTGGTTTCATTGAATTGTCTCTCACTTGAGGACTAAGTCTCCATAGTTTATAAACTGGGATATCCTTTCTAAGGACCCTAATGGACGTGAAGCGTAAGAAGTGGATGAAATCAATGTGGGTTGTTTGAAAGGGCCTAAATGGTGAAGTAATGGTGATTGCATGGTATTTGATAAAAAATTGAGTAATAAATGCCCAATGTTATCAATCTGTATTATTAATCTATTGAATTTCTTTTGCCTGTGTTAGAGAGAGAGAAAGAGACAGAAGGAAAGGCAGACATGAGGATAATTGTTGAGTCTTTTCACTGAGAGATTCAACTTTAAAATTCATTATTTGGTCTCATTGTCCTTAATGAGTCTTGGTTAAAAAACACTGCAAAACAAAGTAAAAGTCCATCCAAACAAAAAAGAAATCATATTTTTGAAGGAAAAGTGGAAAGAAAGGCAATAGGATTAAATTCTACCTGCACCCTGAACAGTCTGAACAGATATAAAAACAGAGAGGACAGTTGTCTGTAACGTGCCATTGAACGCTTGCTTGCAAGTTACTCATCTCTGACTGCCTAAGGATTTATACAGAGGAATTCAGTGATATCTAATTAGGTGAATTACAGTGCAGGAAACTTCACCATGAGGTGAGTGAAAATTTTTTGAAAGGCATTAAAGCAGTTTGCTATTTTCACACAGTTACTCTGCCAACCTTAATATGCAAAACTGCCACTGAATTCCAGATGGCAAGATATTGCCACACAAGCTGACTGTGCTGCATAAAGATGGTTTCACCCTGTTTGCAAATAGGCAGAATTAAAGTTGACCATTCAGCCTGAACTACTAGGATTTCCTGCATGAATGCTTGGTTTCTGAAGCTTAACACTGCACTACAGTACTGCGTCACTTTAGTATAACATTTATTTGATGGGTATGAATGTCCAATAATACATATAAAAATAGTTATGTTAACAATAAAGTAAATTTAGGAAGAATAAATTCGTTAAGCATATGCATATTCAGAGTGTTCAATATACACTCTTAATAAATATGCAAGTTATATAATTTGTATTACTGAATAGCCTTCTAAAACAACTACATGAGATTGTAATAAAAATTTGGTACAATTCAAGCTGTTTCTGTGTGAATATAACAAAGCAGACATTTTAGAAATATCCTATTGCATTTTGATTATCACAGTCTAGTTTTACAGTACAATATGAGCTTTTTAGCCTGTGAAATCCATTAATAACCACATTAAACTTTTCCATATTGTGTGAATTGTCAGGTTTAAATGATTCTTTCTTTAAAACAATTATCTGTCTCTTGCTTCATGCAGTTTGTTAAACTGCTATGTCAATTTACAAAGACTGGGTGCGTTTGACACAGAAATTTTAGAGGGGAAGGAACTAATCATTGGTTTACCTAGCATGAGTGCTCAAGTGCGCATGAAGAAAATGAACATTGATTCAAAATATAAATGAAGAATTCTATTCATGAGTGGAATTGCCAAAGTTTAACTTGAAAACCCTTTGCTTCTCAAATTCTAAGGAAAGTAAAATCTGTTGGTAAACTTGTTAGATAGCTTAAATATGATATTTATTAAGACAAATGACAATGTATGTATTTTAGAGGATTAGTTAGTACTTATGGAACACAGTTCTGCATTGAAATAGGTAGGGAACAGTGTGGTTTTGTTAGTTTTTGAGATGCCTTGGAGTGTTTGTGATATGAATGAGAATCCCCATGCAATGCACTCTTGAATCCTTTTACCTGCCACAAAGATATACTCCTTGGATTAAACATTTTACCTCTAATGCCTAAACTAAAAAGAAGATGTAACTGTGCTCTTCCATGCTTCTAATCTTCAGTAGCCTGTAATGCTGTAAGTCTGTTCTTTTTCTTTTCGTAGGTTATACATTCATTCCTTCCCCTACAAAATATATAAATGCAGAGGACAGTGAAGTCTAGCTTGGGGAATGTAGAATATTTCTACCTTAGACTTTTACCTGTATACCTGAGCAAAGAACTGATTTAATGTAAATCTGAGAAACTGTGTGACATTACAACTAGGTTAGCAGCCCATTGTGTTGGGTTCTGTAGAAATGAACAATAGTGGTCAGAGTCTGTTCCAAAGTACTTTTAATAGTCAGGACAGATGGGGGCAAATCATCACCATTCTACAGGTGAGTGAATAACTGGAGCAAAGGGAGAATGGTCTAACTTTATAGTTTTTGGAAACCCAGTTAAAAAGTGGAACCATCTGAAATAGATAAGAAACTAAAATAAAGTAAGTCCTATAAAAATTATCTAAGAAAAGGCATCTAAAGCATGGGTTACCTTTGAAAATAAAACACTGAAGACTAAGGGTGGTTCCTAAAAGACATTTCAAATCCACCTAAGGTTTATTACCTACCACCTCTAGACAACCAAGCTATAAGCGATTTATTCAGGATCATGCTGGTTGTCTCTTGAAGAAGCGAAGCCCCTTCACTAGCATTATAATCCTTTGCATTATTTGCAGAAGTACTTTTCTACTAGTAAGAATGATTTGTTTGCAGGGAATTTTTTTGGCATTGGAGAGATTCTCTGCCATCTGGCTGACTTTGTATTCCTATTCCGTTACTGGTAGTCTGGTTACATCTTTTCTGTAAAATTTACTGTAGTGAAAGATCTGACTTCAGACATTTTTAAGACAAAAAGACCCATAGAAGGACCAAACCCTGCAAATATAACATCCCTCACAAATGCACACATCATGTCATTTGGAAACCTCTATAATGTTATGAAGCAGTCTGGCCTCACCTTGAATATTGTGTGCAGTTTTGTTCACCACAATATAAGAAAGACACTGAGTTATTTGAGAGTGTCCAAAGGAGGGTTACGAAGATGGTGAAGGGCCTTGAGGGGGAGCCATATGAGGAGGAGTTGAGGGCACTTGACCTGTTCAGCCTGGAGAAGAGGAGACTGAGGGGAGACCTCATTGCAGTTACAACTTCCTTGTGAAGGGAAGAGGAGGGGCAGGCACTGATCTCTTCTCTGTGATGACCAGTGATGAGACCTGAGGGAATGGCCTGAAGCTGTGTCAGGAGGGGTTTGGGTTAGATACTAGAAAAAGGTTTTTCACCCAGAGGGTGGTTGGGCACTGAACAGGCTCCCCAGGGCAGTGGTCACAGCACTATGCTGCCAGAGTTCAAGAAGCCTTTGGACGATATTCTCAGGCACCTGGTGTGATTCTTGGGGATGGTTCAGTGCAGGGCCAGGAGTTGGACTCAGTGATCCTTGTGGGTCCCTTCCAATTCAGCATATTCTGTGATTCTGTAATTCTATGAGTAATACATCAGATATGTGACAGTACTAGCAGAAGCTCCCATCATATTATTCATAATAAAATTTAAGGAGGGAATGTAAAGTATGTAACCTGTTGAATGTATTGCTTTTCAGGTATTCAAAGCTATGAATATTCCTCAGATCAGAAACCCTTCCTTACCTCCTCTAGAAGATATGCCTGAAGCATATCAGGTGAAGATAGCTCTTCTCGGTGCAGGACCTGCAAGCTTAAGTTGTGCTTCCTTTTTGGCTCGACTGGGCTATTCAAACATCACCATATTTGAAAAGCAGGAGTACATTGGTGGTTTAAGGTAAAAAAACAATGACAACAAATCACCATTTTCAATTATTGTAGAAAACATAGCAAAAAATATTGTGCATACGTAGTTTATGTGTGATCCCTCTACCTTTACCAAAGGAAAAGAGTAGAAAATTTCAAATTTGGAAAACTTATTTTTTATTTAAATAATTATTAAAAGAGGTACAGTTATAGGTAAGCTTTAACTGAAAGTCTAGTGGCTATCTCCTATATTCTGTTCATGTGACCTGTTAAATTCCAGTGTGCAATTGTTATTAACAAATTAACACTTTAGAAAATTACGTCAGGAACCATTTTTCACTTATCCAAAACAGTTAAAACAAGATGAAGTACTTGTAGCCCTAGTGAAAGAATGTTTAAAATGCTTTAGACAGATATTAATTTAATGGAGAGTTTTAGATTTAGAATGCTTTTGTGGACTACCCTATGCAAATAAAGGTGAAAGTGAATAAATCCATCATGTATGTCTGAACTTGCAGCTTTAGTAGACCATACCATATGAGTGAAATGAACCCCCTGCAATTCTCAATCTTCAAGAAGTTTCAGATACATAAAATACCTTTGTAGTTTTCCTATATGGTAAACACTTGACTGATGTTTGCAAGGTGTCATGTCCTCTACAGTAGAAGATGAATTTTTACCACTGAAACAATAGCTGAGATCATATCTTGTAGGTTTGTTGGAATCCCTGTGTATAAAATAATTCAGGCACTGGCTGATGGATACCAACCCATTCAAAATCAAAATGAAATTTTAGAATGTAAGATATACAAGAGTACAAAATGGACTCACACGAAAGTGTTTAAAAAATGAAAAATATAAGAGAAAGAAGGGTGATGCACTTAAATTTTTCAATGCAGCATCACCGAAATCAATAGAGTTGACACGGTTAATGAATTTGATCCATAATGTCATAATGTCAAATACTTATTCAGTGCTCTGGAAGATAGAGAATCAATGCTGGAGAAGTTGAACTGATTACTTGCATTTTTCCCAGTGAGGTTCAGAATTATTCTACTTAATTACCAAGGTGTTAATATGTAGGCATTTAACTGTGGGGCTGTTTAACTTGAACTAGTTGCCACAGAGGATTGCAAATTTAGTGTATGAAATACCTCTTCACCTGCTGAGTCGCATGTTTTCATAAATACCAGATTAAAGTTAGTTTTGTTGTTGTAAAGTAGTCAGAATTAATGAGACATTTCTAGCAATGAGGCCTTATTTGGTAACAGGTTAGACTTGAGTGGGACTTGGTGATACAATACAGTATTTTCTGCAGTTGTTTTGGTGCTTATAGAACAATGCTACAGTTGCTTAATGTGTGCTTCTGTATTTGAAGCAATGTGATCTTGAGTTCATCATGTTTTAAGTTGAATTTAAAATAAAGTTTAGTCTGTTTGTTCTACTGCAAAAAGCCTTACACTGAGCTTTGTCTGTTCTGTTAGTATCCTTAATTACTGAGGAGTGCATTTAAAAACTTATTTCTTTCTTTAGAGTCCTAATGAACACATAGCAATGGACTCAATGCATAGCAATGTGTTTACTTCCATTCACTGAAGAAGTTTTCACATCTGATTTAAGGGCATCAATTCTTTTTGTCCTTATTTTAATCTTGAAACAGAATGGAGGCTGGCCTGTGGCAGAAGTCATCCATTATTGCATTCGTAACTCTATGCAGTACCTCTTTTAACAAGTTTAGGTTATTGATGGGTGTGTTTTTAAGGCTTCATAAACTTATTGCAAATATCTAAGAAAACCAAATCAATTTTGTATTTTGAATCAGCTGTTTGAAAGGGCAGTGCTTTTGCCTTTTTTTAGTTTCTTCAGTTGTTTTTAAATAGGATGTTCCTTGCATCTTAGCTAGCTTTCATAATATTGTGACAATAGAAAAATGTCTAGTGATGGCAGTTCTTGTAATGAGATATTTAAATGTAGTATGACTCCATGGTTCTCCAAGCATGTGTGAATTTTTCACATTTAAGGGCAGGTTTTCCTGTGTTTCACCAGTTGTGTAAAATTTATGCTTTATGATAGAGTAGGCACAAGCACATCATGCTCTTGCTTAGAGGCCGTGAACAGGCTTCACTGCATATGTTCCTATCTATGGCACTGTTTTACAACATGCCAAAGTACTTCTCTCACTTGGCCAAAGAGCTGTTCCTTGAGCAAAAGTAATTTGAGAACACTGAGCAACACCAAGCACCTGTCCAAGCAGCTCTGACTTGGATCAGATTTGAGGAAGAGATGACTTTGCGGGACAATGTTCCCATCTACTGCATCCCTCCTGCACCTCTGCCCTGTTTCCTTTTCCCCCCATTTCTCCATTGCAGAGTCAGAGACCATCTTCTGCTGCTGAAAGAAGTTATATTAGAATTATTTATGCAATAGTTGACTTTCATAAAATGCTTATTTTCATGGTTAATGTGCATGCAAGTGCCCTCCCAGAAATGTGTGTATTTAGATACATACATGTATGCGAATATATTCACAGCACAAAACTGTAAGTAAATGTTTAATAAGAGCAAAAAGTTGCTTACAAATTCTGACAGTGACATAACACAATCAGTTCTGTTCTGGGAGCATGTCGTGGAAATGACAGGCCTTCAACAAATATATAGGTGACTTGGAAAATAAAACTTTCCTTTTTTTGATTAATTTCCCTATTGAATCACTGTTGCAGAATCATATTGATATATTAGTTTCTGCCTCAGACACTTTTTTTACTTAGCATGACCTATGAAAGTTGTATTGTCTTGACATGTTCATTGTATGTGACATTTACAACACTTTTCATTGCACAGTGGTCAAGAAAGGTGTAAAAAGGGCAGTATTAGAAATGATAAGGAGGAAGACCAGTTTCTTATCAATATAATTAAAGTTGATGCAACTTAAAAATAAATAAAACCCTTCTGACCTGTCAAAGTTAGATGTTAAAGATGGTGTGGTCAATAACAATATGCAAACTGAAGCTGCAGTGAATCTCTTGTGCCAGTGCTTTGTTATGGAAATTACAGATTCATTAATTCGAAAACAGATTAGACTGTTTGAAGCTTAGAAGTATCTGGGGAGTGACTTTCACTTTTCTGCATATTTAGGTTTTATCTTCATTGAACCGAAGTATCTAAAATAGAGCTTCAATGTGTTTACCTGTAACATGGTTTACATTAGAGATTTTGAACTAGGATATGTAGATATCATTTCATTGGAGATAAATTTATATATTTTTATATCTGTACCAGCAGATATAAACTGAGATTCTATACTGGAAGAAAACACTGCATTCTTCCCATTCTGTGGTTCTGGTAACTTGAAGATGTCATTCCTAATCTTCCCCAGGAGGAAAAAATGCCAGTTAATGAACATTAAGTCAAAAAGCAGACATGAAACCAACAGCTGATAGAATATTTGTCCATCCTGAAAGATCATAAAAAATTTATGAAATAGAAATGGAGGCGGGTACAGTTTTAAATACCATTGCTCAAAATAGCATATATAATGCTTTAAAAAAATTATATGGGAAATCCGATTCTCTCTTATTGAATAGCTTAGTGAAAGATGCTAGAAGGTCACTTTGCTTTGCATGAAATCTTTTCTTAAATGGATGTCTTTAGTGTTACATATTCTGGTGAACAAAAGGAATGGAGCCAAAGCTCTTTAGAACTCGAGCTTAACATATGTTGAATGGTTACCTACAAGTGTGGGCAGCGTTGACCTCAAGGTACTGCCTTCCTGGCCTGTATTTTTAGCATTGGATGAATAATGCTGTTTTGTCATTCTAACAACTAAAAAAAGTCAGCAGTCAACCTTCAGCACATTTCCATTCATGTATGTCAAAATTAAATAAGGTGTGTTATAAGTATAGAATTTTTAACAAATAAAAAATCCTTTCTTCCTAATAGTTAAAATTATTTCACAAATGTTTTTATTTCTTTTAGTATGTCTGAAATCCCCCAGTTCCGATTGCCGTATGATGTAGTGAATTTTGAAGCCGAGCTTATGAAGGATCTTGGAGTGAAGGTAATGAAAAATATATCCTGCCTATGTATAGCTCAAAGAAAAAAAGAACCAGAACTCTGCCAAAGATTAACAGCAAAATGTCATGCACATTAGTAAAGAACGATTAAAAGCTATGCTAGACAGAGGCAGGAAGATGCTTCCTCTTGCTCAGGGCATTTGTCTGTCTCCTGTCTGAATGCCACTAGTTTGGAAAAGGGCAATCAATAGTTCTCATCTGGCATGCCTGCATGTGATTAATTGTCTGTAAGAAACAAATTCCTAAATTGCTTTAGGGGTTCAATGTAGCTATTGGAATGATTTGATTTTTTTTTTAATCAAGTTTTTTTCGTGCAAGTTTGGCACTACTTAAAACTCTCATATTTGATACGTCTTTTGTTCCCTCTCCCTGAGTTTTTTTTCTCAATGGTTTATCATGCAGTTTTGCATCCAAGTTAATTTTATAATAAAATACATCAAATTAAATGAAGTATTAACATGATCATCTGTTATAAACAATAACAGTCGATCAACTTCTTCGAAAGCAATAGTTATGTATTATTCTGTTAAATAAATGTGTGTTGTTTATAGATAATGGGAACATCGCTTTATTGTTAATTTAGGAGTTGAGCTGAAGATTTAGATAGTATTTACAATTGCTGCACATTTTAATAGAAGTTACAAACTTAGAATGCATCACTGGATGAAATTTTTGAGTACCAGGAGGGATACTGTATTTTTAACATGATACTAAAGCATTCATTGAAGCAAGAAATTCTTATTGGAATCTTTCATATTGGTTCATATTGTAAAAGCAGTAGACTGTTGTCACAAGACCTGAGTGAGAACTTCATCCTGCCCAGGTTTTATAGAAATGCTGGTAAGATGTAAGACAAGACTTTAAATGCTACAGGTCTTTTTTGTACTCTTAAATTCCCTTTAGAACCCTGGAAAAGACTGACGGAATGGAGGTTGTTAGGGATGGGACTAAAGCAGAGCATGGAGACAATTTTAGATGGTTCCTGGGAATTATCTGCCAACCTCAGTTCCCCAGGGCTCCCTTTTATGACAAGGTCTTCAGAATGGACTGATAGAGCCACCATGTCATCTTGACCTGCAAGTCTTGTGCAGTTTTGGAGTGCAGCAGAGAATCTTAATGTAAATTTGCTTCCAAGCTCTGCCATTGGTTTCCAATTGACCCTTTGGCAAGCTGGTTAAATAAGTACCTTAACTTTATACCTCTATAAGCTGGAAATATTTTCTAGTGTTTACTTAAAGCATTTCAAATCTGTGGTGGAAGGTACTGTATTGTGTAAATGCTCAGTAGTGGTGTTTATTCAAGTAATTCTGCTGAAATTAGTAAGAATTAGTCAGCTGAATAAGGATTACAGAGCTAGGCCCTAGGAGTATTATGAATCCCCACATAAAATAATATTGCCATTTAAATTCCTTCATTATGTTTTCATAACATATGTACACAATAGGATAAAAAAATATAATGACAATTTATGGAATATCTCTTGTTGTGAGTGAGGATGAAATCTATTGTTTAAAGGATTGCAATAGTACGTGGCTTTTTGCACCTCTGATAAAATTTATACTAAATCTCCAAAGGCAAGAAAGTCAGCGTCTTAAGTAATGTTAATTGTATTTTACTTCTACTTTTTTTTCCCACCAATAGGAAAAGTATATTAAATGGAATATAGGCAGACTGAATAACAAACAAGATGCATAGTGACAGGAAGGCTAAACTGTTAAGATCACAAAGTATAGACTTTACACAGCAGAGCGTCGCATTCTGTAAAATAAAAGCACAAGTGATGTAAAAAACCTGGGGGAAAATATTCAAGTTCAGGGAGCCTAAAATATGGAGATAAAAACACACATGCCCATGTCAAGGAGTACAAAATATCAGGAGAGGCATCACACACTATGTGCTCAAAGGCCTTGGGGTTAGGAGCGATGAGCAAAAGGTGTGCATATCTCCAATTGCATGACTTCTACATGGGGCCTGCCATACTTGGTTGGCTGAACACACAGCAAACACTATTTTTAGTCTCACTCTTAAAACTACTGTAGTTGCTCAACCTGTGCAGAGGCTGCTCAAAGTAAAATTGCTGGTGGAACATTACTCTAGAAAAATTTTTCGGCTTTTGCTTCTGGAAGTAAAAAGTAATTGAACAGAAATAAGTATAGATGATTATAGGTGCACTTTTGTTGCTGTGACTTATTCCTTTCAATAAATGAACACCAATCCCTGCACGCTGGGCATTGTTGCTTGTCTAAATTAGAATTAACAATTTCAAGTTTAAAACAAAACTTATTAATAATTTTGAAAACCTTTGTTAGTTTACCATGCAAAACGTGCTGCTTCATTATGGTTGAGTAGGGCACGCTGTAATTTGCAAAGAGCATTCTTCAGGCTTACTGTCATCTCTGACCCTGTCAAGTTTTCTGAATCCACAAAAGCACCGTTGGCTTCACTGAGGTTTTTTTGGCATAAAGGTGTTCTAGCTAGTTGTCTCAGTGCAAAATTTGGGCTGTGAGCTTTGAGAGTGCAGCATAAAGCAGTACCATCCTTCCTTGGGGACTGGCATTGCATTCTACACTATTAGAGGCATACCAAGTGCCTGATACTTTGTGGAAAAACATTGCTTGGTTTTCTCTTCAGAACCCTTGTTAATACAGAAGAGTGTCATGTCATACTTTAACTAATGTCTGTGCAATAATCTAACCTGGTTGGGCTTTGGTTGGTGTTCCAGTTCATCTGTTCAGGACATATGCCCTAGAGGAGGTTCTTGCTTCCACATCATTTTTCTTAAATTCTGATTTTCAAATGGATCTACAACCTTTTGTAATCAGCACTAAATACAGCTATTTAGTCGCAGGAGAAAACTTATAATTTTCAGCTCTACTTCCGTATTTTGTTCCATAGATAGGCTTTTTTTGTTTGTTTAGCTTGCTTTAAACCTTTTAGCTTAAAGGAGAAACCAAACTAGCCTCTGGTGGCCCCTTTCTGAGGATAATCTGAAGGTACCTTTTACCTGTACGTAGTTCGGGCCTCTTGTTTTAAATCAGAGCCAGTCTGACCTTTTAAGCCTGGCTTGAGGGGGGAAAAATTTTAATTTGCTTTGTTTGCTCACTAGAAGATCCTGCAAGGTGTCTATATGCAGGACACAATAGAAATTATTTTCACATTATCACATTAAAAGCAAGCAATTTTTAATTCTTTCAGATAATTTTTAATAGAGGCCTTGCAGTGAATGGAATGACACTCTCTACCTTGAAAGAAGATGGGTATGAAGCAGTCTTTATTGGAATAGGTAAGAGCTCACTGTCCCGTGTTTTGTCATCTTGAAATTGAATGACTGCCTGGGAATAAACTGGGACTTGTACCTGTCTTAATAGCATGATGGGAGATAGCTTCAGTTTGATGCATTATGAAAGTATGGAATAGAAAGAAAATGTAAAAAAACCAGGAAGCTAAAGCTAGTGGCCTTAAGACAGTTATTAAAATTATCACATTTATATTATAGATTTTTAAGTAAAGTGTGAATGTAGCTGAATGGGTTGATATATTGTTTGTTTAAATACTTAAAAATGGATGAACTAAAAATTTGCTTGTAATTAATTGCCATATTGGCCTAGAGCGATACACAAGTTCAGTTTTCAATTTTTGTGAACAGCTTACTACACCCACATAATTACTGAGTCTATATGTAAGCCAGTGATACCATGCTTGGTTGCTTTTTTCTTTCGTCCATATAAAACATGTAACATCCTTCTGATAGGCTGTAGTGAGATGTACTTGTGGGGTGGGTTAACAAAATAAGCTGACTTTGACTTATACTAAAACTGGCATCATAGGTCTATCTTCTCTCATGCTAGAGAAGTCCTGCACCTGCCTGCTATTTGAATCATTGCTCCTTTTTAATGTTAGATTAGAATTGTTATCCATTTACAAGTATTTTGAAGTACAGCTGGACCCATTGCTGCCATATGATAGGCATGTTGAGCAGGTATTGTCTGCAGTTGGTATGAGGCTTAATGCTCTTTATTGATCTAGACGTTGCCTAAGTGAACATAATAGGAAACAAGTTGTCCAACTGTTCCTCCTTCCTATTATTGATTACAGAGATGTAATTCTTAGTACAACGACAACTGTTGTTTACCATCTGGTTATGCAGTATAATAAGCTTTGCAGGTCTATTCTGTCGTGTAATGATAGTACAGAGTGCTGTGATTTATATAATCCTAAATCCCTACATTTTGAGAGAACTCCCATGTATAGGAATTCTGATGTGTCATATTTTGATGTAATTGTATACAAGGCAAATGGTCAAACTTATATTCTTTATTGTTTTCATCTCTGTCTTTCAAACTGCATTGTGAAATCTCACCAATGAGGAATTAATTCATAACCATTTGTCTTCTGAGAGTCTAGCATTTAGGAAAAAAATCAGTCATATTTTGAACATTAGCATCATTCCTCTGCATTTCTCACTCAGAAACTTAAATAACAGTTCAGAGGTTAGCAGAAATGACCACTGAGCACTACACATAGGATTGGAATGTTTGGTTTATGTATGTGGGTCTATTTTCTGACCTTAATAAAGTTATCCTAATATAAAATATTTTTGGCTAGAAATATAAATAGACAACATTGTGCCATACAGATGCTAGGGAAAGGGACACAGCCAGAAATTTAATAAACAAGAGAAGGCATCTGAAGCATAATTCTCCTGTAAATCATGTGTTCATTGATTATACTAGGAAACAGAGGGTATAAATGCTAATGAAGGATTATGTGTACCTACAAAGTTTTGTTATTGGAAGCTACCTTGCATTTATGATGAAGTCGGTCCCTCTCTGTACCCCCATGTCTGCCTGTCATCTCACTTTTACAGTACTGTGCAAGACACTGGACAGTTACATGTCCTTGCATACTGATATTGAGAGGTTCAGGATGTGCCAAGGGGTTACATATTTGTAGAGTTACTACAAATATGTATAGTATTATAGTATTAATGCAATAGAACATTTATAAGCTCTCAGCAACAGCCGTTTTTCCATAATGAGTCTGTACTGCATTTCTTTTTGTGTTCTTTGCCTACTGAACAAACATATTCAATGAAATGTCACATTTGAACATTACCCTGAATCATAGGGGTAAAATAATTAGAGAGCTACTTATATAAAATATATTTTTTTTATTGTAATTTACTTCTGAATGGCTTTGTACCTTGATGGAAAATAAATATGGTATTTTTCAATTTTCCCTGTTAGTGGAAAAAAGGAAAAGTAAATGAGTGTGTAAAAGAATATGAAGTCCGTGATGAGACAAGAGAGTACAGTGTGAGAGGATTTTTTCACAACAGTGTGATTTTTTGAAGAGCACACCTTTGGTCTTGCAAATGAGATTAAACTCAAGATTTTGTTAGTTGGAATTGTACAGGAGTTTATGTGTGATTCATGAAACAGAAGGGCACTTGTAAGTAGCCAGCTGCATGAGAGCAAGTAGAATTGCAAAGAGAACTTTGAAAACTATTTTCCACACAGTTATGCATCAGGAAAAATCTGTTGCCTGTGGGAATATTGTGTGCAGTAAGGAAAATGCTGTCTGCTACTGGGTCTGTGGAAGGTAAAGCATAGGTGACTGAGGTTTGATCACTTCTAGCAAGTGACCACATTGAAGAAAAATTAAGAGCAGAGGCTTTTTGTGAGAGCTGTTTGGAAAGGTATTAAAAGTGTACTCTAATCAGTGTATTTGCTCTAAGACTTGAGTGGTAAAGTATTCCCAAGAAGTTCCCTAAGGGATACAGGTTAACAGTCTTACTCTGAAATGGATAATAATAAAAGAGGATGCTTAGCTTCAAGTCTTTGCTTACTGAGGCATTGAGGCTATGATCGTTTATCTTAAAGTGAAGGATGCTCTCCAGCCAGTAAGTCTAGTGCATTTAAGTCACTGGTTGAAAGCTCAGAAAAACACCTTGTACTAGACCTGAAAACAAACGGGTGGCCAATGTGTGTCACCAGCCTTTTGCAACTTCTGGAGTCTCAATTTGAGTCACACCTTACCTCCATCTTATCTTTCCTAATTAGACCGTGAAGACTGATGTGGAATTTGGGTGTATAAAGACATATGTTGAACTAGAAAAGACTAAATCCTAGGAAAAGCTTTCATAGTTACCTGGATAAGCAGTAGTGATCAAACTGGGCAATGGCATACCGGAAACCAACACTGCCCTCTGATAGCAGAACCTCAGAACAAATTGTACGTGGATCTTAGTCACGAGCCTATTACCTTTTTTACTTTTGGTAGCTCTTTCCTTCAATCTCCAGATTTTTGTCTTATCTGAGCTGTGTTTTATCCAACTAGTTCTTAATGCTGTACCTCTGTTTATTTCTAGAGGACTGTTATGTGAATTTTCCCTCTCCATCATTTACTCTCACATCCCTTCAGTTTTCTCTCTACAAAGATGTATATTTTGCAACATCTGTCAGTAGACGTATCTGGTGTTTTGCATATAGTGACCCAAGAGATACACCATTCTTCTGGTTTTCTCCAGCAGTCTCGATTTCAGATGCAGCTAAAAGTATTAAAGGGTAGTCCATGAATCTCAGTTTCTTACATCAAAAGTAATGATAGACAGTAGCATGCATGAGAATTTTTTCATAGGGCTAAAGAGTAGCAGCTAAACAATGGAAGAACAATATTTTGGGAGTCTCTACTATTTTTTTTTAGTTTTTTTTTCATTGTCATTTAGATAGGTGCAACTTCTAAATTTATTCAGTCTTATTTCAATGGCCAGTTAATAATGCTAATTAAAAATTAGAGAAGAATTAGAGTCCTTAAAATTTTCATCTCTAAATTCCAGCTATCTTCAATTTACAAATATTTTGGTTTTATTTTATTACAAACATTAATTAATAGGAATTAAATCTCCCAATTAAACATTCAAAGCTTTAAAACTAACCTCTACAACTAAGCATAGAAAAAACCCCATCCTGTCCTGATTTGATAGATTACTCAACATACTTTACCTAGAATCTACTCTTTGATAAGAAGTGTTTGTGAAGAATTTGTGACTGAGCTGACAAATCAGTTTGAAAATTTTGCTATTAAAAAAAAGTCTCGCATCAGTTGCTGCCTTCTGTAAACACCACAGAGACTCAAAGCATGCTGAGAGCAAAAGGGAGAAATCAATGAAGGGGTGAGGGCCTAGAGGAGAGAGCACATGGTCCTCAGAGACAGCAAAGTAAGGCAACAAAGGGCATCTTATGGAGAACAGAGTAGTCTGAACACTTTGTGTTGAACACTTTGTGTTACTGTGTCTCTTGGTGGACTTTCAGGGTGCAATACGATTTTTACCAAAAAACAAAGGCTATATGTGTGTCTCTCTCTTGGCTATCAGAGCAAATGCAGAAATACTAGGTCTTTATTGCTCATCCTTCTAGAAGTTCAGCTACATTCTTTGGAAAACAGAATTCTGTGGTTCTGTCTTTTAAGACTCCACAAAGCATCGTATATTCTTTTTTGAAAGAGAAAATACAGAACAATTTCTTTATACAACTACTTAATTGAATGAAAATGAATGAACTAAATATTTGTAGTATTTAAGGACATTTTTCATGTGAGATTCAAATGAGTACACAGAAATGCTATAAACACTTATAAACATTTTCTCCAGACTTTTGCACAAACCCTTATCCTTATTCTATAGCATTTTGTCATAACGTAGGTGTTTTATGTAACATTAACATTCTCTTTAGATGAATATCAGATAAAAATATATCCTCAAAGATTTTTTTTTTGGTAAAATATTTTAAAAAATCTTAAGCCCCCATTCCCAGAAATTACTTAAACACTTCAGTGTTTTCAATTTTAAACTTGCAGCACTAACTAACTTCCTAGTTAATTTCTCATTATAGGACAAATGCTGCTTGTAATGAAGCTTGCTTGTTTCTTCCTCCATCTTCTGATGTCGAATTACTATAAAGTTATTATATAAGAATATCGAGAGGTTCTATTAAATACTGTGAAATGGTGGGTTAGATGAGCATTCAAAGTAAATCTAAGCAGATTGTTGCTTGGATGTATCCTAAATAGTATATCCTGCTTGCAAGGGTTAAAACCGTACATTAAAAAAAAAAAAATTAAAATTAAATCCCTTGTGGAAAGAACCTTTGTCATAATTGCAGTCATTTATAGTTAATTAACATAACACTCAAACAATGATATAATCAGATCATGCTATTGATTAGAATGAAATTACACAGCAGAAAAAAGAAATTAAAAGTCCAAGCATTAATGTACCTTGTTTTAAAAAACCTCTGTGAGATTGATTTACTCTCTCTTCCCCAAAAAGTAAGTAATCTCCTCATGCCTGTTATTATCTTCTGATTAACTATGCAGTGCCACCTGGTGTGCAGATGGGAGGAATATTACACATCAAGAGCTCTGTTCACACCCACCCACACAGATATAAACCTACGTGGCAAAAAGTGAACAGATGTTCATTTTGCTTGTGCTATAGGAAAAAATTGTGCATCGTACTCCTGATTCATAAACTAAATTTGGAGGACATGAAATCTGCATATGGGGCCCGTAGGCCCATGGCCAGCACAGACGTTTATGAAGGAAATATGTCATGTTCAAAATAGTTCTCATTTCAGGTTGTGAACAGACTTTTATTTGTTTGCTTCTCTGGTTTTGGTTTACCTGGTATTTCTTTTTCTCTTCACTTGCTATTTCACTTGTCTTGTCCAAATGAGTTTAAAGGCAGAGTCATTTGAAAACATATCCAGGATTTATCTTTAGTTGGTTGCTTTCTGGAGTAGATTTCTGTTTCATTGCTTTATGATGTTCCCAAAAATTATGCTGTTAGGCCTCTTTGCAAAGACCTGTTTGCCTCAGTGGTAATTTAGCAAGTCACGTAAATTACAGCGTATCTTGGTTAAGGATGGATCTTGAGTACAGGCATTGTGCAGCCTTAGGCTCTGAAGATTGCCAGCTCTATATTTGAAGGTTTTTCGGTGTTGTTTTTTATTATTTTATAATTTAATAAATATTTTGACAGTTCATAGGTTATACAGCTTTTACTGCAAGGAAACTAAAGCCTAAAGATAGAGAGATTAAACACAACAGGTAGGGAAGAAAAATAATATGTTGGAAGGTAGCACAGGAAAGAATGATGTTGGAAACATGATCAGCTAGATATTCAAAATAAATGTGTGCCTAGCTTAGTTCCTGGATTTGTTTCATTGCTGCTTGTAAACAAGGGTAGTCACTGTTTCAGGATCTTGTGAAGACAGTGCTTTTCACCACGGATTTTAAATGGTGACAACAGCGGCTTTTTGAGCACCGGTATCCTTATACAATAAAAGATATTAAAGACTGCAGAGCCAGGGAAAACACTTGAAATTATATCGTATTGCGACAAAGCAACATATTCAAATCCATTTAGCTGCAAAAAGCTTTGAGACTCTGGTATTAGAAATAATGAGAATGAAATAATCAAGATGAGTCATGAAGTTAGATGGAGTGCTTTGAACCTGAAGAGAAACAGTGCTGAAGAACAGTGGCAGGATCTGGACAAGCCAATTCAAAATATTTCACAGTTGCCTTACAGGATCCTGAATAGTTTTAAAATTAAATTAAGAAAAATAGGTTTTTAAATAAAGATCCCGTGAGAAGGCCCCTGATAGGTGTGTTTGCATTTAATATGCAACAGGATCAAAACTACAGCTGTATGAAATGCAGCTGTATGAAATGAAGTTCCATGGAAGAAAGTCTACACAAGTCTCTGCAGTCAAGTGTAGGACTTCTTTATAGTCTATCTCCTGGAGAGCCTTAGCTCATGGCTCACAGCTTGGAGAATGAATGCATCCTTCTATAACGCCACATTTCTTGTTTCATGGCTCATGTGAATGATATTATGAACAAATTACACAATAATTGATTCTAATGCAAAACTTGTAATTCCTCATTTTATTTTTATCTTTTGCTACTCTTTAATCTAAAAAGCCTTGTTATTTGTAACCAAAAAGAATATAGTTATATTAGAAAAGGAACTCGTGAAAGAACCTGTTCTTACATGTTATAGCAGATGTCTGAACTCGCTTTTATTCCCAGTGCAGCATCTTTCCTGGAGACCAACTATGTACATAAATCCAAGAATTTTTATGCTTGAGGCATCTTTTTCTACTATTGGCATTTGTAGTAAGCTGTTCATTCAGTTCTTTAGACCTCACTAGTGCTCTGGATATTGGTGGAACATTCCTAATACACATCGGAAGCACTAGGCAGTTGAAAGCTTTGAGGGCTCAGATGCACAAAAAACCTTATTAATTATTAAAAGTCTTAGGACACTTTCAAAAATACTAATAATCTGCCCTTGGGCATCCTTAAGATATTCACTTGTAAATTACACAGATTTTTCTGCTCTTACTTACTTATCTCTGCTACCAAAAAAATACTTAGCATAACAATCTCTCCTGCACATGTTTTACAAAAGATTCTCCTGTCTCCTTCCAAGATGCTGGACAGTCTGCCTGAAGAAATGCTCATCTAAATATAATGATAAAATAATTCAATTCATATTGTTTTAAGAGCAGTTTATTTTAATATCTGAGTGAATTATTTAGTCTAACATTATTTAGCACTTTGCTTGGAGATTATTCAAGCATATATTCTTAAGAATTTTTATGTTTGGAAGTGCATAAGAAAAGAAAACTTCGAACAAAATAGTGATGTTACATATTACATTTTGTGTTCTTATGTTACACACTTGAGTGCTTTACACCTAAAGAAAAAAGTTCTGGTTGCTTGTATGCTGTCTCCAAAAGTTCACTCCATGAGGCAGGTACTTTTAGATCTTCTAGATGTACAAATATTGATTATGCTGCCATCTTTTTACTTCCACATTAATATTCAGACACAGAATGAACAACCATCTGAAGTGCAGTTTGTAATTTGGTGCATATAATTTACTCTAGTTGAGCTCTCTTTTCTTGTAAGGAAAGTGTATGAGGTCCAATATGTATTTAACACAGTCAGGCACTTTTTGAAACGTTGTTCTACCTAATACTAGAGGAGGACCGACATAATACAAAATCTAAACAATAGGTTTAGAAATTCCTTTCCTTCATCTTATTTGCAAAGGATAAAATACTGATTAAAAACCTAGGCTTGTTGCATTTAATATTTTTTTTTTGTTTTTAAAGATTGTACACAAGTAGGAAGTGTATCAAAATCTCACTTGTTTAGTGCCAGTTATTGGTGAGAAGATGGCAAGCTATTTTTTTGTGTTAATGAGTGAAGTTTTAAGCAGTTTTCCTGTCACATTTATGTCTCATAAATATAATGTTTCTGAATTCATATTTCTTTTACTGCTGACTCAACAAGGGGTGTATCTACTTTTTGAATTGAACTGACAAGACAAAACTGGGTTTGTGTGGTGAACTTGTAGTGCATGTTGATGGACTTCTTGAAGTTACCTAAGGAAACTTTCTTCCTCTGCCATTTCTCTGCTTTGTGAGAGTGGTCCCTAGGAAGCCACTGCTGGGCATGGGCAGGGCTCATCTGACCCAGTGGTTGTCTTGTGCTTCTCAGTCATGTGCTTTACTTTTCGTCATTGCTCAGTAGTCAGGCCTTTGTTGGTCTAGGAGAAGTTTGATATAACAAAGGGGAGTTACTTCATTTCAGGGGAAAATCCTGGGTGTGCTTGAGACCAGTTTTGGTCTTTCATTTAACTTGGAGTGCACTCTTTAGTGATTGATTCTGTTTCGGGTGGGATTCATGATCTGAGGGCTTTCTGCGTCCTGAACAACCTGCAGTGTGTGCCCGAGGGAATCCCTCATTCTGTCCTTCAAGCTCAACACATTAATTGAAAAGCTCTGCTCTTCCAGAAGCATTTGTAAGTTTATTATCCAATACAATAGCATCTACCATCATGGGAAGGCACATCCACTGCCCTTCTTTAGTTTTAATGAGATGGAAGTTTTTAGTGGCAACAAATATCTGAGAAGAAAATTTTACATGTTCACTATTGTAAGTAATCTTTAACTAAGCTATGTAAATGTTTGTGCTGCTATGTCTCAGATTTTTAATAGATAGAGGTTATCCAGGATTTTGAACCACTTGTCATGGTCATGTTACTTGAAAATTGTTCTTTACTGTTCTCATCTATGCTTCTCAGAGGTGCCACTCATATGGTTTCTTTACTATGAAATTAAAAGTAACTGTGTAAATATGTATATTAATGATTACTAAATGATTGCTAAGACTGTGTATGTAGTTAGGATGGAGCATATAAATATTATAGTATGTATCGCATGGCAAGTCTTTTAAAAGAATGACTAACAGGTATGCAAATATTTCTCTGGGTTTGTGTAGCATATTGGCATGTTCTACAGACTTGAGATAAAGTTTGACATTCCTTGTGCATAAAGTCACATAGATAGTCTCCCTTGTGCACTTTATAGTATCAAACCATATTCAAAATTTGACACTTCCTTGGTGATGTCACAAGGTGTGGGGGTATATATAGTAATTAACATTCACTGTTTGTACTGTTACTACTTTCTGTGTATTAATGCAAAATTTACTGTAAATTGTCTTTATAAAACAATGTTTACAAAACTGAAACATAGAAATAAGAGTACTAAGTACTCATAGTGTTTGGATAATGCTAATACAAATTACATGTTTATCTAACAGAGGAAAATATTTTCCAAATGTTGTCCTTGACAATGTTTTCTTTCACAGGAAATCCTTTGGCTATTGTTCATTCATTTGTGCTAAAAATGGAGTAAACTGAACATGAACCATTAGAGAAAGTGAAAATGCATTTAGCAGCTCATATGATGACTCAATATTCCCTCAAATGATCTTTGTTGATTAGCTTCATAGGAAGAAAAAGAAAGAATAATGAGAATTTAAATATCAACAAGTTTCAGCCAATTAATCTTTAATGATAATAACACCGTTGGATTGGAATTACTAGTCACTTACCAAGTAGAAACTTATGGTGTATTTCTGAGACTTGTAAGGTTTTATTTTATTGTTCCATTGATGTAATTGAAGATAAATGAAGACGGTATAATTCACTTCAGATTTCATAGGATTATTTTTGCTAGATATAATTCTTTGTTTATTTGTGACCAATGATAATAGGTGGTTGTTTATTTGGGTGTGATGGGTATATTTAAGTAGATTCTAACACTTTAGTATAGTGAAATTAGTACCTGGTTGCTATTTAAATTGAGATTACATTGTTAACCATTATAAAAGATAATTTCTAAATAGTACAATATTTATAGGTTTTTCTCTAATACATTGGATTTTTTAAATGAGAGTGGAACTATCTTCTAAAAGAAAGTTATTCTAATTTTATAGATAGTATATTGTTCAGTAGTTAGACACTGAAAATATTACAATTCATTATTTCAATATCCAAGTGACTTAGACATGATTTCATTTCTGATTGTTGGGAAACGCAGGCTTGATGCTTCTATTATAGCCTGATAAAAATCTTTTGTAGATTGTAGAAAAATGATGGCCAAATTTTTATCTGTAAGTTTTGTTAAACTTTAGAGAGCTAGAAAAGACTTCCTTCGAAACAAACAAAAAAATACTCCCAAAAAGATTTTGCGTACTTAGGCAACTGAATAGCAACTGTTTACATTTTTATATTGCTTGTCTCCTTACACTCAGAATTTGAGTTCTTTGCTGTTTCTAGCAGAAAGAAAGTTGCAGAGTTAGGGGAGATAGGCAGAGTGACCATTCTGTACATGAATCGTAAGGTACTTGGTTGTGGTGTCTAATCACTGGGATAAAGTTCCTGCCTGTTCTCTTGCTGTAGTAGCCTCTTGATAATAAAGCTTGGGTTTAATTTGCATTAAAATTCCTGCAGTAGATAAAATCTACAGAAATCACCCCTAATTGTTAGGATCTATGATTTCTTTGTGCCCAGCTTTTCTGGAAAGCCCAATAAAATTAAGTAAAGAAAGTTCTGAAATCTTGGCACTTTTTACATTCTAGGGACATAAGTCTTAATATATCCACTATATTGACAAGTTGGTTTCTTATTTTTCAAATGCAAATATGGGCCTTTGCATGTCTGAATGCGCCCTTTATTGTATTGAGGCATAGAAAATACACACTGTAGCTTAGACACTTCTGTAGACCTGCTATGCTTGCAAGAATGGAATATATTTAAGCAACCTTGCAGGGTGAATAATCCTCAATACAAGTGTGGCATTCAGTGTTCATTCAGAAAGCTATAGAATACGCAAACAAAGTGTTTAGTTAAAGGAGATTGAGTGAATTGCAGCTGTGGCAGGAGATGGTAGTTGTTTTTAACTGGAAGCCATGTTCATTGCCTTTAATGTTTCACTTGGTTAATATCAAAAATATGCACATCACAATAGATCAGTGGAGGGAAGCAGTGTGGTGTGATGATCTGCTGAGAGTGAGACTTGGGTTCTGGCTATTTGCCTCCTGGCTGAGTTCATTCTTCTCTAATGTATTGGAATAGTGAAACTGAGCACTAAAATGACTATGGAAGTGCTCAGTACTGCAAAAGTGCTGTGGAGAAGCTAGACTATGTTCTTACTAGCAAATGTCAGGCTGTTCCTTGGAGCTACAGAAATCTTCATTTCTAACCACTTGCAATTTGTGCAGCTTCCCCAATTTAATTTCTATTCCAGTATTCTGAAAAGATGTGTAACGACCAAAAGAGCAAATTACATAATGCAGATTTTATTTTACATTATTGGCATGAATCCAGCAATTTCTCAATAATCACAAGGAAGTTGAAATTTTTTATCAGATAACTTCTAACTCACATTGAACCATTTGCTTTATATTTTCCTCTGTACGATTATGCTTTTACACATATATTGTATTCTAAGTACTGTATTCTGAAATGAAATTTTAATAATTTATCAAAAATGAAACACATCTTGCATAGTGACTACTATATATTTATTTCAACCTTTCAGATATGAAAAGATCTAGACCAGAAATAGTTTCCTTATATTGTTATATTTTACTTAGATGTTGGAAAAGAGTTTTGAAGACAATTTGATTGCATTTGTGTTGCCAATTTGAAGAGCAGCTTGACTTTGTTTCCTTCAGTTCTCAGAGAAAAATACACCTCTGCTTGTATAACACCCCTTCTAAAACTCCCTCTGCCATGCAGTAGGGGTTTCTAATAAGCATGCAGTAGTGTGAGGGGTCAGGGACTAACCAGTGAATAAAAGTCAAAACTCAAAATGAGGTCCCTTTCCTGTTTAGTACTGGGCAGTGATAGATACTGATAATGTTTGATTAATGAGCAGCAGCCTTGCAGTGGGTGAAAACATCTGTAAGAAATGATTTATTATTTCAAAGGTATTGGAAGCTTACTGTATCTTGTAGATTTAACTCTGTGTGCCTGAATAAAATAAATGAGATGCAACATGTGAAAAATGAAAATACATTACTTGTAAAGGATGTGTCACAAGCAAGGTATTTTTGTTCAAGTACACTTTGTCATGGGGATTTTTAATGTTGATCTGAATACAAATCATTTAACTGGTTCATAAAATCAACATAGTTGGATTTCTTGCATCTGTCATTGGGACAGAAATGAGGGTAAAACTTAATATGCTGGAATGTCCCTTAAATTTTTGCATTTGGCATCATATACAGCTGTTCCAACTGCACATGAGAACAGAAAGAATTTTCTTAGAAATATAATAGGAGTAAAAAAAACTATTGATGCAGTTTTAACATTGAAATAAGGAAAATTACTTTATTTGTAGTGTCATTAAAGTTTGTTAAATTTTCTGTAAATATGTTTATGAACAAAAGTCTAATTCTCTTCTTCCTACTCAAGCTGTGTGCTTGAAAATTAACAGTGACTTGTAGATGGAGATTTTAGTTTTGTGTACTTGCAATTTAGTCTTGTAGTTGCTGAGTAGTCTCTTAGACTGCCTTTGGTTTATAAAGTGACCTTATGCTTTCTGTGTTACATGTCTGTGAATGTTGATCCAGTGTCAGGACCCTCGGCTGTTCAGAGCTGCCATGGAGTTCGAATCATGTAGAGCTAATGATGGTGCAGACTCACCTCCATCAAACTGCAGTGTGTGTTCAGACAAACTGGAGTGCCCTGACTCCAGTGTTAGAGAAAACTGCCTTTCCTCTAGTTTTGGAAATACGAAAGGTGGGACAGTGGAAATGTAGTCTGCTTTCCCATTTTGTCATCTTATGCTGGGTCAGTGACTGTGGAACACTTCTCTGCAGCGGGTAATATTTGGAAATTCTGATATATAATGTTCCATAAATCTACACCTATTGTGTATATATACCTTATCCATTTTCTTACTTTTCTGTTCTGTCTATTTCAATAGGCATCTAAAATATTTTTCTTTTTGGGATTCAGTACTGATTATTTAAGTGTGTATAAATGCCTGTCAAAAAAAATGCGTACTTTTATAATGTGTAAAGAAAGTATAACCTGGTAAAGGTTTTAGTTAATGCATCCCAGTTTTTGGTAAAATTGAATGATGCATGGCTATGTCCTTTGAACCTCTTTTCACACTTGTTTGTCTGGAATTTAGTGCTGAATGGCTACAACATAGTATTTAGTTACTTAGAGTCATCATTGTTTATCAGAAGTTTTGTTTTGGATCCTGTTAGATTCTCTTCATAGCATTTGCTTTATTTACATACAGACCTTTCTGCTCTGTTCTTCATCTTGTTTTGATCTTATAGGCTCCTCTACAGTGGGAGTTAAAGAATAGAAAAAAACATCTTTATCTTCAATCTTTTTTTTCATAGTATCTCTGAAATAGAAAGAAAAGGAAATTAATCTTGTGCTTGGACCATGCCATCAGCCAGTTCTTTAGGGTCCTTGAGTAATGTTTGTGCAGAGGTTGGCTCATCATCTCATCAAGCCCTAGAAGTTATTTTTCTAAGATGTACTAGGCAGTTAAAGCAATTATGAAAGTGGAGGACATCTGGTTTTACTGTCACTGGATTTCATAAAATAGAGCTCCAGCAGAGATAGCAACTCCCTCTCTTTAATGTGGAAGCCACAAACTGACTACATTAAAGGAGTGACCTTTCAACCTACAAGCTGAGTGGAATTAGAGCAGCTTGCCAACCATGAGGTCTTGGTAGTATCTCTGCAGCAGGTGTTGGCCTAGAGAACATATGGAACAACAGCTGGACACTAAGTCCTCTGAGCTCTCTCAGGATCCTGACCCATGTATATTTATAGAGGGAGAGGGAAATAAAAATCAAAACCCAAACCAAACAAACCTAAAGAAGTAGATAATCAGGATTTATAGTGATGCTACATGGACGCTGCAATAATTTACTCTAGCAGCCACATTGAAACTTCAGAAGCAAAAGCTGTCAAAAGCTTTGCAAATGTGATAATTTTTACACTGAAGGATTCTACACTGAAGAATCTGGATCTAGACTCTTTGGTCGGGCAACTAAGTCTATAAGCTATGAGTCATGGCAAAAGAAAGTCTAGTTTAAGCAAACTTATGCTTGCTTGACATAACAAGTAGACCAAAGAATTATGTAACATAATTTTTTCCAGTTTGTCAGAATTCAATTAAAAGAATGAGTTGCCTTTGCTCATGTATGTATGCAGCTGTGAATGTGTCAGAGAAGGACTTGACTTATGTCAGGGGTTGGTCCAGCTACTGTTTTGGTTACATCAATGCACAGTGAAAAGGAACAGGGTCAGATATAGGTAAGGGTTTGAATGCATGGTTTAAGTTCAATGTGTTTTGCATAGAACAAGCCCAGTTCACTAAAAAAGACAGGTTTCCTGCTACATACTAAAAATCGTTTGTGACTGAATATATTGGAGCCATTTCTCATATTTTAGTTAAGGAATAGTAAGGCCTGGTTGCATAACAAATTCGGTGTCTCTAAATAAAAAAATTTATACAAGAACAAGAAAAGTATTCTTAAATTTCAAGATGATTTTTCACTATTTTAAAAAAAATTTAAGTGGCTAAATTGATTCATGTATGTAAAAATATGTTATTGGGATTTGTTTTAAGGTATGTCTTGAAGCTTCTGCCACTTTAGAATCTAGATATATATTTTATTGACATTTTTAAATTTGAAGACAGATTCAGGACTTAGTGCTTCAAGTGTGCATGAAAATGAGTGACTAAATGTAAGTATCCCTCCTTAAGTCAGGAGTTATTCCCAAAGTAATTAGTATTCACAGATGTTGAAATATATTTTGCAGTCATCTTAGTGGCTGTATTGCATCCCAGAGTTACACACAAGTCCTGTATTCAAGCCAGTGTTATTTTGAAAAGACATTCATTTGGGGTCCTGCACCTGTCATTGTCTTCCAAGACAGTGGAACTTGGATAATAACTACAATATGCAAGAATTATGAACTAATGCTGCAAGATAAAGTTCATTATGCGACTGTGTGCTTTTAAAATCATATGCTATTTTTGCTCATGTTCTTCAGCTGGGATGGAAGTGTATCTATTACAGTATGACTAATTATCTTTACATACATTTATCACTAAATAAACTTCACAGAAGACAGCGAGATTGTTTACTTAAGCAGTATAATACTGGGAATGGAAGATAGCTCTAGAACATAGGATTACATTGCCAGAATGGCACTATTTATTAAGCTATGATAACGCTAATGTTCCTTTTTGATGTATAGCATGTGTGACTTAGCTGAACTTGTAGAGAGCCTTAAGGATGTTTCATTGAACATTTAGTATGGCAGTAAGCCAGAATACATTTAGCCTAAACCCAGATGACAGGTTGGTAATGAGGTAGTGATTGATGACCACTGCTTCCATATGAAAACCTGCTTGATATGCTGGGGGGGAAATGCATTGCTAGCTCTTCTACTTCACTCCCTCTGCATTAGTTATTCTTACTATAGAGGAGTAGCATTGTTTGCTGGTTATTCAATCCTGGTTTCACTTTTAGATGAGAATTGAGTACTCAGCTGAGATTGTAGAAGCGCAGCCCTGTGGCTTCATTTATGTGTAATTCAAATCCTAATTTCAATGGGGTTTTATTATCAAAAATAACTGCAATTATATCACCTATGAAACAGCCTATAATATTCTTATTACCTACCTCTGTAATTTTACAAATTCTTATGATTCACCTTCTGTGCCATCTACATGGCACTGCTTTCCCTTCTAATATAAAAAGAGAAACTTGGTCCAAAGGTTGTAACACATTGTTCAGGCAAACAAACCTGAACAAAAGACTGCTATTTGTTTTGCCTAGTCCTCTTGAATGCTTCATTGTAAAGACACTTTGCACTGCTTATTCATATGAGGGGCAAACTGATCTGTGCAGCAAGAAGGATATATAAGCCCTGTCTTCCAGCCGGATTCCAGCCTGATGTCTGAATTAACAGTAAGAAGAGTTAGGAGGAGGCAGCAGAGGCTTGTAGGGATTATGTCCATAGCTGTACCCACTGAGACAGAGTGTATGTTAGATGTCCCCAAAGCTGGAGGATAACTAATGGGATCACATTAAGGCTTGGTTAGAAATCACCCAGGGGTGTGACAAAGGGCACTAGGGCAGCATAAATATCCAATGTCAAAAGAGACTCATTATTAGTGTTTTCCCAGGCAGAAGTGACTTTTGGTCAGGAAGGGGTGAGGAGGCTTGTCACTCTAACCAGAGTGACATTGTACTCCCTCAGAGCAAAAATGTGAGTAAAAAAATGGGATCAGTGGTAGAATCAAGAACCAGAATAAGGAGATAACAAAGCAGGGCTGGGGCAGTTTCCATTCTTCTCCTGCTCCTCCCAGGAATGTAAGGGAAGTTTTATGCCCTGTGAGTGTGAAGTGACTGACTTTTCGACAAGGAACCAAAACAATATCAAAATGGCAAGTTTGTGGGGTGAACCTGCACTGGAACCAAATGAGGGAGCCTTTGTCTCTGGGGTTTGTTGATGGGCCTTTATGGCAGGACAGGTTTTGACTTGGTCAGGGCGAATGTCTCTGAGGACAATTGAGGCTTGTCTGATAGTGCCTTGCAGCCAGGAAACCTATAACAGTTACTGTATGTTTGGGCTAGTAATGATGACTTTGGGCAAATCCAGGAGTGCTTCTGACATGACTGCAAGAAGGGACAAATGGGCGGGCAAATCAGGAAACCACTGGACTTCCACTGTTGTATGAACTGGTGCTTCAAGTTTACAAGTGGTTTGTTTGGTACTGCAGTTCACTGGGAAGTGAATACACCTTCCCTTTTGAGTTGGTGCTGAGTAAAACATTTTTATCTGCTTGGGCATGGGTCCAGGACTGTGCAAAGTGAGATCTAAGGTAATCAGTAATGCCTCTTGGTGGAAGAGAGAGTTCTTGTGAAATTACAGTAGTCTTCAGAGTGGACCCAAAGGAAAGTCAGTCCTGTTGTCAGGTGCAAGGAGGGGAGATGGCCACAATGCAGGGCTGGATTCAGATATGCGGTGCAGAAATTCATCTCCGTGTGCAAAAATAGAATATTATTAGGGCAGAATCATGATCTATTTTATTTAGGTAGTTTAACTCCCATAGAAGCAAAATAATGTTATTTTGTTACTAAGCCATACCCCTTTGATGTTTCCCTTCTCCTTGTGGCTTTGAATTTTCACTTGCAACCTTTTTTGAGAATCTCTGTTTATTGAATAGTAAGCACTTTAGAGAAAACTAGTCTTCTTTCTTGTTTAGAAGGGACCCACATTCCACGTGTTCAATACCAGAAATTACTGTCTTTTAATTTAGATATGTCATTCATTTGATGGGAACTTACATTCCATAAGTTCCTGCGTATAGCTGCAGCATCGCCAGGGCAGGTGTCCTGAGAGCTTCAGAATTTGTCAATGCAAGTTTGAGTTAAACATTGCCTTCTTATGAATGTTCTGATTTTGTCAAATGTTCACACTTGGAAGCTGTCCCTACTTGACACAACCATGTTTTGTTGTTCACTGACCAGTGACAAGATGAAGCAGGTCCATTGAGTTTTACCCTATTCCTCGAAAGACCTTAATTTTAACAAGTAGTGGCAAGTGAGGACATAGTCTTTGTGTGGAGATTAATGGCCATATGGTGTTGTTGCTTATACACTGGAAAGCTTAGTTATTTACTGTAAAATCTGACTCAAAATTCTATACGCAAATCAGAAACTCCTACTTGGTTTGTTTCCATAACAACATACAAAACAACATCAATCACTTATAGTAGAGCTCCACACTCCATAATTAGGGATGCAGTTTTAAGAAGTGTGGGAGGAGTTCTGTAAAGTGTTTTTATGTTAAAAACAACATTAAGCCTTGTTCTCACAAAAGCTTATGCACAAACTTCACTTGCCAGTAATTCCATTGGCATTTTTGGCTATGTCTGCATATAATGCAGTGTCTGGAGGGACTATGCATGCCATGCTTTGTGTCCAGTCTGGATGACTGAAGTATGAACGAGGTTTGCCTGAGGGCAAACTTGCCTTCTGCACAGGGAGCAGATGTGGGGTTTACCTCAACAGACAGTGTCAACTGACCACTTTAACTTACCGTGCATGGATTTCGGTAGGAACGTAAATGCTTGCAGTACAACAACCTATAATACTGTAGAAAGTATATCAAGAAAAAAATGCTCAAAGCCCTTCATGCAGAAAAAAAAGATAAAATTAGCTTTTAAGCCAATAGGACATCTACCAAAAGTATATATAATATTTTCCACTGGTATCAGGTATATTTATGCCATCTCCACACTTTCTACACTATAGCAGTCAATGACAGATACTGCCATATACAGCTGTTACAACATTATAACTTCTTCAGTGAGTCAGTTCTGCAGCCCCATTGATCCCTTCCACTAATTTACAAATTGGAACAGTTCAAAGTCATCAAATGCAAGGTTTTACTTCTACACTAGACTTACTACTTTGCTAGAAAATGGGGGATTTTTTGATGTTTGGGGGTTTTTTGTTTGTTTATGGGGGTTTAATTTTTTTTTTTATGTTGTTTGTTAGTGTTCGGGTTGGGTTTTTTGAATACACATTTTCTGTATTTTAAAGTACCAACATAACGTGCTTAAAGTTCTCCTGGCATTTTTGAGGCAATGGTATAACTAAGTTATGAGAAAACATTTTCTCCAAAGCATCTTGTAGCTGACAAATCCCTGGGCCCCTAGGCAAACTATGTTTGAGTCTTGTTACTTGCAGCTGCTCCAGGGACAACACTCATAGTGTGAGCCTGGGAAGGAAAGGCTGAAGGGGAAAACCCTGAAAAAAATGAGGGACAGTTTAAAAAAAAATACTAGATAAATGGGAGACAAACAAGAAAAATAAATTTACAAGGAAATGGAACTGGAAAAAATTAGGGACACATAAAGGAAGAAAAAGTAGATATAATAGAGTGCATAAACTGTGAACAAAAAGGCAAATTGAAGAAATAAAAGCTGAAAGACATGAAAATATCCATAAAGATAATAAAAATGGAAAGGATTAAAATAAAGCAAAAGCTAATATAGTTATTCCAGCCACATTTTCAATAGTTTCCCTCCTTTGATAATGAAGATGTTAGTTTTTTCTTTAAGGAAAAAGAACAACTGAATGGAATACATGTGTTTTGCTGAATTTTGATGCTTTCTGCTCTTTGTAAAATATTTTTTGTTATGTATACTAAAGTAAGATCTAAAGTTAAGAAAAACATTATTTATATAAAAACCTCCCTTGACTGGTCAGTTATAGTAAGTTAAAAGATGGGGAAATGTGTTTTCATTATGTTTCTTATTCAAGTCATAAATTAAGCATATTGTTATGTCAGCCAATATATTGTGGGATTTTTTTAAAAAAGCATAATTAAATCACAGGAAAGATTTCTAGGTGACAGGTAAGAGAAGCTGTATAATTAGACATGTCCAGAAAAAGTCAAATAGTGGAAACTAGTAATCCTGAAGGAAGGTTGCCATTGTCTATGCTGACACCAAATGACCATCTCATTCAAATGTTCAGTTCATTAAATAGTCACCTCCTGCTCAGCTTCTGCAGCTGAGCTCTTACTGCTCTGTGTGGAGTCAGTGGAAATAGGGAAGCTTTTAATTAAGTGTGAATTTTGATTTGCTCTCTGAATAACCCTTTGACAAGGTATTATTCCTTGGTTTTTAAAATTAGCAATCACATGTGTTTCCCAAAGACAGAGGATGTAGCTGCCCACCAATATGAGTGAGTCTTTCTACCTGTGTCCATACAGGCTGCTGGCAAAATAGCTATGCTTTGACATGAACTGCAGATGTAATCCATCTTCTTGAAACAAAGAAGGGGAAATAGTTGCAAAAATAAGCATTTAAGGATAATTAATAATCAGTAGGTGTTGGAGGCTTGGTTACTGTCTCTGGTAGTTGAGGAGCTCTCCCAGTCCTCAAGGCTTTTCTAAGACCATTGAGAATGGCCTTTCAAGGACATTGCCCACTTCTCTCAGCACCTTGATTCCTGAGTAGGGCACAGGTGGTCAGGATTCCTCCAGTGCTCCAATTGCAAGGAGATAACTGTTAAGACAGTGCTTGCACTAGCGCTGTCACAGGCTTTGTAGTTTGCATGCTTCCCAGACCATAAAGATTCTAGTTATGAAAGATGCACTCATCGAGCATTTTAAAATCCTATTGTGTGAGTTGCCCAAGAGCCATCATAACCTTGCTTCTATTGTGTGGTCCTCAACAAATCACTTAAAATTTCTTTGCACATCTGCAAAGTGCGGGGATAATTGTTTATCTGTTATCTAGATACTAGATATTTTGAGGATTGACTGTTTGTGTCGCACCTTGCAAATAAGTGCTACAAACAGTAAATGCTGCTTGTTACTATTGGGATTGAAGTATCTCATGCAGCCAAGCGTAGGGTAGTATAGTTTGCTGCTTGCCTGATTTGCATTTATACATGCAATGAAACCAGGAAGGTGTTGACATAATATCACTACCTTTATTTTATAAATTTTATGGTTCTTGCAGTATAGTCGGAAATTCTGCATGGCATCTGCTACACATTTAATTACAAGGCTTCCGAAATTTTAAATATTCTATTTTCTCACTTTTTTCTTCAATGTGGCAACAGCATTGCATTTACGGCATTTTTCTAATAGCTTCATTTTGCTGAATGCATTGTTCTGTTTATTTCTTTTCAGGTTTTTATGTAATCTTAGTTGGATGTATGATTTACCTTTTATTAGTAATTATTCCCCCATTCTGTAAAATCTATGCAATTGAGAATTTTGGCTTCAGCATAGTGTTCTAAACTATCTGTGTAAATGTTTGAATAAATAAGTCAATAGCAAAGTCCCCAAAACCTCCCCTATGATGCCTCAATAATAATCTCTTTTTATCTTGCAAAGACTGCATTTAGAAAATGTTTTATTTCTTGCCTCTTCAACAGTCTTTTAATTCAGATATTCTGAAACGTGGTTTAATTCATTAATTTGTTCCTCAGCTATGAGACTCTGAAAATGGCTTTTTCTTTTCTGTTAAATTAGTAATAGAGATGACCATGAAAATAAAAAAAAAGCTGTCTGATATATAAATACATATCTGCTCAACATTTGATTTCAGACTCAAGAGGTATTATAATCCTAATCCCTCCCTCCAAAAATTTGAGGGCATGAGCTTTTGGAAAGACCTGTACTTACAGGTGTCTGTGTATATGCTGGGTGATGTGACTATCAGTGCAGGGTTATCGAACTGATAGTTTTCATCACACATACCATACCTTAGACATACAGATTTGATTTTGCATCTGAATGAATAAGTGAATACTTGTTTTCTATTTATATGTATACTATAATCCGAAATAAAGAATGAAGAACTGGAGGTAGATTTTGTTTTAGCAGAGAATTCTGTTTATCTGAGTCTCTCTCTTCTCACACTACTGTTTTTGTTGCTCAGGTTAATTAGATATGTCTAATTTTATATGTGAAGGAAAACTAATTTATAATTTAAAATACTGGCATAAGAGGCTTGGCTTGATACAACTCATTTGGTGATGCTGAACTTCTGAAAGACAATTTTATCAATAGAGCCGTGAATGTACAAATCAAGATTTTCCATCTTTATGGTGGAATTTTTACATAGACTTTAAGGAAACATTATCAGTTGTAACCTGTTAGAAAGTGACATGAGAGACAGAATTACTGTTCTTTTGTGTTGCAAACATCCACGACTGTAGAAAGTGAAATTTGAGAAACTGTTTTGAAATACAACTGAAATCATATGAGAATGGAGGAAAATTACATTCAGTTTTTGATTTAAAGTCCTTGTCCTTATCCTGCCCTTGATTTTACAAGATTAGGGAGTAATTTTGTTGAATAAGGCAAGCCAAATTCCATCATTTACTGGGAAAGGGACTGTGTGTAGCAAGATGTGCTTTCTGCAAACAAGTAGTGCATAGTACTAATTAGAAGGATGGAAGGAGGTTTTGAAGTGAAGAAATTTCAGAAATTAACTTTCAACCCTTGTGTGAGGTCTGGGTTTTTGAGTTCTCCATTGTTGAGCTTTGTTTCTTTGTAGCATGGGTGGTTGAAGAAAGGGTCTGATTTCCTCGTACACTGCCGCTGGCTAGGAGAGCTCTGTAACTGATAGAAACATACTAGTTTTTAAATTTCTCTTACTTTTCTGTAAATGTCTGGTATCTATGCCTTAATAGGGATTACTTTTATTTTACCTAACTATAGTAGAGGATTTTTTTAAATCCCAGGTGGAAGATTCAGAAATCTTTCCATGGCTTAGGCCCTCAACCGGGGCATATTTCATAGAATTGTAAAATAACTGGAAGGGACCTTTGGAGATGGTCCAGTCTAGCCCCCTAGCTCAAAGCAGGGTCAGCTAGAGCAGGTTGCCTAGGACTGCATCCAGTTTTAAACATCTCTGAATACATAAGAAGGCTTACTCTGAAAATCTCCTAGCACTCCTGAGGTTCTTTTCCTCCACGTCAGTAATGTACAGATATACAGATCTTTTGGCAGACAAGGTGTGGGTTCCAAAGGTACTTAGACCCAAATCAACAAGAGTATTTAGGTGCACACCTAGAAAGGGGTTTGTTTCAAGTCCTGTATTCAGTTTGGTCCATAACACCTGTAACTGTGTTATAGTTTATGTCAGATTTCTGCAGGGAAACGTTTTTCAAAAGTTGATTTTGTTGTAAGTGCTTTTGCAAACAGGTCTGACTTTCACTACCCAACTTGCCTACAAATCCCAACTAGGATTTTCTTCTGGCACAGAGGTAGTCACAGAAGGCTGTAAAATGTGTTTCTGAATGGATTTCTGTGTTCAAAAATTTTTGTACTAATGTGAAAGTAAGCATGTCTATTATTTGATCTTCTGTGTGTTTTTGTTTCAACTCTAAACAACATGGTATCCATGATTGTATTTCATAATTACATATAATTATGTAATTATATAAATTTTTTTACGACTGGCAGAAGCTTTTATAAAAAAAAAGGTTTGGTACTTTTTAAAAAATCAGATTTATAATATTTATACACACTGAATAATTGTTTCTCCTTCATGCTTTACATTGACAATATTTCTGGTAAAGCAGACATAGATAGAATGTAGCAATTTTTTAGCATAAAGGAATTGAATATAATCTCTGCTTTTCTGATTCATTGATTAACCCGAGAAAGTCCAATAGCTTAGGGTTTCCAACCAGTCAGAATATTCAGTGAAAGCTGATGATGACATAATTGAAGTTGAATATATTAATTTTGTCTTAGTGATCCAGAAGTCAATGCACATTAATACTGACTTTGGTCTGGGTTGGATCCAAAGCACAGTAAAGGGCCTAATGCTGCGAACAACTAAACTTTTTTCTTTAATTGTGCAGCTCCCAGACATTGTCAGATAGTGGCAAGCACATCAAGCAGATAGGTCTAATAATGTACAGAGAGTAAAAAGTTTCTTGACGGTGTGCAGAGATTAGTTTGTGTAACAAAAAAGATGGAATATTTAAAATAAGCTTATTATGTGCTTGTTTGCATTATAGCATATCCTCGAAGTCCTTGACAGTTTTGAACAAAAGTTATCTCTTCGTTCAAAATACAACAGTGAAATAATAAAATACAGTAGACCCCCAAATAGTCTTTAGTTCAATGAGCCCACGGAAACCTATTTTCAATTTACCTCTGACGGATTAATAGAAAAGCTGCATTTACTAGAACTGTCAAATTCTACATTTGACAGAAAACTAAATCTGTTTTAAAAAGAAAGAACAGCATAAACCTCATCTTAGATTTATGCTAGTGTCATTGAATTTAGGCACTTAAAAGCAATTTCAAGAGCAGATTTGCACACAACAGAAACCTGTAAGCAAATTGAAAGTGCTGTTTAGGATTCATAGAGGAACAAAATGCATACTCCATCTCTGACATAATTTGTCTTGGGGTTTATGAAATAATTTTTCATCAGATTATAATATTTAAAGTAATTAAAGATACAATTTGCTATTTAATAAACAATGTGTTTTGTAACTTCATTAAAGATGCTGCCTTTCTTAATTGTAATGGTCCAAAAGATTGTCAGTGAACTGTACATTAACTGCAGAGATAATAATGATTTTATATGCTAATAATTTTTAAATGAATAACTCATGTAGTTTTTCAGCCACATGGGGAAAATAATTTGCATTCCTAAAGCTTACTTTGGTATTAACCCCTTTGCTTGAGGAGAGTGGATATCCTTGTATAAAATGTTCATTTGTTTTACATTAGCACTAATGCAAGCACGTAGGACCCACTGGTGTGAAAGGATTAAAAGCAGCAGCATTAGACAAGCATGAACATTTCAGAGAGAAATCCTTGTTAGAGGAACCTATTGGGACTGTGTAACTTGATTTTCTATTTATTGATCTTGTTTTTGTTACTATTTGAAACTCTGTTGGGAGAGATTCTTCCTACTGTAGTACTGCAAATGCAAAAATATGCACCAAGCAGGCATTAAGGATTCATGTTCAGTGCTTGGTATATTTGTGTGCCTGGGTTGACATTAGTATAGGTCAGATGCCATGCCAGAGGAAACATACACTCCCTTGGGAGTATTTGCACCATTGGCTGCAGTTAATTTGAGGTGTCTTTAACTTTCTGACATATCTCTCTCATAGCCATCTCTTCATGGACTGAAAAGGGACATATCGTCCTACCTCATTGGTGCTTTAAGCATCGCAAAAAGTACTTGCTTAATATAAGAAGTATAAATTTCCCATTTTGAATGTTTTACTTACTCACCAAAAGAATGACCTTAAAAGGAGGAGGGAGCTTCTGTGCATACCTGTGCAAGTATCTGTACCTACAAACCAAGTACCTCACCCATGATTCTCGGTGACCATGTTTCACTTCATGTTCCTGACTGTTGGTTGTTGAGGAGGTATTTGGAGATCTGCATCACCAGTTCTCTGTCTGTTTTCTAGACAGTAGCTGTACAGCATTTGAGGTTCAACTGCATTATATTTCTGACCCAAAGTACCAGATTTAGTGCCCTGGCAGCAGAATGTGAAACATCCAATGAAAACTCAGGCACTTGATGAAAATGCTGTAATTAGCTAATAAAGACACTGTCTTGGAATAAAATTTTACATGAAATGCTGCATATGCTGATGTTATGAAAGCAATTCATATTTAATTAATGGATTAAAAAAACTTTAGACAATTTATCACTTCTGTCTTTCATTTACCTTTACTCAGAATAGGGTCTGGTCAAAGTATTACCTTGCTTAGTTATTTCCAGTATGTGAAAGTGTGCAGAGGTAGCTGTTCAGTTGCAGTAGTGTTTTTCAGTCAATCTACTTGTGTAGGAGGATATCAGTTTAACAGAATATTTACATGAAACTCCTCGCTACAGCTGCTTTTAAAAGGAAAGGCAGATAAATATGTGCTTAGTGAGAAGGACATCTATGTGTAGTGGGTAAATGACCTGAGTGAGAAAGCTCATTGACCCTCTGGCATGTTACAAGAGTAGCATATTTGTTGCGGTGTTCTGTACTGACACATGGCATGTGACAATCTGAGAAGATAAGGCCTCTGATGACACATACTTATTATTCACCTGCAATTATAAAACTCTCAGTGCTTTTTTTCTTAATTGATAGTGAACACTGGAGCATAATCATGTTGAAAGTGTCTCTTCAGAATGTTGCTTTAAAGAAATGAGTAAGAAAATCTTCTCAAATGTTTTGATAGGTGATTCATGGCACTGGAGCTGCTGACGAGGAGCCAATATAGCCAAGTCTATAAATACGCAGTTACGAGAACTCTGGAAACATGAATTCTGGTAGTGTGACAGATTCAAAAAGCACTTTTTGTACTGGAGTAGGTTTCTAAAGTTGCTCTCTTCCTGTTCTACATTCAGATGCCGTTTTCTAATTAGACTAATTGGCTGGCAAATTTGCCAGCTTTTAAATAAAATTAGTTTGGAGGTGACAGAACAAATACCATCAGAAACCTGATTTATTCTTTCTTTCCATTATAATTGTTTCTTTTTAACTGAGCAGAGCTAGGCTTTATTATTTCTAGGAAATTTCTGTTTAACTTACCGTATATGACATCTTTCCAGAAGAAATGAATATTGGCAGCCTATTTATAAACCTTTAAACAAAGTAATCATAATGGAATGATTGACCTCTACCTTACCTGCAGTGGCAGTAATGGATAAAGCTCTAGCAAATAACTGTTACCTGAGGTTATTTTAATAAAAAGAGCTTGCTTTAAGTCAGTACATGTGCATTTTCCTGTGGTTTGTATTGTCTTCTGAAGATCCAAAATACACTGAGGGTAATGAGAATGAATGATAGCTTAGATGTGTTCTTTCCTTGAACTGCTGGTTGTATTAAATCTACAGCTCCTGTGCAGACCTACAAATCTATAACATCCGCTTCAGATGCATCTGGAAACAAGAGGCTGCATTCTTTTATTCTTGGTCCAGAGATTAAAATTGATCACAGGAGACACAAGGGAGCAGATTTTAGTATCACAGCTCAATGTGGTTAACTGGGATGGTGCACGGCTTCTGTACTACTTAACTGTGCGCATACAGGTTACAAATATTATTGATTGCAAGGGTCAGGCTGGAGGGGAGGTTATGTTGTGTGATGCTATTTGGTAATTTTTAAGGGACAAGAGCTATGAACTCTCATAGCATCTGGGACAGGTACAGTTTAAATCTGACAAATGGAGATTTATGTTTGTGCGAGCTGGCAGAGCCCCTCAGGTAGAAATAATAAATGGAAATGTGATAGGGTTTTTTTTTTTATCATAGGTCAAATATTGTGCTGTAGAGGAAGGGAGAAAAAAGATGTAATTATTACCTTTTCATCAGAATGCACTGATGATAGGTTTTCAGTTGTAGATCTGTGCTGCAGGAAAATGAATAATGTTTAGAAGTCTTTTCTTGAGGCATCATTTTAAAATATATGTAGAGATGATTTACCTGAAGTAATTAAAAGTGAAGCGTAGGCGGAATGATACAGGAGTAATTACTGAATAAGCTTTATAGCATCTTTTTGTTCTTCCATGTGGACCAAAATGATGTATAAATATGCTAAGATTTAAGGTAAGACAATGTAATATGTTAGCAAAGAACTGGGGAAAACTGTTTGTTCCCTATAGTGACTTTTCATATGGAGTGGTAATTATTCAGTGGCTTTTGGAAGATGTTGCTGAATTACACTTAAGACTTCTACATATGAAGAAAAAAAAAGAAAAGGTGAATCCTTGTAATGTTTTTAAAATAGGAATAACCAGAAAGTCCTATATTTTGCAAGTGTTTCTTAGCATGTAAGATTTTCTTCTGGGAAAAGTAAAATTTACAAGTATTTAATATAGATACTGTTACATCGGGTACAAGACTGTGATTGACCCAGCCTTGGTCAATCGTGGTCACTGTATTGAAACAGAATGGGAGCTATGGAAGTAGCATGAAACAGAGGAGTAGTAGTGGGTTTAAGAGAAACGTCTATAGTTAGATATTTCTATGATTCTTTTCTGCTCTGATTCATCAAATTAGGAAAAAATATTATAAAAATCAGTGTTTATATTTGTAACACCTGTTGGCTTTTATATTCCTAGTATATCAAAAATACAGGTTGATTTTAGGTAGTACAAGATGATGATGTCTCAGTATGCCTGACTGCAACTTCCTTGCTGTACAGTGTCTGAGATCTGACCAAAGGTATTATTCCAGGACATTAATGACTTAATTATTCCTCATGTATTTCTACAGGATGAATTTGCTGCCTTTGATAGATTTTTTCCCAGCTTTTGCTTTGCAGCAGTATAGAGGCATAGTATTTGTTTTTCTTCATGATGCCAAACTAAGTATTTGTGGTTTTGTCTTTGTGAATGTTTATCATCAGTTTTGTTCTCATTTTATCCATTCCCTGTATGTTTATTGTATGTAACCTCCACTGATCCAGCTTTTTAAGATTTTTTTTTCTCATGTTATAAACAAAAAATTAATATGAAGAGATCTTTTCTATGCTAACATCTAATTTTTCTTTGTAAATTTTAATTTGCTTTGGTTATTTCAATATGTCAACATGACTGCTTATAAACAGGGTATGTTAGACAGTTAAGTTATAATGAAACTGCTTGGAGGAAGATATTGTTTCTATTGTAAAGAGGTATTGTAGTATTTTCTGCTTTCTTTTCATGAGTCTTGCTCTCAGTCTCACAATCCAGTTTATTTTGCTTTCACTTCCACATTTTGGATTTTCTATACTGTATAAAAATCACTTTACTGTGACATATGATTTCTGAGATGATAGATTGTTTTGCGTCCTTCAAGTTACTGATAGACAGTCCCCAAGGAGGTGATCTCGCTTTTGTGCCCACTTCACTTCAGCACTGTTTACTGAACAAGAGTAAGCACTGGGGACAGTTTCTTTCCCTGTTGTGAGGTGCAGCATATCACACTGGCAAACAGTATCTGGCTGGTGTCTGGAGCAAACACAGCCCCCATGTGTCTTTCCTTTGGCAGGTCCGTGCTAGGAACAACACACTGGTAGAAGGAAGAAGGAAAGGAACTGACAACATTAGCATGTCAGATCTTAACCTTCAGCATTCCTTCTGTGCCTGATTCCAGAATGCTCCTGAATAATGACAGCTTAAGCCAGTGGTGGGAAGTGACCAAATTCCAGCCAGGATTAAAAATCCAGTTCAGCTCTACTGTAAGCAGACTAGAGCAAACTCTTTTCCTGGGTGGAATGCTACATTCTTATGGTAGAGATGGATTGGACTGAGACTACTAAATGCATTTTTGCTAGTGACCTTTTCAAATTTGTTGCCAGTATAATAAATGTTACCAAGATGACATAAGAAAGGTTTGCAGCACTATTCCGCTTTATTTTTTACAGCAGATGTTTCTTCAGTTACTCTGTATTTCAATTTACAGAACTCTTATGTTCTGCAAATCAAGATTCATAGCAAACTGTTTCAGTGCTTTAAGTCCTGCAATAAACAACACCAGGCAGAACAGAACCAGAGGGAAGGTAAGCAGACTTCTGCATCCATCCTTCTCTGTGATGAGGTTTACTTCATAGTGATCTTCACATTTCAGCAAGTTCATTCACCAGGACTACCAGCCAACTCCTAGCATCCTCAACTTGATTACTTCAAATATGGGGAACACTAAGTATCAGTTTCCAACCTGAGAAGAAAGGCTAGAATTACCATCTGTTTCTTAATTTAGGGATCTGTAAATGTTTGCCCAACCTAGTGTCACTTCTTCTAGTGTATCCTTTAAAGAATTACATTTTAAAAACACTTAGTGTACTTCAGTTCTGAGGTATGCATTTAAAAAGAATGCTTTTAGAGGATATGTGCTCAAAATTCTTGAGTTTAAAATCTTCTTGGTGCTTAACTTAATAACCAGATACTGAGATTTGCAAAATCATCGCATAATTTCTCCAGATCTTTGTTTAATTGTCTTGAAATACTGATGTTTTTCATTAAAATACATTATCTTGGTCACACTTGAGTGTCCCATATATTGAAAGCACAGGTGCCATATGTTGACTGTAATAAAATTAAGAACAGCAATCAAGACTAGAGGTAGGCAGTGGAGGTTTAGGCTAAAGCCTTGAGAAAAGCTGGACTGATTACAATAGAATCAAATTAAGGGTGCACTCTATAGTTGATGGGACTAATGAGTTATGGTTCACCCTTAGACAGTTAGGTCAACACTAGATGTCATCTAATCTGACCATGGGATCACTCAGTGTTCTGAAGACAGACCACAAGGCTGCAGTGTTTTGTGATCCACACTCAGACATACAACACTGATTGTGTGGTCATAATCCTAATTTCCATCATGCACATGGATTGATTCTAAATTCTGTCTGTGATTCCCATCTGCACTTTCTGATGTCTAGGTCTTGTGAAATTTTGGCTACCTCTAAACTGGGGTTGGACAACTGATACTCAAAGAGAAATTGGATTATAAGAACAAATTTAGTTCTGACTGATCTGACTCATTTATTCCTATTATTTCAATACCATTTGCAAGAGTTCAGATACTTGTTTCTGGGTCTAATTAAGCAGCACAGTAAGGTGTGAGACCTATAGGCTGCATTACTTCCAAGGTCAGCTACTTATTCAGATGTTTTTAAAAGATGTGGTATGGATATAGCTATTGAATTTAGAATGCACTGCAGCAATTGTCTATGGCTCTTGTTGATAGATGTGAAGGTTGTTCTTTTACATATGCTGTACACAATATTCATTCAAACTTGAGGGTAAGAAAAGGCTAACCCAAGTGTCTTGTAGTTCTTTTACTTTTTTCCTTTTACTTTCCATTTCCATGAATGAGGCCTTTAGCCATCATTAGGGGAATTACTTCTACAAACCTTGCAAGGGTACGTATTCCAAAGTAAAGAAATCATTAATAAAAACAGTGAAAAGGAGCAGTTATATTACAAAATAAATCTACCAGGCTTACAGAGAAAACAAATTTGAAGGAGCCACCTGCTGTGAGATGAGGCAGTAATCTCAACAGCAGGAAATAAAGGGAGAGAGGGAGAAAATACAAAAAGCATAGACATTAAAAAAGTAATTAAAACACTTATCTCCATCAACATACATAGCAAACAAAAAAAATCAACCACCTAGAAAACACACTCTATTGAACCTCACAACAGGAAATAACAAAGCTGTCACCATAAAAAAAATCTCTAGCAAAACAAGAGAGATTTTTTAAAAATACAAGCCTCAAAAGTATTTACTAAAGTGTTAATCACTAATGGACTGACCTTGAGAAAAGCTGAGCACTTGCAGAGCATTTGTAACTGTACTGGGCATCTAGTTTTTCAGAATCAAACCTTTAAAATGTGGAGAGAGTAACTCTTTAGATACCAGTGGTTGTCCATTCCATGTATGGTGAATGTCACAGCATGAATTGTAAGGGTGTGTTTAGTATAATCAGCCATGTGGTACAGCTTCAGTACCTTACTTGGATTATGCAGTTCAGTATAGTTCATATCTAAATTGTTGTGTAATATTGATCCACGGACAGCAGCATAAGCAAAATGGATATGAATGAATATGACTTCTTAGAAACAAATAGGTAGAGCACATGCCACTGCACACAAATAGGTTCTATCATGTCTGGAGAAAACTGTAAATTTGACAGTTATGAGAGTTTACAGTTTCAGTGTTATCTTTAAAGAAAATACTTTAATATACCTAAAACTCATTGTCCAATTTATACAATTCGTGGATGATGTAACATTAAATGAAACTGCTTTAAATACATAAATTTTGCTCTCCCTTTCCTCAGACCACAAACTAGACTTGTTGAAGAAGAACAGAGCATTCAGAATTATTAAAGCATGCTTATGCTCTTGGATTTTACAGTGTGTTCTTTCTTCTCTGCCAGGTACCTTTGTAGTCACAGTCTAACCATATGGTACCTGTAGCTGCAAGTCTCTGGGCAAGTGTGAAATGCCATCAGATGTGTTACATCTGAAATATTTTTGTATAGGAGCACAAGGAGCAAGTTGGAACACTCAGTGTGTAAAAGGGCAGGAAGATGGGACAAAATGGGTACTTTTCTGTTAATTCAAAAGGACCCTTTCAAAAGGCAAATGGTGGATTTAGAATTTACCTTTAGAGAGCAATTACTTTAGCTCTGTATATACTTTAGCACATCTTTTAAAGAAAATTTAAAAAGTATTATAAACTCTTATCAGATAATGTCAGTTCCTCTCTGAAATTCCTGTCAGTCTCTGGCCATCAGCCTTCCATGGCTCCTTTGCCCAGGGCACATGAAGGGGCACAGTCTATTCCTGAAGCTGGCCAAAGGTGCGAAACTGCTGGTGTGGAACCTGTGCTGCCTCATGGCTGGACTGTGTTCAAGTTTCTGGGTCTCAGCTTGTCTGGGCTTAGCCTCTCGGGTGTTATTTCAGGAGACTTGCATTGCCATCGGAGCAGATATGCAATAATCAATTGTATGTTTCTTCTGTCCAGTTTCGTATGAGATTCATGGATTTTTCTCGTCATTCTAAGGTAGATTCTGACAGTTGAAGGCTTTTCACCCAGTCCTAGGATTTCCTGTAATGGAAGGAAATTCCTGCTGGGAAGGACAGAAGAAGAGTTTTCCTTGTAAATGTGATTTTTCAAATCTAGTTTAGCTCTGAAACATGAGCATGGATATGGCAAAAGTTAGAAAGATGTCACTACCATCTAACTTTCCAGCTCCAAATCTGTAGGCCAAGATAACATTAAAAAAAAAATAAATCCATAAATTGGTAAATGGGGTTTGATGTTGGTTTTGATTTGCTAGTTTTAAAAGGTAGAAAAAGGAATGTGCATAGCCAGTCAATCCCATTTTCTTTGTTTCTTTTGGATTGAATTTGGATAAATTTATAAATGCAATGTCATTTCAAAACAAATTTAAAAGATTCAATATAAAAATGCCAAAAGAAAGTGTCTTGGATTTTAAAAAGTAATTCTTGGTATTTTCTAACACAGATTGCATTCACCAGCTTGAATTTACATTTTTACCTGAAAGTAAGGGTTTGGTAAAAATAATTCAGCCAATTCTGATCTTGAAGACTTTTGTCAGGAAAGCAGCAACTAAGAATGCAAAGAGAAAGGATGCTACTTGAGATTTCCTAGCTCTTAATTTGTTTCCCTAATTCAGCTTAACTCTTTTCACAATTTAGTATTACCACAATTAAAAATGAAGCAACCCAAACTTTTCAGTGGTTGATATGAGGAAAACCAGAAAAATCTCACAATGCTTTAGTTTTGACCCTGTAGGCTGCAGCATGTTTACATTTCAACTTCAGCTCCATTTTTTTTTTTTTTTTGTCCAGAGATGTGTTTTCAGTCAGCTGCCAGTGAAAACTACATTTGGTGCTTATCAAGGATCAGGGCTTATTTTGTGTGTCAGTTATTAAGACCAGTTGAGAAGTTCATTTGAAACTGCAAATCTGCCCAAACATGTCTGATTTAAGTAGTCCAAACAATAAGTTCAGGTTCACAATGCATTCCTGTTTCTGGGGGAGGGAATTTGATCAAAATAGGAGAAGAATGTGGTGTTTGTACTCCTGCTTTAGTTGCCCTTTCCAGACCAGGCTCGTAGTTACAGTAATAGCAGACTTAGCTGATTGATGTGTTGACATGCCTTGATTTATTTGGTGCAGCAACCAAGTGCTGCTCCGCATGCCAATCCCTTACATTGTCTAAGCATCATTCTTGTATAGTGCTTTGTATATCTGACAAATTTACTCTGATCATTTAGTGATTCATATCTCAACTGGGCTAGGGAATTGTATCTAAATTCTCTTTAAATGGAGACCGTGGACTTGACACTGTGACTTGACATGCATCAGCATTGTGAGAACAAAGAGTACAAGATCTTGATAGGAAGAAGATGATGTTTTTTTCTTATATATATATAATATATATATAAAGGAGGTTAAAGTCTGTGTTTTCCAAAGTCACTGTTTTAGTGGTTAATGACTTTGGAAAGTATATGGTATGTCAGACATGGGAGAGACACTTATGTTTAGGTATTATACAGTGGAGAAGGGGTTGTGGGGATCAAACGAAGGAAAGAAGGAGAGAAGGTTTCATACTAAGAGAGTAGTGGTGCTTACTGAGAGATGACTGGAGCATCTGGAGATGAAAGGCAGAGCATAGCAAAACAGAGGGTTAGGAATTGAGATGAATTGCTTTCTACGCTGTACTGACCCAGATTGGGACTGTCTAGATTAGCTTTTGCAAAGCTGAACTAGATCTGTCATGCAGGCTGTTATTTTCACAATGTTTCTACTTTCTCTATTCTTAGTAAATGCAGTTTTCCACAGCACTTGAGGCTTCATTGCGTGGTTTGGGTATCAGTTACTTCAGAAGCTTCTTCCCTGGCATAAGCAAGTAAAGGAGAACTGAGGCTTGGGGAGGTCCAGGGTCTTGGCTGCAGAAGATGAGGGGCTGTGCATAGCTCTCTGCCTCTATAAGGGTGTGCAGAGTGTATCCAAAAACCACCAAGGGAGTTGCATGTCTAGGCTGCCTCCTCTTGGTTGCCTGTCAGAAGAGTTATTCTTCAATGTAGGGGAAGGAAATAATTGTTTTCATTAGATTTTGATACAAGTTATTTAAATACAGGATATGTGGAATTGTGAAAGATTGTTACAGGACAAGAAATACCAGGTAATAAAAAATTTTTAAAAAATCCTTTTGTATGGATTTCAAGTGGATTTGGAGAGCAGAAAACTTACTACCTTGGCTTCAACCTAAAACCTAGGGAAAAGACCTCATATTTTTCTAAGCACTTTTTCTTGGGTGGTTCTTGGCTATTTTGTACTGTTCTGTCAGTTCCCTTTTGCTAAAAGATCTCTCTGATTTATCTTCAAAGGGTATTTCTGTTGGTTCATTATTTTAACCCAAATTGTGTCTTTCATACATGACTGGGTTTTCATATATTTTATTTCTTCTCTAAAACCATTTGCTCAAAACTACATTTTTCCTCTGCAGCTGGTTTGTTTGTTTGTTTTTGTTAAATATTCTCTCCCAAGAGACTGTTGGCTATTTATCAGTATTCAATCTCTCTGTAAAGCATACTTCTGTGGGGTGGACATTTATTATGAAATGGTGTCTCTAAAGGGGATCTTATCTGTTCTTGATCTGTTTCTCTATTTGCCTCTTTCTTAGCTAGTGGCTTTAAGAAGTACTCAATCTCTCTATTTTAACAAAATTAAATGCAGTCATTAAAATGGCAAATAGCAAAAGGCGATGCATTAGAATCCAGTACAATTTCCAGCAGATGCTTAGCAAAGAGCTTGAATCTGTGTTAGGTGTTTATAGCAATAAGAGAAAAAAATCCCCTGCATTTCCTTCAAATGTACTGGAAAAACTGTTTTTAATGGAGTTTTCAAAAAAATTAAAATAGTAAAATAAATAGCAGAGAATGCTATGTATGTTGACTACTTGTTAAGCTTCTGTTTGGTCATATCAGTCAGGCTAAAAATTATTGAATCCAATGCATTCTTAATCCAACTTCTTTGATTTCAGTGACACCGAACTAGTGATGAACCTGGACCTTGAACATTGCAACAGTTCCTTAATTATACTCTTTCTTCAGCCTATGTGAGCAAAATTACTGATGCTGTTAGAGACAAAATAGTTTTCATTAGGAGATCATAAAAGCGACAAAAATAAGTGGGAAAAAAATATTTGTGAGGGTTTCTCCTTCTGTTTGAATGGAGCTGTTAGGTAGAAAGGAAATTATCTTTAATGCAGGCTGCACATCTAACTAATGACAAGAGTGTTTCTCCCAGGAGTAAACTGAGCCCTCTGAACTGGTTTATGGATACCTCAATAGAAATAGTTGCATTACTCTGTCCTCTGCCTGCAGGCAGTCACTGAGAGCTTTCTCTGAGGTACTCTTCTTCCCATAGATAATTTTGCAATATATATGTAGAGGAAAATCTATGCCATTTTAAAAATAATTTCTTCAATGCATTTTACATATTGTACTTTCAATAGTACTAAGTATTTCTGGCTGCCTCTTAAGTTATCCATTATTCATTCTTCATTAGCTGAAATTCCAGTCTACCCAGAAAGTACAGCATGCAAAGGTCTTGAAGTTCAGTACGTGCTAATATTTTCTAACCTTATTTTTCTCAATATCCAACTGTAGATCAGTGTTGGTTTGAAAGTCAGGTGTTCAGCAACTGAGTCATGATTTTTTTTTCTAAGTAGAGATCAAGAGAGTGCACAATAGCATGAGATTTATGAAACGCAAAAATTTCAGGATATTTTTATTTGCTTTTTGGCTTGTAAGCCTTTTGAATTCACTGAGAGTATGTATTGTTTTGCTTCGCTTCACTGAAACTGTTAAATCTAAAAACATAATTTTTTTTTCTTGTATTTTATTAACTTCATTCAGGGATCTAGAGGTTTAAGAAACTTCCCTCATATAGGTCACTCATGAAAAACCACTAAGTTTTTTCATGACTGAGTTCTGATCTTATGCTGTAATGAGACAGATTTTTTGCTGCTTAAGTAACATAAAAAGACCCCAAATCTTCCCTACTTGGAACAGCACTCCTCAAAGCGCAATCCTACTTTGTTGTTGAGACTAACATGGTGTTAGTAGGGTTTTCCAAGAGGTCTCAAAGAGGCGTATGTTAGTCTTCTGCCATCCATGCCTGAGAATGGAGGGAACACAGATTGCTTTGCACGCTCCAGTTCTGCCTGCTTGCTCTGAGACTCCATGGTTCTAGTGTGATTTCCCAGCAAAATTGTTGACATTTACTCCATTTCAGTATGTAATTATTAATTAGCGTACTTTTGATAATATTTTGGGGTTTTAGATATAAATTTGAAAGTTGAGACTGTGTTGAAAACATCCTGATAGATCATCACATTTGCATGAAGAAAATGGTTTAACTTCTGTGTCAGCTGGGCTGGGTTTTTGTGCTGTCCAAATGTTCACACAGCAATGAGAAGATGTTACTTGCGAATTGGAAGATGCTTTTTGCTGCTTTCTTTTTACCAAAAGGTATTTGTTGCTATTAATGGTTGTGAAGTGAATCCTTGTCTGTATCCTACGGCTTCTGTCTAAATGTGTGCTATTAATAACTAGAAATAAATGTCAGCCAATAAGGACTTCGAGGTTTCGAGAAAACAATCAAGAATGGCAAAAAATGATGGCATACAAAGACTCACAGACCTATAGCACTGCCATTTGTCTTCCTCCCCTCATCACTTAAGCTGTTCATTATTGCCTCATTTGTATTATCTGCAGACCAGCTGAAAAATGCCTCAAAACAAAGAAAGCAAAACCATTTCACAGCAGTAAGAGTTACATTCATGGGCAGGTAAAGCAATAGGAGAAAAGCTTGCAAGTCTTCACCAGTAGCTTTGCTGCTTTTGCACCCTGTTCTCTCTTATCCTTTCCTGCGCTTGTTTTGTTAAGAGTTATATGTGTACACATGCTACCCAGCAATCTGATTTTCAAGTGCCAGTACTATTAAATGATCACCAGTTATATAAGGCTGTAAATGTGAAACCATAGTGATTTGTGATGTTCTTTTGGAAACATCTGAGGGTTTGTAAAAGTGCTTGTATTGAGGATGTTTTTGAGAATGTGTGTGTAATGCAAAAAATATGTTGGTCATTAAAATCTCTTATGTAATTCTGATGTGCCAAAAAAATATCTATTGTAGGTTTGCCAGAACCAAACAGAGACAGTATATTCCAAGGATTGAGAATGGATCAAGGATTCTACACATCTAAAGACTTCTTACCTTTGGTAGCAATGGCAAGTAAACCAGGTGTGTGATATGTTCTTGCTGTAATCACATTCAGTAAGTCATTAGTAGTTATTGATATATAAAACTGTTTGGTTACATAACAGCTCATCCATTTATGAAGCACCTTCCAATTAATAGATCTGGGACAGGGTTTTCTCTTGGGGAGTGACAACCTCAGGAGTATGGTCAGGAAATTCAGTCCTAGAGATTATAAACCAGATAGTCATATATAAAAATCTAAACACATGGAAAATCATCACCCCTAATAAGTTATATTTGTTATTTTGAATTATAATCAAAAGGTGACTTAAGCTTCACATTTGTATAAATTATCTTGATATAAATAGCATATATAAGATAGTCTTGAAAAAATCTGATATTAAAGAAGGCATTGCCAACATATATAAACAGCTGCTTTGTATATTGTTGATAAATTGTTTTACTTGATTCAAGTCGTGCTGCATGTTTTAGAGACACATTTAAATCAGCACTAGTTCCTTACCTAAAGAACTTGCAGTCTAAGACTCAGGACAACAGGAGTGTGGCAGGAGTTAATAAAACAACGCTCAGTTCGTAGGCACTGAATGCAGTCTTGTTTTATGCTTTTACATCTTTCTTGGAGTACAGAGATGGCTGCATTTGCTCCCCAAGGGGTATAGCTGTTTTCAGTGTCCTGAATGTGAAGTCATAAGCTCTAGATGTGTGATTTCCATGCCACATTCCTTCATGGTGTAGATTTCCCAGTGTGTTGATAAAAAGAAAATTAATGTACAATTTTTCTGGACATAGAACAGAATGTGATATTTTTCATATCATAGAATCATAGAATATGCTGTGTTGGAAGAGACCCATCAGGACCACTGAGTCCAACTCCTGACCCTGCACAGGACATTCCAAGAATCATACCATGAGCTTGAGGGCGTTGTCCAAACACTTCTTGAACTCAGACAGGCTTGGTGCTGTGACCACTACCCTGGGGAGACTTCCCTGTCACTTCTATTGCCCAATCACACTTTAGGTGAAAAACTTTCTCCTGATATCCAACCTAAACCTCCCCTGACTCAGCTTCATGCCATTTCTTCAAGCCTGTCACTGGTCATGAGAGTGAAGAGTCAGTGTCTGCCCCTCCTCTTACCCTCACAAGGAAGTTGTAGACTTCAGTCTTCTCTACTCCAGGCTGAACAGACTAAATAACCTCAGCCACTCCTCCTAAGGCTTCCCCTCCAGACCTTCACCATCCTCATGGCCCTCCTTTGGATACTCTTTAATAGCTTAATATGTTCTTATGTTACAGTGCCCCAAACTGCACACAATATTCAAGGTAAGGCCGCCCCAGTGCAGAGCAGAGCAGGACAATCCCTTCCCTCGACCAGCTGGCCATGCTTTGCCTGATGCCCCCCAGGACAGGGTTGGCCCTTCTGGCTGCCAGGGCACTGCTGACTCAGATTCAACTTGCCATGAACCAGGACCCCCAGGTCCCTTTCCACAGTGCTGCTCTCCAGCCTCTGGTTCCCCAGTCTATAGACACAAGCAGGGTTGCCCAGTCCCAGGTGCAGAATCCAGCACTCACGCTTGTTAAACTTCATACAACCACATATTTAATATAGCTTTTTTAATCTACAAACTGATTTTCATTTGAGCATTCAGAAATTTCTTTTAGCATCATATAGTGTTGCCTGCTTATTTAGTAGACTTTCCTTAAACACTGTTGAAGAATATATCTTCTGTGGCAAATTATTCTGCCTATAAAAGTAAAGTTTATTACCCCATTTTATGCAAAATATTTAGGAAGTGAAATTCTCCAGCCCATCTGTCCCATTTCTCTGCTGTTTTGATCAAATGCTTATTTCTGTCTGTTTTCTTAAGATCAAAGTGAGCTTAAATGGTTTGGGAGAAAGGGGTGGAGTTTTTGTTTGGGTTTTTTTAAGAAAGAGATGTTTAAAAATAAAACAGATTGAGAATATGTACTGCAAAACATTTGTAGATTAACAAAGTAAAAAATAAATCCCACAAAACAATGACTAAAAGTACTTTCTAGAATTCCGTGAGGACATGTAGTGCTTGTGTACTGTCACCTGACTGCATGAGGATCTATATACTGCGATCTGCATCTTTTAAAATGTTGCAAAGTAACACTCTTGATTTGGTAGGATATGTAATGATTTTTTTTTTTTGTATTAAGTCTACAATGAGAAAAAGGATGAACTTGGAAGAACTAACCTTTTCTGACTGACAGTAATAGATATCTCTTTGATGTTGTCTGTTAATTAACATGGTCTCTTTTGCTTAATTTTCCTAGTGTCTATCTGTATCTGTAGCTACCTCTTGCTCCCTAAGACATGGAATTTTAAAATAAAATATAAATATCCTACATCCCACTTTATCCTCTTTTTTCACTATGACAGTTTTTTAAATGATAGACATAATAGACTTAGTCACAGTAAAGTACATATTCTTCCTGCTTATTAAGTTCTGAATACCACCTGTTAATATACTTTTCTCCAAAAGGGGTTCCCCTTGCAAATACATAGATGTGAATTTACCGTGGGAGCAGCATGGTACTAAGAGCAAAATGGGCTGCTGTGACTGATCTGTTCTGGACTTGTGCTGTAATGGCACTCTGAGCTGCCATTCCCCTGCTGCACTTCTGCTTTCTCTACTGCTCACTGCCTAGTTTTTGTGAAGGATGAAGTTCATTAAAAATAAATGAGAAAAGTTTAGAGAAAATTTTAGACTTAAGAATCCTGTTACATAAATAGTAAATGCAATGCCATATACATGGTGGGGGGAAATGATAACGTTTGTCACACATTAAGCATTTTACAAATGGAGAGAGAGTATCTATATTAGGATATTGTTTCTCGCTCCATTTAAGCATTGTTTATATGTATAATACTTGTGTTCCACAATTACATATAAAAATCTGCTGCTGCTATAGGAGGATATTTGAGTTACAGTGCAATGGTTAAATTGCCAGCTTAGTGCCTCCTGACTAGAACTGTCACAGGCTCTTTGAGAATATAGCTTTCAGTTATTTATGTCCTTATTTTTCAAGTTGCAATCATTTGCCTAATCAACAGTTAGTTGTATTTAAACGTGATAAAGTGCAGTCTTATCCAAGGAACAGACACAGTTCAGTTTTATTTAAGTATTTCTTGTTGAATTGAAGCGAATGCAAGCTGTAGGTGACAAATACAAAATGTCATTCTCTCCGTGTAACGTTTTACAAGTCCTTTGTAGAAAGCCACTGTAGATTAACCATTTTCTCTCAATGGAAGATCCAGGAATTACTGGAATAACAATACTCTTTCTCCTCATGTTCGGCTACTGCAGCAAATAGCCTCTGAGAACCATGTCATAGCCAGAACAGTCAGTGCTTTATAGAAGACTGAGAGGACTAATGTTGATACACTATTACACAAAACAATTGGTCATCTTTTTTTTTTTTTTTTTAAACTGGGAGGATAATCAATCTGATGAGAGAGAAACTTACTTTTTGAATAAAAAGATCTCACAATGCTAGTTTCAACCTGACAGGACACACAATCCTATAAACGTGTTGTCATTTGAATTGTTTCTTGATAGAAAGGTGCAGCTGCTTAAAGTACTGACTATGAAATTATGTATATGAGCATATCTTAAAAGGGGGAATAAAACTGTCTTTAGGTGGAGCAGAATAATTTGATAGTGACACTCCATGCTTGGAAACTGTAAGATGCAATTTTACACTGCTTTGAGTACAAGTACCTTTTGAGCTGTCATGCAGAAATGGTTTCTCTACTTGAAAATGGGGGTTTCCTTTTATCTTTCAGGGATGTGTGCCTGTCACTCTCCATTGCCGTCAATACATGGAACTGTGATTGTACTTGGGGCAGGAGACACTGCTTTTGACTGTGCAACATCTGCTTTACGCTGCGGAGCTCGTCGCGTGTTCGTGGTCTTCAGGAAGGGATTCACTAATATCAGGGCTGTCCCAGAAGAGGTGAAATTGAGTAACAGCATTTATAAGAAGGCATATTGGTTGTTATTTCTGTGGGGCCTGAAAGTGTGCTGTGGGTGCTTAAAAGGCATCTATTAAAGGTTTTGTTTATGAAAGTACTCTTAAAATGTATGAATCTTTATTAAAAATCTGATGCTCACTTTTTATACTCTCAATGTAAATAATTTTCCGTGGTTGTATCTTTTTCCTGTAAAGTCAGAGATGTATTTGCAAACAGGGACTACAATTTCTTATAAATTAGAAAATGCAGTAAAATTTTGAATCTTGGAATCAAACAGCCATTTGAGTATTGTGTGTGACTCTATAGGTCATGGTTAGATCCTGGAATGATACCTTTTGGCTGCTGTTTCTGATGTGGCCTTGTGAGCCTATAAAATCTTGTAAAAAATTACTTACAGTGATTTTGGCTTTGAATCACTGCCAACAGCAATGCAGCAATGTCATTCATCACAAATTTCAGCATTCAATTTGATTTTTAGTTTGGCTTTGCACTTTGGCATTTATCAGGTCATCAGCCCATTTTGAAACTGACTCTGTTTTCTCAGTGTATCTGTACTCTGAGAGTTTTTATCAGATTAGATTTTTTTATCTTGGTAGTCTTTTTCCATTTTCATCTATTTGGTACATTACATTTTTACGTAGTTGAGGATATTAGGATATCTAATGTATCTTTATCATGATATTTGTGGTAGTTTGGTCATCTATGTCAAGAAGGTGGGCACCTTAGATCTTACAGAAGGGGAGTGGAGCTTCAAAGAAAGTAAGAGAGGGTCTCTTGGTGCATAAGTTACTTCTGTTGCACTTCAATTAAGAGTTCTAGACACAATGAGATTACTGAAGTCATTGCGGAGACTCGTGTGCTATTCAGATTCTTACTAAATCAGTTGTCACTCTGAACCAAAATCTTTGATAGCAACCTGGATAAATTCCTAAAAGTTGTCAATGTTTATGCTCATCCAATCATGCAAGGCCTTGAAAACAGTAAAATAAAAGTAGCTTCATGTAATGGCCATGCTAGAATCATGTCAGGTTGGATATTACATGTTAAAAGAAGTTGTTGTGTAAACATAGACAATCAAATTTTGAAGACTTTGCTAAAATAAAATGCTGATTGACTTAAGCAGTTTTACCATGGCAGAGATTCAGAAGATCTTGTCTGGATTGTCACTCAGAAAACTGTTGTTTGCACATGGTAGTCAGTATTTAATAAAATGTTAAAATCACAGTAAACACAAATCATGGCATGTCCAAAGTAATACTAGGACCCTTCTTAAAAGAGACAGATAGTTGCATGAGTAACTCCTTTGCCCTCAAAGGAGTTAAATATCTTCAAAGTAACAGAAAAATAAGAAAATATATTGGAGAAATATTTCCCTTGAAAATCTACCTAGTGCCAATGCTTGATTTAATAGCATCGGAGGCTCTGAAGCTGATAATAAGATGACTGCCTACTGGAGGCAGCTGACTTCTACTACAGAAGAATACATGGTAACATCTTGAGTCAAAAAATGTCTGGGTCGTTTGTTTGGTTTTTTTATAAAAGCACAACATAGTTAAAGTATATGTTTTATTGCTTCTGCTCTACAGATGGAACTTGCAAAAGAAGAGAAGTGTGAATTTCTGCCTTTCCTCTCCCCTCGGAAAGTTGTTCTTAAAGGTGGACAAATTGTTGCTATGGAATTTGTTCGAACTGAACAAGACAGTGATGGTAACTGGAAAGAAGATGAGGATCAGGTTGTCCGTCTGAAAGCTGATGTGGTGATCAGTGCCTTTGGCTCCATTTTAAGTGACAATAAAGGTAACCCTGACTAATGCGTTCTGCTAATGCTGATTGTTATTTTAGCTGCAGCCATTTCCTGTGCTTTGACAGTTCTGTGAAATGGGTCTTCTAGAGGTTACACAGCTTGTGACTGCTGGTCCTCTTCGCAGGAATTTCTTTGTCTTTTAGGTATACCTCTTAGAAAAAAATTTGACAGTCTGGTAACAAAGCAATTTTCTGTGTGTTGCTGTATAGAGCTGGAACTCAGAGTAGAGGTACAGTTGCTCAGTACGTGTATTTCTTTTTTCTCAGTGCCAGTGAGATCTCAAAGAATACTATTGGGAATTTCTTCTGGTCTCACTAATTAACTTTAGAGAAACTCATTATATTACAACTTTAAGCTGAACTGATCTGATCTCTTAAACTTTTTTTTTTAACCTGCCAAATTAAGCTGGAATTAAGATATTAATTATTCTGGTTCAGGTGATCTGGGTATTACTCATTACTTGTGCATATACTATGTGTGACTTCTCTCATATACAATATTTCTTAGTTGCACTTCACAAGCTTTAGCCTTAAAAATTAAAAATTACATAATTCTATATTAAAGATACAGAAATTGTCACATTGATGACATTTCAGAGATTGAATGAATTGTCTGCATATAGCAGAGAGATGAAGAATATAAGTAGAGCTAAGAACATGGGAACTGAGCAGAGCTCAGACCGTTCTCTTCTGACACAAGGTTAGACTTAAAGAGTTCAGACACATACAAGAAACATGCCTCAAAAATTAAAAATTTTGATGCAGCAGAAGACACATCGATGAAATGAATAGATCTTCAGCCTGGAGGTGCTCATCAAGGTTAGCAGGTTCTGAAGGCCTTAGTGATCCATGTGCCTACCTCTCCAGTGCATGGCCATGCCAGCCAATTAGCCCGTAACATGTTGTCAGGGTCCTTTGGGTATAAATGCTCTGACAGAAGACTTGCAAGTGCCTCAGATTGCACAGGACCATAAAACTTCTTAGCATAATGTGGTTTTGTGAATCTTTTTAATCGAGGAAAATGGTAAATCTAAAATATCCTAAGCAGGGTCTGAATCTGAATGGTGTACTCAGCGCTTCCTGTTCTCCAGCCCGATTGCATACAATGGTAAACCATTGTGCAGCCATGAGAAGAGTCTAAACTCTCTCCTTCAGCAAAAAGGATAAACCTGGTCCTTCTAAAAATTTGTGAATTCCAAGAGCAGTCCTATCTTTTGTGTGTTACTATTGCTTTGGGATAGGTTCTTGCAGCCTAGGCTATTACCTAGACAGGAACTGCACCCAGCTACGTATGGTGCTAATTACTCAGGGCTGCCTCCTACCCTGCAGCTGCCTCCTGCTCTGAAGGGCACACGAGATGGTCTGTGTCTCTTGGAAAGAACACACTCCCATTCCACTTGAAGCCATATTGCTGTATAGCAATTCTGGCATCTGTGTGGGTCGTGTTTTAGGGCTCAGTTGAACCTCCAGAAAGCAGGGAGAAGAAGATTAAGATTTTTTTCTTTTTTTTCTTTTAAATCTTAAAGAGATTCGTTAGCTACTCTGACAGTGGAGTTGATTGACTGAGAATTTTGGAAAACTTTGTTGATGTTGTTTTTAAAAACCCTGTGTTTAGGTTTTTTGTAAGGTTTTCTAGAACCTCATGTGGTAAATCAGTATTAGCCTATGCAGTCAGTATATTTTGTTGTGATTCATAGACCCTATGATACAGGAGTGATTCTGTTTTCTCCCACATTAAAAATTACTTCAGTTAAAAGGTTGAACTGACTGTGTTGCTTAACCATAATACTGTGCTAGTCTTGTATTTCCTAGTATGCATTCACTGTCAAAATTAGTTGTTGTGAGGTTTTTAAATAGGAAATGGAACGGAAACAAAGTCATGCAGTGAGTTGATCATGAAAGAAGAGAGTCATTTACCTTGGGGGTAGCAAAACCTCAGTTTCACACTGTATTTTGGATGAAACTGCTGTTAGAATAGCAGTCAAATTAAAAGGCAAAATGCAGGGCATTTGTTTTTGGATGTTGTGAAAGTGAAAAGAAACTAAGACTTGAGTGCATAAAATGTTTATTTTGAGCATACTATTTCAGGTGCTTAAATCTTTGGTTTTTGTTTAAACCTGTCTTAATGAAAATCAAATTTGGTTTTCACCATTGAGCTGGATTACAACCAAAACTCCAGGCTACCTCAATATACATAGCAAAAAGAAATGAAAAAGAAAACAAAAAAACCCCAAAGAAACAAAAAACACAAATCAAAAAAAAAAAACCAAACAAAACACAAAAAAAACCAACCAAAAAACCCCCCCACAACCAAACCAAATAAAACCAACCCCCCCCACAAAAAAAAACTTAAAAACCACAACAACACCGAAAATATCTTATCTTCTTAGTGTTTTGTTGTGAGTGGTTGTTTTTTTTTTTAAGGGTTTTTTGGGGTTTTTTTGAGGAGTTTTTTTTTTAGGAAGCACATTTTTGTAGTCAAGAGATTGGAATATTCAGGCATTCTACATCAAAAGATGGAGATGAAAATACTAGAGGTATTCAAAACTGGCCAATACCATGAGCAAACTGATCTGACTAGGAACTTGATCTAACTTTTGAAGAAGGGAATGGACTAGGCAACCTCCAGAGGGCCCTTCCCATCTCAATTGTTTTGTGACTGGGTGACTCAGATGCAGATGAATAAACGTGTTAATTGCTGTTCATACAAAGAGCTCTATCAATTGACCTGATTCATAAGGTACATCAGGGAACTGCAAATGCAGTATTGGTATGGGCTAAGGTAGCAGGTTATGTCCTATTAATATTGTCAAATGCTGATTCTTCTGATACAAAAATAGAGTGATTAAAATCAAACTTAATCCCAGTTGATCAAAGTGTTTGGGGCAGCCTTCATGCTCATGTTTGAAAGTTTTATAAGGAACCATAAGCATGTGGGAGACTGATGTTCTGACCAAAAATAGCTCGTAGGTTAGAAAGTTTTTTCTAGTCTATTATCCTCAACAAGATGTTTCTTATTCTTGCATGATAACTCTTAAATTTGCAACTGAGATACCATGCATTCACAGTAGGTATTTAGTCTTTTTTCATTTGTTAAGATAAAATGCTGATTGTGGTTTTAAGCAACAGTTCTAGTGGGTATTCAGCCTCTTATTGGGAATCATATAAATATATCATTAGTTTAAAAAAATGGACTCCTAAATCCATTTTATGCTTGTGAAGTTGCTAATAGACAAAACAGAAGAGTTGCCTTCTAAACTGTTTTAAGAAAATTACCACTTTCCTGAATAAAAAAAATCCCAACAAATTGTTCAAATTAAACTACTGCAGATGGAGTAAGAAAAATGTTTTACTTCTTCTTAAAAAAAACCTACCAGATTTTGCAAGCACAAGACGCTTTTTTTTTTTCACTGCGTTGCTTACCAAAACCTTCGAGCCATTGTAACTGACCCACATAAACAAAGAGCTGTGAGAGAAATTTTGTACTTTTCGTTGCGTTCCTGCTTTTTTGCTTAGTTTGTTACTTTGGAGACTTGTGACATATTAGTGAATTACTGAAATACCTTCTGTCCCTGTTCCGAATTGTAACTACTCAACATACACAAATATAATTCTGTGTGCTCCATAGCTATGTGTGCAGCCTCAACATCCTACTTACCACCAATCCAGTTGGTTTTAGAGTCTGAACTTTGAATAACCCTTTTCTTGTATATTTTGTTCTCATAAGCAAAGGAAACAATATTTTTGGACTGCAAAATTTTGCATTAGAACAAATGTCCTTATTCTGATTTATTTTCATGATTTTCTGAGGAGAACCATGGAGAAATTATGGAAAATAGTACACTTGTTCAAAATGCACTGCAAATGCAGTGCAGAAAAGGGACTGAGACAGGATAGGGAACTGGCAATGTAAGCTTAGTTCAACACTGTTTAGCAGGCAGCAGTAAAGAGGAAGTATTCCATGTACCAGAACACTGAATCTTAGCATGATAATGTCTATTTTATTTTCCTGGAGAGGCAAAAAAGAGAAATGCAAAAATATCCAAGCAAACTCCAAATACCACCTTTCTAAAAAAACCCAGAAATTGTAAGTTATTTGTGAGCCAAAATATGTTTTATGAAAAATTTGGTAGTAGCTGACTATTGCATCGTGAGTGAAGGACAAAATTTTATTTTGCAATTCTGGGAATCAGTCACAACTTTCAGATATTTTGCTTTTACTTTTAGTACAACTGTCATCTTGCTTGGAAACTATAGCAGCAAATCCCAGAAGGCTCCTCGAGAATAGTTCAACATACAGCAAGGATAACTTTCCCCAAGTTGTTTACAATTTTATTATTTAACCCACTTATACCTAATATTTTTTTCTACAGTTTGAGAAGCATTTGCTAGAGAAAAACGGAAAATGTTTGCAGAGCTCTGACCTCATAAGTGAAAAAGATTTTAGTTTTCCTTTGAAAATGGCACAGAAACCAGGGGTTCCAGAACCTGGAAGGAGTGTTGAATTTCTTCATACAGCCTGCTCACACAGCTAGCTAACTTCAACCTCAAAGTACCGAAGCCTTGACTATCTAATGGAAGAGTAGGGGGGAGGAAGAGAGGCTATGATACCCAAGCTGGGAATGCCCATGGGGGTGACCTGGCATCTTCCTGGTGGCACAGCATCTGCCTTCCACCAACAGAATAGGTTTTTATTCACTCAACTTGTAAAAAAATGTTATATAAAACTGCAACATATAGATTCAAAAGATTCCTATTGAAATAGATAGGAGTCTTCCTGCTGAGTCATTTGGAACAGGATTTTTCTCCACAAGTAGGTTTACTGAATGAGTTTGAGTGCAGCAGTTCCATGCTCTGAAATGATTCCAATTTCCAATATCCAAAAGTGGCTTCATGATGACTTCTAAAGCCCTGCTAACTTAGAGCACAAATCCTGCTCTTTCAGCTGATAGACATCAGTACCCATTTGCTCGCTGGTGACAGGCAGAAAACAGTCAGTACCAGCTTGCAGCAGGATCCTCTCCAGCATAAGTGGACCCAGCTTTATTCAGTCAAACCACTTTTTAGTCCTGAATCAGTACAATAGTGGGATAGAGAATGTGGGAAGCATGATTGTGACTTTCTTTGTTTGCTGGGCATTTAGGCTGGGCAGTGTCAGCAGTTAGTCTGTTGGTGCATGTGACAGCTATAGTTATATGTTTTAGATTAAGGAAGTTACAGTATATTTGTATTTTTCAGAAGTAATGCTACTATTCACTTTAAAGGAATTCTGTAAGATGGATATCAAAAATAACATTAATGAGCTACTAAAGCTAAAATTACAGGAACTTATGAAATTGGTTAAACATAAAAACCATTAAACTGTTTATTGAAGCTTCACAGATATACTGCAGCTAATGAGCATTTCTGCTATTTAAATAAGCCCAAATTGAACACACATTACATGGATGCATAATTAGTCATGGCAGTCAAACACACAGACTCACTTTTAAAGCTTTATTTGAGGAATCTTTTCCATTTGATTTGTTTTGTTAATTAAAATATTTTTTCTGTATTCACTTATATTTTAATATTGTTTCTGCAAATGCTCTAATTTGCTGCTGCATTTCCATTTGTGTTTGTTTGCTCTGTGAATATAACAAATTTGGAATATATATTCAGCACTATCCTTTTGTTTAGTGTTATTTGTGTTAGCATCACTTGATAGCACTAGAGTAATTAAATTGTATGTTGTCTTTCATCCAGAAGGATCTTTTCAAATGATATATAATGTCTCACCAGGCCATGGAGGAGAGGAATACACAAACAGGAGACTGTAGTTTGAATTTTCAAGAGAAAAGCTATGTTAGTTTCAAATTTTGAAGGCTGTGAGGGTGTAGGGTTTTAAAAGACGCTCTTTACCCCATCCCAAATCATGCAAAAATGAAAACATTAGGTATCTAGTTTTTTATTGTTCAGTGTCAATTACCAGTGCAGAGAACCTCAAGCTCATGTTTGGCTCTTGGCACTTAGACTCTCTCTCACCCCCCGCAGGGGCAAGGAAGGGACTTCCCTCTGTGAAGAACACAGTTCTCCCCTTCTTTCTGCAGGTGGTGTAGGGGGTGGTCCCTTCAGCCTCACAGTTGCACTGGGTACCAGATCCAGATTGTTAGGATACTAGGAAATCTCATACAAAATGCTTTTAAACCATCCCTTTCTTTTTACATAACCTAAATCTTGGAGATTATAAAAATGACAGAAAGAAATAGCTGCTGGATACCATGTCAGCCTTGCCACCAGGGAAATATTCTTTCCCAGTCTTAAAAATACTGATCAGGCAGACAAATCCTCAGGCCCTGGAGAAATGTTTCAGGTGAAGATGTGTTAGGCATTCTTTGCACTCAAAAAGCTTTTGGTATAATTATGTCCAGACAGCTATTTTAGCAAAAAGCAATTCAAAGAAAGATTTGAGAAATGTAATAGATCCAGGATAACAGAGGTAATACCCTATTTTTCCACAAGATGAAATAGGTAGTCAGAACTTCCAGTTTTACATCATTTCTTCTGAAAAACTACCTCTTCAACAGCATGTTGTCCTCTAACACCTTTACTGTGGTTCAGTCCTGTCTCAGAGAAGAAGTCATCTATTAAATCCCCCCTACCAAATCCTGCAGTACCAAGTTTTCCTTTGTGTTTTTTCCAAACATGTCCTTACAAGCCTGTATGTATTTAGCTCATGAGAACTGTCTAGACCACATGCTGAGATGGTACCACTGCATGCAATATGTTATCCTATATATGACAAATATAAGATGATCAAAAGCTGTCTTAAAGCACTTACAGTCTGATACACAAAGAGACAGTTAATGTTTTGATTTATAAATATTACTGAAGCATTTAAATAAAACAGCTATCAGCCATTATCCACTCTTTCAATTTAAAAGAAAAAAAATGCAAGTCCCTAAACAAAAAAAAACCTTGTTTTCCAGACTGAAAAATGTCTCAATCTCAAGGTAGTGTTTCATTTGAATTTTCAGTAATTTAAACATTTTTACAGGAAACAATTTCTTAAGTTTTTGGCGGGAGAAATTAGATAGGTTAAATACATGTACTAGGAAACCTGCTACAGTCTTTCAGCTTGAAACTGTCTTCTGTGACTCTGGCTTCTAAACAGGTTGGAAAATATTACTTTGAATTCAAGTCCTCCAGGTATATGTCTGTAAATGTCAAGGGTGAGGAGGAGAACGTAGGAGAGACAAATAGGTGACAATGTTTGTGCCTTGCTTCCTGTTCAGTTATTTTACCCCAGATTATACACAGCCCCCACCTTGGAATACACTTCTAATATTTGATTTGAAGGTTCAGGGAGATACAGAGCCTTGGAAGAAAATCTCAGCACTATGATGGGCAAGAAAGATGTGTTTGTAGCTTGCTGTATACTGAGGTGTGTGCTGGGACAATACTGTGACTCTGCCCATTGTACTGGAGAAATATTTGTGCCTTAAACTGGCAGGTTGCTCTTTTACATATATGACATTGCAACTGCATCAGTTTAATTGACCTTAGCAATATGCATCTGCCAGTGGTATGTCCCTGAGGGACATTGCAATTTTAAACTGCATTTTATTGCAGAATCTTCAGTGCTTGTAGGTAAACCTATATAACTCCCCCTATTTTGATAAATACCATCAACATTTGCTAAAAATACTTATTGAAAACATGATTCTCTTAATTAAGCTACTTTGAAGGGCTTCGTGATTATAATAATTTTAAAATGTTAACACAGAGCAAGTAGTATATTTTTTCTGAGCATTTATGTGTATTTATTGACATTTATGTGCCATACAGTATAATTTTTTTTTTTATTTTCACATCTACATTATTTTAAAAGATGATAATATTTCATGTGCAGAATGCCTGATATACTGTTCACTAACAGGATGAAAAATATTAAGATCTCTTAATGCATGCTCTAAAAAAAGAATCAGGAATTGCAGTGAAAAAGGTACAAAATATATTGTCTTCATGTAAACATTTAATTTTGATTGTGTTTTATGGTTTTATTCTTAATATGCAAAACAAGTTTTGAAGTGAGCCTTTCTTCCAGGATGTTCTGAGTTTAAATGTTCAGTCAGGATGGTTTTGACTTTATTGAAATATGTGTTTTTTCAGAATTACATTTTCTAATTGTTATCAGCGTATATTTGACAGATTTTAGCAACAGTTTTTTCTTTCTTCCATTAACATATTTGTCGTTCACTTTAATTACAGTTAGAGAGGCCATGGCACCTATCAAGTTTAACAGATGGGGTCTTCCTGAAGTAGATCCAGAAACCATGCAAACAAGTGAACCCTGGGTTTTTGCAGGAGGTGATATTGGTGGTCTTGCTAACACTACAGTGGAATCAGTAAATGATGGAAAACAAGCTTCCTGGTACATACACAGATACATACAGGTGATTTTTTTCAGAAGTATTTTTCTCTTTCCCATTTCTATCTGCTTTTCGATACTTTTGAAAATAATTTCATTGTGGGTTTGATTAAATATACAGGTTTTGAGAAACTAATACCTAGATTATCTGGTGATTCGAACATTACAGATTCATTCAGCTTGGATCACATGCTTGAGTTTGGGTAGATGAACCCAGCTTTCTTACATTATCTTAACACTAAATCCAAGAAACATTTTCTTGGCCCCAGGTCTGAATTCCACTCAAGGGTAGCAAGCCTCCCTACACAATAGACACTGCGAGTAGAAATCCTAATTGGGTAACTGCAGAAAAGTAGTGAGCCCATAAGTATTAAGAAGCAAGATCTTCCAATAGTGCATAAAGTGAAAACTAAATACTGCCAATGTTATTACCTGGGAAAGACCTTTTTAGTTTACTAACAGTTTACAAAGCAGATTATCTACACTGGAACCAAAGTTTGCTCTGATGAGACTGATAAAATGGATACAAAAGCTTGACAAAAACTAAACACTGAATGCACTGAGGAAAATAATGCAAAGGAGAATTTACCTGAGAAATATGACTTTAAGAGGTACAGACTTGAAAAACCTGGTAACCACACGTTTCCTTTTGGTTCTCCTTGCATGTTGCTGACTGAACACCTCTGCCCTAATTTTTCTAGTAAAAGTCTAGAGGAGCTGTAGAGAATCTTCCGAGATAGAAACACAGCCTGTATGTGGAGAACCAGTTGACAAAATGTGTGTTCGTAGTGCAGGGAACTTTTTAGAAACATGGTACATGATTCATTCTCCCACATAAAGAGATTTGAACAACTGAAGTTGGGACTGTAACAGCTCGATGTCTTTCTCCCCCATCCATCTGCTCAAAGCCTCTCTGATTGCATGTTTGTGCAATTTCATGCTGTTGGGGTCTGATTTCACTTCCTAAAAATACTTCAACTGAAAGCTTGTTGTTAGTATCTGTGCATATTTTTTCTCACTTGTTCTAAAGCACTGTTTGTGTCCTGCCTTCTTAGACCCTATGAAAATGCTGAGTGTGAAACATCTTTAGTCCCTGATCTGCTTGCTTAATTTCCCAGTGCACAGTGAATTTGGATAACCATGATAGGGGGAGAGATGGTGATTCCTCTTTTTTGTCTCCTTATTCTACCTCTAGAAATACAGGCATCACTTAAAATCCTCTGTTATAACTTTGCTTCCTCCTCAAAGTTTGGGTTTCTTCCTCCTCTCTGGAATGTATTTAATACTTTGGAAAAAATCTGAATAGTCATGGCTTGAGAATTAGAATTTTAAATCAAGTAGACTTGTGATGTTAGAGCATTTCCGTTACCCTTTGCAGGTTTCAAGGCAGCTTATTCAACCTTACAGTCTCACCAGGAAGCTAATGGGAAAGCCTTACAGCAATCTTCACAGGAAAGTTTCCAAATGTCAAGTGTCACCTTTCCAGCTGTTAGATGAATGGGTTGCCCAAGGGCATTTATTTGGATGTGCAGCCCTTGTAAAATCTGGTTGCTGTGGTGCAGAATGCTGTAATTTGGCAATTTATTTCACCAGTGTTTGGACCTGGTAGAAATTTTAGTGACTGGAGGGGAGTTTGTTTTGTAAAGAAATTGTTTAGAGAAGGATAAGAGAAGGATTGTATTACCCTGATGTTTGTTGGGGTAGGTACATGCCACATGTGTGTGCCTTTATGTGCACATGTGTGCACACATTCAGTTCTCAGCTCTGTATTCTGGAAACTTCTGAAAGGAAATGAAAAAATAGCCTTACACGCTACCTTATTTTCTCTCTATTGTGAGCTTCTAAAGTAGGCAACTGTCCTGTGATCTTAGTGTCTGAATCGAGTACACATTAAATTTTAAATAAATGCATTGATACCATCTATATCTCAGTTACAGGAATAGGTAGCCATTTCCAAAATCACCAACTGTCTCAGCACCAGGATCTATAAATAATGCAGTCTTCATCAAAATAAAACTATTCCATAGGATTTCTCAGCCAATCCAAGACCATGACAAAGACTGAAACTCAAAACCACGATCCTGACTACTTGCAGAAAGCACTGTTTGAACAGCACGCTGCTTGTATCCCAACCTACTCCAGGCAAAAGGCTAAGTGAACAGATGGGCCTGATATGTGCCCTGAAACTCCAGTCATTGCAAGCTCTGGCACGTGGTCAAGTGAAGCGTGAGATCCAGACTCAAGGACTCTCCAGCAGAAATGCCTTATGTTCAAAACTGGGAGTTATTTACAGAAGCTTCTTGGCTGCTCTTATGCTGGAAACTTTCCATCATTAGTTGCCTAAATATCTCCTGCTTCTTAACATATTCCTCCCACTATATGAGGCGTAGGTTCATCTCAGAAATTGTTGTCTGCAGCTGTGTCAGGTTAGTTTCTACAAACATGACCGGTCAATGCCTAACCAAGGGTTGTTGTAGTAGAACCTGTTAGAAAATGTATACAGTCTTCCTAGAACCATTTTTTGCAAGTCATTAGAGATCAAAACAGAATCAACCCAATTCATTTAACTGTCTACTACTAACAACATTTTTGCATGGTTCAACCTTCTTTTGTTATTCCATGAATTATTCTAAGTGATTTATTTGGTTTGGGAATTGTAATGGCCTTCACTTTTGTCTGACATTGGCTTTATGATCTTGTGCAGAAGCAATGTAGGCTGCTGTTCTCTTCTATGCCTCAGCTACCATTCATTTCTTTTTGATGAGTGAATGGGATTTAATAGTATATTGGTTGTATTCAGGGTAATTCACGATTATTGCAGGACTAATTTCTAATTTTCTGTGCCTGCCTTGAGAGCAAAGATAGCTTCCAGTATCTTCTTCCTGGATGACTGTGCCAACCTTAATGCTTCACTCCTGCTGTATTCATACACTTACCTGTGGAGTGTTTTCCCATATATGGCAGTAAAGCTGCCATCTTCTCACTAAAATCCCCCTTTAAAAGTGACTTTTCTGTTCTAGTTCACAATAAGTTTTCTTTTATTTAAACTTATTTTTTTCTTTACTGTAATCTCTTCAGTGTGGACAGTTTTTTTATACTTTTCCTAGACTGAAATGTGTGATACACTTAAAGAATAGAGATCTGAATCTCAATTGATGTAATTTGCACTTAATACTATTCAGTATTAATTTTGAACACATCACTGTGTTATTTTGAAACACTATTGTATATTTGCTGTTTTTTCTTTACCTATGCTGTCAGAAAATATATCGACTTTGTATCTGAGGAGTGTTCTTGCTGATTCTTTATGAAGATTGACCATTCAGGTTGAGCATGCATGAATGTACAGTATTTCATAATCAATACCAGAGTTAGGTAGTTCCCAGGAAGCTTGTATTTGAAGCTGTTAGTTATGTTGTCTGTTTCTTTTCAGGACAACCACAGGACAAAAATGAACATCCCTTTGTTTAGCTAGAACAACATATGAAACATTAGCATGCAGACAAATAACGAAGTACCATTTGCAAAAAAAAATGGATTAAAGGCAAGTGCAGGAAACCTGGTATTTTAGTTACTTGCCTTTGAGTAAGCACTATGTCTGTTACAGAAACAGAAAGGCAGGAATGAGCTTAGAAAATCTTTGTCAAACAGGACAGAGCCCAGAGCAACGTGGTCTAGTTGACCCTGCTTTGAGCAAGGGTGTTGGACTAGATGGTCCTCAGGCATCCCTTCCTACCACAACCATTCATAGACTGTACAAAATAACATAGACATATTACCACAAAGTTAAATAATTGGAGAGAGGCTAGAAGAAGAAAGGGAGAAAAGACATGTTTTAAGATCAGACTTAAAAACGGAGAAAGCAGGAGTGAGATGAAAGTATTCAGGAAAACTCTTCCAGGCAGTAGGATTTGAGGCAAAGACTCTCTGTGAAAAATAACAGTAATACAACGACTTGCTTTCACAGTCTATCTTTGTTAAAGTATGGGAAATGGAGTTAGACCATAGCATTCTGGTTAAAAATTTTCTCCATCTGAAGGAAATTTATGTCAAAAATTGTATCGGGTCTAAAGCTGAGTTCCTGTCTCTCAGCCCTGCACTGCAGACCACATGCATTTGCCTCTAGGCAAATCCTGGGTAGGGTAAGGTAGGGCTACTGTTTGCAACATACTGTGGATTTTTCACCACCCTGTTCCAGTGTCCAAGAAATTGCCATGATTGGAACAAGTACCTGCAATATTGTTAGCTCAACTGGTTGGCATCAAATTAGAGGAAGAATGGGCCACACTTTTTGTCCTCTACTTCTAAAAATCAAGGGAAGAGTTATTATAAATAAACCCTTGCCTGCAGGCTTTCTTTTCCTATTTGTTTGTGCAATGTCAGAGAAATCCTTCATTATAGAGATGATTTTACTTTCAGGAAGCTATATAACATTTTAGCTAGCTGAAAGTTTTTCTTTGTAGAAAACAATGCATCAAGACTTAGTAAATTTATTTCTTTTATAAACGTGCTGAAAGGAAAAAGCAGCAAAAAATAAATAGAGCAAAAATGAAGTGATAGGGAGGAGGGAAATAAATCTGAAAAGATGTATTGCCACTGGCTACTGAACCTTCAGCTGTGTCCTGCCCCTGTGCATTTTTAAATACTTGGTTTATTCCATTGAAACGTCTTGTAATCCTCCCCCTGCCACCTCCACCTGGGTCACTTCATCATTAACAAACCATTAGGTACATTTTGTGGGACCTGGGTGTGTTTGAGTGGAATTGTTTGTGGTTTTGCTCTTTTGAAGGAAAGTAAAGCAGGAAAAATGGACCTCTACATATAGTTTGGGAAGTGGCTTATGACTAGTTTGAATGATGGAATGCAGGAGGCAAGGCCTATTTTCACATAGGTGTTGGTGAGAACAATTTTTAGAGATATAATTGTCCTGCTTAGGAAAAGAAACAGTACAATGGAACTTAAGCTGCATATTCAGCACTGTCTTCCTATTTGTCTGTAGCAATCAATATTTACAGTTGTACAAGCTATGAATAGTTTATAAGCAATCCACAGGCTGAAATGTATTCACAGAGAACATTTGAACAATTATGGATAGCAAATGAATTCACACTGTAAAATTAGGTTTATTGCTCACATGTGTGCATAGAGTGGAGCTGACCAAACACTATTCCTTGTCTTTCTTTACTGTCATTCTTACAGAATCAGAATCAAAGAATTTTTTTAAGAGTTTAGTGTATCAGTGTTTATTTCAGCAGATTTCCCCATACATTAAACTATGTAGGAGACAAAAAATGTGCTAGCCTTTTAAAAATGCTTTAATTTCAGCTGTGTGATCCAGGAAGTTCTGTTTTGTCATTGCAAACAACATTTTGCAGTTGGAATATTAGTTAAGAAAACAAAAAAGAAGTTAAAAATATGAAATCAAACCCAAAGTAATAAAAAAATACTTTTTGATTCTTTGTTTTTTTCTGCTTTTATTTGCCATTTAACAAAAGCTTTTGAGACGTAGAATGCCAGGCTTTTTGATTTTCTAATAACTCAGATTCTCCTGGTGTAAAAAAATAACTCTGTGGAGTGTGACGTAGAGGAAGCAGTGAGCACTTAGGAGGGAAGCAATGGGGGATGTTTGGCTTTTTATGAAGTGTAACTACATTGGCTGCTAGCTGAGAGAGATCATGACACTGAACCAAGTTTTGTCCCAAGTGTTAGGCATCTTTAAAAATTAACATTTCTCAAAATGTCCACCATTAGGGACCCATTCAGGTTTACATCATTCAGGCTGGGACAATTCCACTACTTTCAGAACTTTTAAGCCATCAGAAAATTTGGCCCCTGAATGTACCCTCTCTGTCTGAGGAATCAGAATACTGAGATTAGAATGCAGGCAATCCCAAAACCAAACAGGCACGTTAAGTCTCAGGTTTTTGACCAGTCTAGGAAGCAAAAGGCACTAAACCAAACAAAAAACTCCTCATTTTGTCAGTGCTTATTAATTTTCACAGGTAAAAATGGGTTAAGTAAGTTTCTTAAAAAAAACCCAACAAAATCCCCAAAGGTAGCAATTTGTAAGTGGCTGAGGTTTTCCTCTGTTACAGAAGAATCTTCCCCATACCTCGAGTAGTCCTGATGAAGAAATCTTCCTTTTAAGGATAGAAGAAACTACTGTGATCTTAGCTGTGACTTATTAGGAACACAGATGGTGTAGGACTTCTCTGTGTTGGAAATTCCTGCTTTATTTCTTTGTGATTTTATTGAGTCAACCATCTGAGTGAGCAAAGATTTAAATTCTACCCACCACATTGTGATTAGGATGCTGTTCAGTATCCATACATGGAGAAAGATTTTTCTCTCTGCAATTTTTATGGTATTAAATGCAACATATACATTGAAAGCTTTTCACTGACTCTTCAGGCAAAAGACTGTCTAAAATGAAAACAAAAGTGGCTGTGGTGGCACAGCAATAATGTGTATGATGTTCTTTGATCCCAAATCAGAGTCTAACTTTTGTCAATCTTGAAGTATTCATACTAATGCAATTAAGTATAAACCCAGTGATAGTTTTGCATATATTGACAGGTATGCTGATGTGTAGGCTATAGAAAATCTTTAAAACTGGGGGGAAAAGGTGCAGAGATTCAAAATACATTGAGTTAGGTCTGAGTGATCCTCCACATGATGCCTTCCCTCATTTTTCACAATTCCCTACACTTTAGATTGGCACCTGGGAAGAAAACTAAAAAGAATCTGTTGGCATACCCTGGGTTTTTTTTCAATCTCACTGCTGCTGGCTGCTGTAGGGGACAGAGCTGGCTGTTCAGAAGGGTTGAACAAACCTTTGTACTGAACCAGGCTATCAGTACAGGATATAAAATAAGTGTTTCTTTAGATGAAAAATAACTATTTCTTCATTATTATTATTATTATTATTATTATTATTATTACTACTACTACTACTGTTATTCAGTTATTTCCAGCATAACATAGTATTTCAGCATGAATACTATTTGGGCAGAAGATGTTGCATATGCAGATGTTTGCATGTTTTACTGCTTTGCAGGTCTGAACGCATAATAAAATACCTAAACTTTGGGTTATTGTATATTAATTATTCTCTTATCAGTGTTAATAATAAATTATATAAAAATTAATCAGCAAAAAATTCTGTGATTTTTGTTTGGGTTTTTTTTACAGTCCTTATACGGTGTTGCAGTTTCTATGGTTCCAGAACTACCACTCTTCTATACTCCCATAGATTTAGTAGATATCAGTGTAGAAATGGCTGGACTGAAGTTTCCAAATCCTTTTGGCCTCGCCAGTGCAACTCCTGCTACAAGTTCTTCAATGATTCGAAGAGCATTTGAAGCTGGGTGGGGCTTTGCTGTTACTAAAACATTCTCTTTGGATAAGGTAAGAAAATATTTTAAGGTGTATTTCGTGTGCAGCCGTTTCTTTGTTTATTTGAAAAATCTGAGTCTTTTGGGAATGACACTGTTGAATCCAACTAGCATAAAGATAGCAGGAACGGGTATGATACATTGCGTAGTTTGACTAGTCTGGGAGGTTCACCAGTACAGTGACACAATTTCTGGTTTTGTTTGTTGTTACATCCTTCCCCTTTATTCCCCCACCTTTTAATATTAGCCACCTATTAAGTGTAAGAATCTTTTTTTTTTAAAATACTGCACTGCAAGTGTTTTCTGTAAACGATCAGAATGCAAAGGGAATGAGTAACAGCTTTGTCACACAACTCATGAAAGACGGATTCTGTGCCAGGGACTGCCAAGATAAGCCATTGAAATTGAGTTGCAGTTGCAGTATGATAATGAGGCTGCAAGGTGGAGCTGGGTGGGTAATGGAAGAGAAAGATGGAGGCAACATAAAAGAAGCCTATGGAGACGAGCAGTTGTGCTGAAGCAGTTTGTAGCACAGTGACATTGGCCTTCAGTAATGTAATGGAAGATGAAGGAATTAGAATTAAATCTTGAAGGCTATGGCTCAGTGTGGCACCTTAAATAAAACATTTTGTGTAGATTTAAACATGTAATTGATTGTTTGGCCTGAGAATTGCATTCAAGATGGATTTCTTGTTGCTATGTTCAAAATGGCAAAATGAGAGTGAGCAAGAAGTTAAGACAGTGAAAGAAAATAACAACTTTGATAAACAGATCACAGAGAAAAGAAACAGATTTTGGGCTGGGATGTAGATATAGTTTAACTTGTAGAGAAAAGAAGAAGAACAAAGGTACATCCTTAGATATAGGCCTAAGTAACTGTGAATAATTGCAACGTATTGTCATCCAGTGACAGACAGTAGTGTGGGCTGAAGAAAGCTCTTGAGATTAATTTAGAAACAAGGGTCTTTTATTATTGGTTCAGAGATGGGATGTACAAGTGTAGTGATGGATGGAGACCTTAGCAGAAGAGAAAAGCTAGATTTACTCCTCTGCCACCTGTACATGGGTAAGTACCACAAGTGAATTAACTATAGCGAGTGGCCCTCTAATATGAGGAAGGTCTAAGGACAAAGTGTTGTGTTGCCACAGTGTACTGTAAAATATGTCAGACTGGCTTCTGCTGTCACTTACACCTGAAGTAGCCTTAAGGAAGTAGGTGTCCCTCTACATTGCAGTTGAGATTCCAATCTACTTCACGAGGCTTCTTATTAAAATACTTTTTATGACATAACTGTCATTCAAATATGTTTACAACTGACTTACATGTATAACATACTGTCAGCTGTAATTATTCAGTGCCTGGGCTACAGGCAACCCGTAGCAAGTACTGAGATTTATTTATTTATCAGTATTATTGCTGGTATGCTTGCAGTCCTGCCAGACTGCATGTTGATTACTGTGCATCTGAAGAGCTAAACAGACACAGGCTGAGTTCCAGCTTGGGTGGGAGTTCAGGAGGAAAGATGTGCTTGTTGTAGGAAGTGATACTGGTGCTCCACTAAGCAGCAGACTCTGAGTCATTTCTCAAATGGTGACTGCAAAGTGTTCCACTGTATGCCATGCTCCTGAGGTGTGACTCAGATGGAGATATTTCAAGGTTTTTTTTAGTATTTGTTGCAATAAGATGCAAAATATTGCTGATATTACTTGTTTTTTAATTTAATAAATTCAGAAAAGTTGGTTGAATTCTAGTTCAGTGATTGTTATTTCTAGCTAAGCTACCTTCTGATGTTCAGCAGGAGGCAGTACTTTCTCTGTGCCTCAACTCTTGAATCATGTGTTGCTGTGTGTAGTAGGACTGTGTCCCATCCAAGTACTACTTAGTTTTTCCACTGTTGTATTTTTCCTAGTAGTGTACTTCCAATGGGTGTTAAACCTTAGTATTTTTGACATGATTTGAGATGCTTGGCTGAGAGGTGCTGCAGAAAGAAAATTGCTTTTATTTATCGTAGTTATATGGCAATTAATGCTATAAAAATAATCATTTCAAATGGGAAGAAAAGCTCAGTGAAGTACAGCACTTCTTATGTGAACAGAGTATTACAGAAAGACTGCTCTTGTTGACTTAACGTTAGAATAAGTTGTTGGTAGAGAGTTTGAAATATTATAGATTGGCATTATGTCTTTTTTTTTTTTTAATCTTAGCTTCTGATTATGTAGACATAGATCTTGTGCAATGTTCAGCAGGGAGCAGAATGGTCTCTTGGGCTGTGGTACCAATGAAAGTAGGACCAGGAGCAAAGATTTCCTGGTCTAAGCCTGCAGAATCATTGGAAAGAGGAGGAGCTGCTCCCCAGACAGTACAGTTCCCAAGAGTGGAAGAGCTTCTGGGAGGAAGAGAGCTTGCTAGACACAGTTTTTGGCAGCTGAAGCTCCTCCACTTCAGCCTTGGTTGTATGTGATGCAAGCAGGATTTTGTGTTCATTCTTGTTGTCTAATTATTTTATCTGTCCCAGTAACACTTGACTTGTGGGCTTCCTTCTTGTTTGCAATAGTTAAATGCATAGTGCCTGTGTGGCAATGAGGAGCTTAGCAGCAGGAGAAATTCTCCATTTTCTAGAGCCAATGACTGAATTGGCCACTGTGTTCAGACACTGATAGTGGAAATGAGTGACTTCCCTTTGGCACTTCAGCAAAAGTGACTGATGCAGGCTAAATTTGAGTGACATATAGCTTGTGAAAAGCATATACAGTCCAACCACAAATTTCCATACATTAACTACAGTGGAATGGAATAAGGTCAGAGAGAAAAACATGATAAATCTTGGAAGAAGGAGATCCAAGGACAGAAATAAGACGGACTCAGACTGAAGAACTGAGTGATTCTCATAAGACAGAATTTATTTCATATGAACTACTACTCCTTTTCCCTCTTTCACCATCTGACAAAGAAAGCTCTTCTAAAATACTAAACTAGAGATCCCCTCCACCTATGAGAGGCCTTACTGCCTTGTTTAGAGGAACTGTTGGGTAGCAGTGCTGGAGTTCTAGCCTCTGGACCATAATTTATTCCCCTAGTCTCTCCAGTCCTCATCTGTCATGGCTTCACCTCGAAAGCTTCACATGCTGCCCCAGAGGGAGTTAGCACAGAGCTCACTGTGTCACGCCATGCTCGTTCCCTTTTAAACACTTACATACTTTGCTACATGATTGTCTTCATGACAACCTGTGTAGCATTTTCTGTTTGTAGGGTGAGGATTTCAACTGTGAGTGATTCAGCAAAAGTTTGTTGTTGCGTACTACGGTACTATTGTTGAAACATTAAAAAAAAGCTAACATGAGAAATAGCTTCAGAAATTTCTTCAGAGTATTTATACCTCAAAGTATACTGCACTCTTAAATATTTTAGAATGTACTAGATATTATAGCATTATGCAAATAATAGTTACAGGGTACTGTACCTGTATGTGTCTGTAGATATCTGATGGAGATAGTGACTTGTAGAATTTTATTTACTAAATTAAACATCTTTGCTCAGCTGCTTTAGTATCAAGTAGATTTGATTTCTTCCAGAAATGCTGAATAACGGAATAAATGAGAATAACTGCTTTTAAAATAGACTATCAGTAGGAAAGACAAATGGTAGCAGAATAAAAGTGTCCCTTCACACACCTTTTTCTATATTCATGTCTTCCCTTTTTGACTGCAGATCAATAGCTCTTTGCTCTGTTGGTTCAAATAGTATTTCTGTCTTATTCAGATAACTCTGTCCAGCATATTATTTGTGAATTCTGTTTGCAAGCTATTGAAGGGAAATGGGGGAGCTGCATATCATAGGGAAATGGGAAAGGTGCACATCATAAGAGTCCACAAAAACTGAATAATTATTACTGAAACTGAAAAATTATTACTTCTTTTAGGGAAAACTACATGTAGAATGAGAGATACTGCTTTAATTAAACAAGTAACTGTGAGTGGGAGGTTTTTAGTAGAAGTTCTATACTAAGCTGATTTATTTACTTAGAATTTATTAGTGAGTACTGTTTAGTACACAAAATTTGCATTAAAACCTGTAATCAGAAAGTTTGTATAAACATAGTATCAAAAGAAGTCAGAGGTTATATGAAGTGTGCACATCCCTGTACCATATTCAATACCTCAGTGAGGAGTTTATAGCAGAAATTAGAGGTTTATTGCTGAATTCAGGCTTTGTTGTTCTCTCACTGCATGGTATGGGCTGTTTAGAAAGAGGAAAACCAACTGGATTAGCAGAAATGTTTGCTTTGATTTTTAGATGCTTCCTTCACTTCTAAAATTTAATTCTGATTAATCAGATACATCTGTCTTTATTTTGTTGTGACATGCATTGATTTGTGATGCTGTCGCTTTCAATAATGCGGAAACAGTTGCCTTTATTATGAGAACCAGCAGAAATCAACATGCAGACTAACTTCATTTTTAATCTTTAATTTTTTTCATTATATATGGAGCAAGTTGCGTGGCTGATTTTAAAAACAAAGCTACAATTAAAGCTAGATTAAATTTGAACTAAACCATAGCGGAGAAAACTTTCTAGCCATAATATATGTTTGTGCAGTTCACAGATGTAGGTTTTACAATATATTTTCACAACCTTTTCTAAATAAGAACCATTGCTGGTATGAGAATTAAATAATTTGTCCAGTATATATCACATTTCTATGTGCTGTTATTACAATATACATATTCAGACTCCAACTAGTTCTCTCTCTGTACATTTGCACTGTGTGCACCTCACTTTATAACTGAAGGTGGTAAAAAAATCATGGTACAATGATGCATTGTTTTCCATAACATTAGTATTTCACATAAGTGAATCTGTATTACAAAATGTATATTTTTGTATGATATTATAGCATAGTAATTTAGATTAAACTAGTTATAATTTATGGTGCCAAGCCAAAAAGCTATTTAAGATGCATTAAAATGCAGAACCATGACATTTGAAATTCTGATGTTCTTAATATGACAAAGGTTATTCTATGGAGTTTTGCTATAATATGAAATATTAATATTTCACAATACAGTTTTGATGAAGTACAATTTGCCTAGCTTGCATACGATAAAGAAATTAAATGCTTACCAAGGGAGTTCAGTGAGAATTAGAGCCCCGCCTGAACATCTGCTTGAAATGTTATTATCCTGTCCTACTGACAGCATCGCTCCCTCATTGTTTTTCAAGATTGACAGCTGAATATTGTACTGATTTCTGCAGCAAATATATCTAGGTGAACTTTGTTTGGTTTTTAGGAATTTAGAACATGCTTTTGATTTCCATCCTATAATTTTTTTTTTATACTCTTGACATTTGTAGATGCCAGATTGAGGTCTAGTATGCTGTAGCAAAGATAGACCATTGACTTGCAACGAAATGCCAGTTGATATCTCAGTAAACAGAAATATTACTATTCTTTATTGTGTGGTCTGTATGAAAGCTGTATGGGCTTTCTTTGGGGAGACAAATGATCAGATTGTTAATGTCAAATATAAAAAGGACTGTTTACCTTTCTACTAAATAGCATCAGACAACTTTTATTAACTACATTTTTGAACAGAAAAATCGGTATTTTACAGGATTCCTTAGCACACAGAACTCATAAGTTATTCTTTGGTTTTATAAGTGTTAAAATTATTATTAGGTTTAATATTTTTAGGAGTTTGTTATGTGCCTCATTTTGTCCCATACTTCTGAAAGAATTTTAATAAGAAATACCAGCTTTATTGTTTTACAATTTTTACATTTTTTTAGATCAGTGCATAAAATCAGCAAAATGTAACAGGAGAGATGAAAGACTGTGCTAGGGAAATGCTATAGATTGTATTTTTTTTTTAAATGCTGTAGTTGTGCTATTGTATTTTACTTGAGTATTTTTATACAGAAAATCTGTTATTTGGTTACAAAAAAGGAACAAATAATTCTATGAATCTGATTAAGTAGCAGGAAAACAGACTCGTGCTTTTTTCCCAAGAAGAAGTATTTTTCTGACATGTTCAGCTTAAGGACCAGATTTCATCTCTACTTAGTTTTACATTATCCCTGGCCAAAGAAAAAGAAGGATGGAGACTTTTTTAAAAGCAAATAACTTCAGTAGCTTCAAAATTACTGTCTGAAGAACCAGAAGAGGCTGCGTTTAACCATTCTTTTTCTTCAGTCCATGCACCTGGTGATGTAGGGGTTTGGCACATCTTCATCCTGGAGAAATTCCAGTCTAGAAAGATATAGCACAACTTGAACACAGTGAGATGCCAAAGATCCCAGGACTGAGAGCTTTAACGAAGTCATTATTGATAAGCCAAATCCCTTCCTACCACAGCTAAAATCTGCACCAAGTAGATGTATGCCTTAAATTGTTGCAGGCATGCCTCTTGACACCAGTGAATTTGCAAGTGAGGCACTTTGGACCATTTAAAAATCTGTTTTTACCATCAGTAAGGCTGGTTATTTTGGCCAATGAATACTTTGAATGCTCAAGATAACCAGCTTCATTTTTAAAGCAAGAGTTAAACAACAATCTGTAAAAAAGTTTCTCTCTCTCTTTATGATTGTATTTACTACTTTAGAAATGAAAAACTTCTTACAGTTTTGTGATAAAAATTTAGTTTAGTCCCACTCTTCCTGTAGCATTAAATATCACATAAATGCTGCACTTCTTCTGCAGTGAGAGTCTCTCTTTTGCACAGGGGCTCTCATGGAGAAGTCTGTTATCTCAAGACATGAACCACAGTGTGACAATTCATCAGTGGAAGACAAAGAGGGATCTGTTGTGCAGGGGTGTTGAACACTGAGCCGGTAAACCTCATCTGTGCTAAAGGGACAGATTTTTACAAACAGATGATCAGCAATTTTCTTCCCTTGTTATCTCTTTTCCTGCCATTCACACTTGTGGAGCAGAGTGATCTTGGCTGTAACTTTTATGCCTTATGCCTTGAGCTTGTGGCAGAAGTTCCATAGAGTCTTTAGGCTGGCAATGACTTATCTTCCTCAAAGCTGCACACAAAACTGACCATCAAAGGTGAAAGGAGATATATGTGCAAAACTGGTTCTTGGTAGGCTACAGGATTCTCAATTCTATAGCTGTCTAAGAATTCAGTTTTTTTCATCTGGGGATTTTTTACACAGTATTTAGAGATTGTTTCACTTTCCTGTGTTTTTCTACTGGAGTCAGTCGTTTAAAACAGTGTAGCAAGAGTACATATACATATACAAAGTGTCAAATTGATCATTAACCTTGAACTGGAATATTTTAGGTAGTTTATGTATAAAACACTTTCAAATCAGTCTTTAAGGTATTTTTTAATCTGAAAACTGTTGCATATTTTAATGAAACTCATAGTGCACTTAGATTGGCATAACTGAGAAGCAGTTTCACTGTAATTTGGAAGAGTGTAAAGATTGCAACACAGAGTATTTTGGTACATATGCCTTTCTATAAAAAAATAGCTACCAAAAGTAGGAGTGTTCATTCCTGCTCAGCATAATATATGCTGTTCTGGTAGTGACCAGTACTTAAGAGAGGATGTAATTTCTATTTATAGTGCAACTATTAGCCAATCGGTCAAACAAAATAGATGCAAATTTTACACTGATTAAAAATCACAATAGTATCTCTTTTTATATTGAAGAAACTGCCTTGCTCTTTACTAACTTTGCTTTATTTACCTCATTCTTCTGAAAATACCTGCAAATATTTATCAAGAGAGAGACAAAGAGAGCACACATGCATGATTTTCCAAAACTGCTGAGGATCTGCAGCTTCTGTTGGCTGTATCTGAAGTACTCGGCATTTTTTAATATCACATTCTGAATAAAGAGGATTTTGAAAAGCAAATATGTAGCATACTTGTGTAAAATATCATTCAGCTATAGTTTTCTGTGGTTGTTTTCTACATCCTTGGAAGTTTGTTGGTAATCTTGGCAATGCCTCACATAATTTTGTGTCCAAAAGGAATTCAGCTAAGAAGGCAGTTTGAATGTAAGCTAGGAATTGTCAAGTATAATTCTGAAATTTAGAATTTTCACACTTGTTCCATTCTCAATTCAGATTTGTTGCAAACCTTTTAGTGTTGTGCCAACCAACTGAATAACTTTCTTAAGTGGCACTTATGTATTTTATAATTTATTAGAAAAAGCTGTACTATATTTTTCCAAATAGTTATATTTGAAACACACCTATCAAAGATAATGTCAGCATAAGGCCATACTTAACATTTTTGAATTTTCTTAGCATAAATGACATAAACTTCCCTATTTTTTGGAATTGTCAGGATTCACTTTAATAGGTAACCACGGATGTTCAATGAAATCTTTATTTAGCCATTATAGAATTCAGAAGTTTCCGTTCTGTCAAGTCATTGACTTTTCAACTTTCTGCATTTGGTTAAGTGCATGTGTCAAGGGTTTGGTTTTTTCCCTCATTTCCACATTTTAATTATAAAAAAACACAGGACATGAAAGAGTGGTCTTCATGCTTCAGCTGCTCTAATTTACAGTTCAGCATCTTTGCTGAGGTCTGCTTTCATTGCTGTGGTCAAATGTTGCTTTTGTAGAAGTCTAGGTGACCCTTTGGGACCACACCTCTGCCCACTAACATGATAAGGCTGCAGATGTATTGGGGAAGACCTGCTTCCAGCAGTAAAACAGACCATGCCTTCTACCCTGGGTACCAGCTGGTTGTTTCTTGGTTCAACTGTGCACATTAAATGGCAGCCCTGCTTCTCTTCTCTGCATCAAGACAAGCTGAAGAGAGAGCTCTTCTCTGCATCAAGAGAGCTGAAGCATCTCATGTAGCAGCTATTGCCCCAAGATTCCTGGTTGGACCATGGAACTTGCGGCATGTTTGCAGAAATGTGGTCCCAAATTGACTCTGCACAGACACTCTTAGACTGATGTCAAGCATGTATGTGGTGCTATATAGCTTATGTTAAGAAGTTTGTAGGCATTAGCTGAAATGATGTAACTAGCTCTGAACTGGCATATGTTTCCACACACGAGTTTACAGGGTTTTAGCTTAATCACTTCTAGAGGAATTTTTGGTTATACAAGTGTAGCTTCTATGTAAAGACAATACCCTTCTCTTAAGTGGTCGAGTCACCTGAGGTCTTGAGTTCCCACTTGGTAAATGAAACTGGTAAGGCTGTGTTTCACATGTGATTTGCCCACACAAGAAGTTAAGAAAGCAAAGAGCTGATTTTTGAATCTCATGGTGATACAATTGCATTTACTCCTGATTGACGTTGCTGCAAAAGCAGAATGAAGTCCCATATGTTTATAAAACCTGACGAGTTCTTATGTTGAAATACTGTGATGGTTTAAAGGTAAACTGGCAGGAGAAATGAACCCAACTCAAAACTTGTCAGAGTTGCAATTTAGTAAAAATAATACAATAAATACAATTATATGGACAAACAATTGTTTTTAACCCACAAACCCCAGATCTATAACCCAGCACCCTGGGGCACAAACGGAGTGGTGTTCTTTGGGCCCCCGTGCTGAGCCCCACATGGTCCCCCTGAATCCAAAGTAAACGGAGAGGGAAAACCTGTTGGCGAGAGTGGTGGTCGCAGTCTGGTCGAGGGTGGTGATCACAGTCTGGTCGAGAGTGGTGGTCGCAGTCTGGTCAAGGTTCTGATCCTTCTCTGGATCGGACGAGCAGTACCAGAAGTCCCAAGAGCCCAAGATTATATACCCTCAGTTTCAGGCAGGAATGCCCAGTACCTCCTGCAGGGTGGGGAGTTCCACACTGAGTCATTGTAACTTCTCACGTGATGTACTATAAGGGCATACAACTTTACATTTGTGCGGAGGACTCGATACTACTTCAGAAATTAATTATTTCTGCTGACTTACTCTAATGTTATTGAATTATTATTGAGTATTGACTTTTTATACTTTAAAGTAATCTGTTTTGGCTTTCCTGATGCATTTTGGACTATGAAGCAGTTAATTACAATGATAGCTATAGGTTTCAAAAGCAACTACCAGCACCTTTTCACTGTTCTCGGCCATATATTTAAACCTACAATATGTTAGTAAGTTTAAAAATTAACTTTTTTTACCTTCTGCTTGTCTGACTTCTCTGATAATTTAGTGCAATATAAGAGTTAAAAAAAATAGAATTCCTAAACCATATTATAAATGAAAAAGATGTCACCTAATGTTAGAGATGGATATTTCTTTGTTAGCAGCTGACCTTCTCAGAAAAAAAGAAAGTCTTGGCTAGAATACAGTTCAATAAATGAACAGGCTATATATTGATTTTTCTCCCTCTTCCCTTGTTATGTAATATGATTTCCCTTCCCTTGCAAGGGTTGCTGTTGTACAGGATAGGGCTGGGATCATGGTCGTGGAAGCGTATGGGAATGTGTAGACTAAGGAAGGCTGTCACAGCAGTCAATAAGATCTGAGAGGTGTTGACTAATTGCCTGCTAATTACACAGTAAATTGTCTAATTAAGCTGATGGTTAATTAGGGTACGCTCGCACAGCAGTCTTATGGAATTTTTGTCTGATGTCTGGGAAGCAGCTTGTGTAATTGGCAAACTGGTAAGGACTGGCAGAGAACATGACTGGGAAGCGCGCTGCCAGTAGATGACAGAATAAGGATGCGTTTGCACAAAGGTTGTCATGTGAACACGGAGGGGTTTGTTAGCCTTCTCCAGCTACGTGGCAGCGAGTGCAACGAGGAATTTAGCTGAAAGCTACTGGAAGCTGTAAATAAAATGAGGTTTAAGCATGTAATATTAGAAAAGCAGTGATGTGTGCTCTTATATTTTAGTCAGTTTGAACTTTAGATAAACACGGAGTATCAAAATTCTCATGTAAAGAACTTCATCAAACTGTGTGATTTGACCATGTCAGTAAATATTGTATTGTGATCTTTTTAGTGGAATCAGAAAATGATACTGTTTCCCAGGTCATGTATATCGATGTTGAAAAAGTGTAGCTGTTAAGGATGCTCGCAGACCATCATAACCATCATATGTGGTATTCTGAATCCACTTTAGTCAGCATTTTGTCCATCCCTAGATGTGACAGAGTAAAAGCAGGTCATAAGGGTGCTCTGAATAAAATGTATATGCACTATGCATAACTATAATATGATTAATGAAAGTATCTAGATTCCAGATTCTGACCCAAAGCAAATGGAAATGGTCAGGAATATTAAGCAGAGAGAACCTGAACAGTACAGGAGTACAGACACCAAATTCAGTAAAGCATCAATTTGCTGTGATTTAAATTTTTCATTTAGTAAAATGATATTATGTGTGGTCTTTCTGGAAGTTAATTGCAAATGTAAGTTTCCCACAGAATCAGAATAGCACACCACAGGATTGGGTTTTCATATGATGTTGTGATTTAATTTTGAGTTACAAATCTGCAAAATCTAAGAAAAAAAATAGCTCTTTTCTATATCATGAGCTAAACCAAAGAAAGTGTGTGTGTATGTGTATTTATTTGTTATGAATGCCTTGTGTCACTCGAGAAAAGTGAAACCTAATATCCACTTGGATTCTTGTAAATTACGTTTGATTCAGAGGTCCCCATCTTTTTATTTCCAAGCACTTGCAGAATGTAGCTCAGGCACAGTGTCTTCCTGAAAAAAAAAAAAAAAAGGAAAATGAAGTGAATTCCAGATCTGGATTGCTGCTGAAAACTGTTGATTTTCCTTTTTTTTTATTTTAAATTTAAACCACAAATATAATTCTTCTCCCATAGAAATAGAATGTTTTAAGAAAAAAATCAAAATTTGAGAGGGTAAATTATACTTTCTTTGAATTAATAAAACCATTTTTATGCCCTGATCTTGCTGCTTCTACGTTCCTGCACCTGCACAGTTTATAATGTCTTTATGTAGCACCCTGTGTATTATAAATTTTTGTTTATGATTTTTCCTTCAAAAATAATTGAGCAAAATCATGGTGCACTAAGCATTCTCAATGTGCCAGTCATCAGACACAGGACTCCAAACATTCACAAGCTGATCTAGAAGACCTTAAACCTTCTCTGAGGGGGATTATAATAATACTTGTAACGTTGCTCCTCTGTGTATATTTGCACAGAAGAAAATGCTACAATTCCCCTGCATCAGATCCTGTGAATTGTTGCATAAAATGAAAAAGGTGTAATACATTGATTCAAGTCAAAACAATACAAGGAGGCCCTATGTATGTAATTGTCTTTCAAATAAATTCTATTTCAAGTTTACATTTGATATTTACATGTATATTTTTTTCCATATCCATTTTCATTTATGCAAAACCAAACCTCTTCAGTTAATTTTTCCTTACTGTTTCTAAGGATTATTCCTTAAAAGGATTGGAGAAAGTATTCTTTTTGTCTCTGACAGCACATTCAGGAACAAAGCTCACTTCACCAGCCAACTGCAGGAACTGAAAGCATACGGTGCAACCATCACACTTGCTTTCATTTTCTGTCATGGGGCAGCAAATGGATACGTTCTAATGCATTTTATTCTCTGAAGACAAAGAAAGGAGTTCAGAGGATAATTGTTACCTTATTATGTCCTTCAGAAGGAATTTCTGGCACATGCTATTATGATTTATGTTTTAATAAATCACACAAACAGAGAAAAACATGTTTCTGGTGATTCACATGGTATAGTAAATGTACGTATGTAAAGCCCTACTGCAACATCACAATCTATAATAAAAATTGTATGGCAATAATGCTGCTGTTAGATACATCAATGACCAACTCTTTTTAGAAATCATTTTGGTTTTTTAAACATACTATTTTTTTATATGCAGTTCCAGCTTATCATATGTCTGTGCTTTATTGTGTAATCTATCAAAAATGGGAACATTTCCCAACTTCCCTAATGCATTCTGTCCCAAAGCATCTTCATTGTCCACTTCCAAGCCTCCATGCTTAAACAATGGAGTCAGAGGAGCATGCTGTCAGCACATTGTCAGTGTTATGTTCAGGTTTATTGCCTGTGATGGTTCTCTCCCTGCTCAGTTCAGGAGGGTTCCTGTTTGCACCCTTTTATTTAATGTGTATATCAAGCCAGAGAGAAGGTTTAGTAAAGTGACATTGATTGAAGTGTTTTCAATATGTCGAAACTCAGCTTTATAACTCTCAGCTGATTTAGCTGGAGCAGTTGATTGCATTGTTCAGTGTTTGTGGGAGACTGGGCATGGTTGAGAGCATGCTGAGCAAAAGTCAATGCAGACAAGATAGGAGTAGTGCTGGGATCGTTAGAGGAAACATCCAGAGGCTACAGAAAGAGAATTATCAGTCCTTCCGGCTCAGGGATGCAGTTCCATTCTAGCCCGTAGCTGCAACAGGAGATAAGAACCAGAAGCCTACACCCCTTTTATTTTCTGAATACAAACTCTGCAATGAGTATCCATGCTTTATATTTCAAGGTTAACCTACTGCCAGTCCATGGTATATGGTACTGGGTCTTAAATCTATCCAAATATTGTCAGTAGTGACAAACTTCAGGGCTTGAATGCTGCAAGTGCCTCATTAGGGCATTAAAAATGCACCCACTCCATACTGACTGTTTTTTGTACACTGGGATGGAGTGGAAGGAGATACTGGCAGTTCACCTAACACTGTTGGTGCATATGCTTGGAGCTCTTGCCCCAGGGTGATCAGTAACAGCCTGAATCCTTTAACTCCAGCACAAACTTGAAGAGCTTGTTTTTCCTCCCTAACTTTGCAAGAGTTGAGTAGAGGATGAATATTGGTTTTCTAGTTGCTACTGGATTTTTAATTATTCTGTTTGTGTTGCCACCAAGAGCAGTGTTCTCAGAAGGTCAGTTGATTGCTGCTCTCATGTAGGAGATATATTTTAAATCTACGGCAGTACCTGGTTTTACATGCAGGTAATGCAGATCTTAAACACATAAATAAACAAAATCTTATTTTCCTATATTTGAATCTATTTAAACTCAGATTAATTTCTTTGTTTACATTTATGGAATTTTTTGTTTGATATCCAGAGTCATTTTGTGCCTTTAAGGAGAACAGAGAATTGGAGTCCGTGTCCAAATTTTTGGAGTATGCATTAAGTGTCACATTTTTTAAGTGGTTATACTTTTGTCATTTCTTATTCTGGGCTAAAAATCTCCATTTATCTTGGGTTAAAAATGAACAAATCTATCATCCAACAAATTCATAAAAGTATTATAATTTCTTTTTCTAGAAAAAGAAAGTTTAACCTGGAAATGCAAACTTAATCATCACTTTACAGTAATACTGTATGTATCCAAATGCATAGTTTTCTTTACTTGAGCAGCTTTACTTTCATAATACAATTTATATTTTCTCTTCCATTTGAACACTACTGTTGGAGAGGACTCTAAAAATATATGAAAGAGAAAGTAAGAATATATTTGAGAGTAAAGTGTTAAAATGATAAACCAAGGACCATCAATCTTAAAACTTCTTTCTTATGCCACTCGTCAGTACTAAAAGTGACACTTTGCTACTGTAACAAAAATTGTTCACAGTGTGTGTTGGGAGTCACACACCTGTAGATACATAAGCTCTGTCTTGTGATGTTTATTTCTTTGCTTTTGGGGTGGCTTTTTTTTGTATTTCTTGCATTCTTCCTTAAACACAATTTAAAACATTGGTGCCAGAGAATGCAAGGATTTAATGGTGTTTAAGTTACCAAAAGTAACAGTTTCTACAGAAAGAGAATCAGAGATTTCAAACTCTGCTGAGAATATGTCTGACAGTTGAATTCATGCAGGGGAGAGATTTGCTTCTGTGTCCAACATCCTCATGTCTAGCTTGATTCAATTATGTTCAAGGGTTCACATTCCTACGAGGTCTCTTCCTTATGTGTCTTCCTTGTCTTTTAAGAAGTTTTTGTCAGCCAACCATTTCTCTGCCTAAATGAGCTTGTGTCATGGGCAGTGGACCATCCATACTTGTTTGGTTTTTGCAAGATGTGCTGGACTGCTTCCTGTTTCTAATGTAGATGTTGGAACATAACATCACCTATATTCCTGCTTTTCTACCTATAAATCAAGAGTTCACAGTGTGCTAGCTGGTATTCAAACCTACAACATTAGTGCCTGTTTCAAAATAATATGACTTAATAGCATAATTGAGGATGTAGTATTTGCATTCAGCATGAATGTTTACAGTGAAGTGTCTTGATACAGCTAAGCTCTCATGGATAGAAACATCAAGTGCAACAAAGAAAAACATTCTCTTTTCCAAGCAGTGGAAATGAGAGTTGTTTATTTTAAGAGATCTTATATAAACGTTAACTGGGGGAGGGAAAGTAAACCAGCATTTCTAGCCAATCCATGCCTGCACACATGTATCTCTTCTGGCTGGAGCTTTCCCCTTTGGTGCCGTTAGCATTTTCATTTCAAAAAATGACAGTCTGCAGTGGAAGCAGTAAAAATGTTCAACCTGTGGTTTAAATTATTGATTTTTTTGAATATTGAAGCTGTATTTCAAATGGGTTTTGTTCGAGTTACTTCTGGGTAGAGGGTTCCAGAGGTAATTTGATATCTAAAAGCCTGTGTATTTCAAAGCCATTTCAGCCTTCTGAGTTTCTTCAGCTGATCAGCTGATTGGATAAAATACCTTATTGTCTTCTGAATTGCAGGCAATAGATAAACTGCAGCTCAAGGTTAGCACGTAGACTAGCATACAATGCTCTTGGTGATTTATTATGTGTATTCGGTGTCCAATCAACTGACAAAAAATACCTCATTTATTTTTAATGCAGTAACTTATCTTCACTTAAAAAAGAAAAATTCTTTAGAGATGCTAGTGTTCATAATCTAGATGGGGGGGAGCTCTGTTTCCTGTATCACTGGGAAATATTTATGCATAATTAAAATCAGGAGAATTCATGGTATAGAATTCAGTATGTGTAAATAAAAAGTAGGTGCATCTATTTTCACAAATAGATTGTGTTCCATTACTGCAGAACAAAATGACTGCAATGAAAGAGAAGTCACTTTTAAAGAACTGCAGTAGAAGCAGTACTCATTTTTATACATGAGTTCTTTCAAAAAGAACTGGGTTGTTGATGGGTGTACATGTATAATGTTTAGGAAGTTAGCCATTCTCAGCATCCTTCTATTCACAGAAAAAAAAAAGTAAAAATGGTATTATTTTAATAAGACTCAGATCTGGCAATGGAGCCATATTGGAATGCATATTGGAGTTGATGGGAACTGTGAACAGGAAATTAATTGCAGGAATGGGCCCAGTTAAGAAGTGTTATTATCACTGATGACACTAAATATCATAGACTAATGGGATGAGTCAGATTTTAAACAGACAGTTTTTTTCCCTTAAGGAGGCTGTAGGTTAAAGAGTAGCAAAAGAAACAAATGTTTCATTGAAGTATGGATAATGCAAATTAAAAATTATGCAACTTATTTTGCAAATATGCATATATATATTGCATATATGTTTGCATAAAATTCAAATATATGAAGATAAGTCATGAAAAGCTGTGTGGCATAAAGAGCTTATGTAATGCCCAATTGGTTTCCTTCCTACAATAACTCTAGTTTCTGTGATTGTAGTTTAAGAACTTGTCAAAACATTTGTCGATACTCTGGGGACACTGCACTTTAGTGTTTTGCATTGTAGTTTACAAAATACTGGTTAAATGCCATGAGTATGAAAGATCTTGCTGTACTAGTGTGTGCACAAAATAGTTTTATCCTTGCTGTTCTTAGATGTACGGCAAAGAAGTCTGTCCTGTTCTGTACTGGCTGCACAAACCAGTATTAACTAGGGAAGGTTGTCTGAAATAAGCAGAGATATAAAAATCCAGATCCCTACTGACTCCAAAACCAGAAATATGCAATCCATTATATACTTAATTGTTTTGTGCATTACGTGAGCATTGACTATACTGTATAGATTAATCTCCATACATGGGGATACAACTCTGGGCTGAGAAGAAAATATCAGTAATTCATGGGTGTGTGGAGTAACACTGGATCTCGGTGCTGTGGAACTCTCCTTGGCTCTGATGCAAACTTGGCTTCATTGCCCTTAGAGTGAGACTGCTCATGTGATCTGGCAAGTGGCAGTAATGGGTATATCCTGTTCCTTCATGGCATTTTGAAGTGAGCTTTGCTTTAAACTCCACAGTTCTCCACAGATAGGGAAAAGGATGGGAAGACAATCCCTATATCCTATTTATCACTAGTATAATTATCCCTCATCAAGGATTTCTGGTGGGGCTAAAAAACATATTTCTCCTTATACAACTTTGTACCTGACTTTTTAGGTTTAGCATCAGAAGGCTTTTGAATCCTTGCCGCAGTTTTAAATCAATATTCTGTTGGAATAAAGAGAGCCTGCAGGTCAAGCTGCCCTCTCTAGGACAGAGGACAGATTTACTCTTAGTATTCCAGTTTTGAGCATGCATAAGCCTTTTGTAGTGGGTCTCAGCTGGCTCTACCATTAATGGTGCCAGAGATCCAGCCACAGCTGTCGTATACTTTCTTACACCCCTGTGGCAGTAAGAGTGGGAACATTTACCACAGATTCCCAAATGAAACCCTAACTCAATTATAGTGTCTAACAACCACCTTCCTATTGATTTCAAGGGGAATGGACTTCATGTCTACCTTATCTGTGTGTGCCTGCTAGATCCTCTGATGAGCATATTTACTTAACTGACAGACCTGAGCAATGACTCCAGAGAGGGCTGGAGTTTGGGACCTGTTATACATTTAATGAAAAAGGACATGGTCAGCTTAGAATAATTTTTTTCCTCAGTGGTAAACAGGAGAATTGTCTTGTTAGGAATTTCCATGTATCATGATTACTTTCAGTTCTTAAAAGAATATTGTAATGAGCTTTGCTCTTTTTGCTTTATTAAATTTGGGCTTTATGTCCCACAGGGTTGATTTTTAAAAGCCAATAGAATGTGTCATTTTTCACCGGCATTTAAAAAAGTTAATAGCCAATGATTAACCTACTGCTTTGAAAACTTCCGGTGATTGCAGAGGAAAACTGGGCTTGAGGTGGGGCCTCTGTGTCTGCCACAAGCAGATGGGAATCAGAGCTCGTCCTTTGGCATAAAAATTCTATGTGCACTTCAGCTTTTCTCTGCGTGGATTTCTGTCTGTTAGAGAAGGTACGACATCTGCAAACACTGAATGTTTATTTATTAAGAGCTCAGTCTGGAAAAGCAGAATCAGCCCAGCAGGCTGGAAATCTCTGCTGTGAAGCTCTCAGGAGGAAAAAGCCATCCCTCTCTAGATTATGGAGCCTATGTGTGGCACCTCTTGTGATGACTGATGGAAGATCACACAGTGCTCTCAGAGGTGCTCAGATCTGTAATGGCAGATCTGGACTGCTGGATCTGCCCTTCCTGAGCTCAGTCTACCCAGGGTTTGTATTTTCAAACGTACTCCCTGGGATGTAAACATGATGCCCCAAGTTCAGTATGAGCTTTTCTGCCATAGCAGTACTGCATCCTTATCAATCAAAATATGCCAGGAGAGTTTGTTCCGTGATTCAGGGGATCAGAAAAAATGCATTAGTCATTACAAAAATAGTAATTAATTCAAGATGATAGTTCAATTTGCAGTACAAGATTTGAGATTTCTTGAAAGTTGATTCGTAGGAAAGTAATTTCAAAACAATTTTGTCAATTATTTGATTTTTTAAATTTAATTTAAATCTATTCTGAAAAGTATTTCAACTACTTTTATGTCTATGAACATAAAATCTAACAGTTTGCATGCAATACTCTAATGTGTGTCCTCATTCTGGTAGCCAATACAAAGAGGAAAATTCTAGATTTTTTTTCATGGATTTTAAAGTAGACGATACCTCTAGCAAAAATCAAAGTCTATTTTAAAGATCCTGTCTAAAATGTAATAGTGAATTAAAATTGGTTTTGAATCTTTTACAAGATGTTCACATGCTGAGTTAAAATTCATAGGAGTTGGTATTTTCAGGGTTTGTTTTTCCCCATGATTATGTTATCCAGATCTCTGTATAATCAGACTCTGTGAATGTTAAGTGGTTCAGCCTAGCAATCCCTGCTCTTCCAAAAGACCCTTTGACTTCTATAGGACTTCTAGATCAAAAAAGATAAAAGGAAGTATGTTCAAACAAAGTTAATGTTTAAGAGCTCGGGTTATCAAAGTAGAAGTGTTATGGCTAGATTATCATTGGAATGTAAAACAAAATATTCCCTTAGATGCTTCCACCTTCCCTGTACCCCTTTATCTATGACTTGAAATTGTTTAGTGCTACCTGGAGAATTGATATTTTGAAAGTTATAGTACTAGCTGTTTAAATAGCTTCCCAAATAGATTTGATATTGTTTCCTTGCAGTTCTCACTCCTAAATATACACAAATGTTAATCAATGCTTATAGCATTTAAGTATTCTTAAACCTAATGGAAAAAGAAAATACGCAAGTAGGTACAAGATGTACCTCAATATTTGCAGTTCATCCCCAGCAGAAAATTTTAATACATGCTTCAAGGAAGTAATGTGATTCTCATCCTAATTACTTAATCCAATAATAAAAATGTTTTGGATTATACATAAATTTAAATACAACTTTGGTGATCTGTAACTCCCTAATGTTGATTCTTTGTGCAAGAGTTTTAAAAGCTCTTTAAATAGGATCGTAGTTAAAAGATTTTATTCTTGATTATTGAAGAAGTCATATTTTTTCCACTTGAAAGGAGGCATCTAGTCCTCCCTCCTCCTAGGAGAATATAATAGTCTTGGTTTACTTACAGAAATCCGAAGAAAAATATTTTAGTGATGGTTCACAATTGACTAATGGAGTTTTACAAAACAGCCTCTAGGAACAGCTAGAAATACATTGATTATATGGCTTCCCTATGAGAAAACAGTAATTAAAATTATACCACAGATTCTATCAGGACATGTTAATATTTAATTAGGCAATAAGTGAGCTTGGTACAGGTGTCCACAGTTGTTGACAGGAGCTTTGTTAATCCATGTAGTATTGTCTCTTAAATAAATAGTTACCTCTTTGCTTTTTTCAAGTGTGAAGTTACATGCTTAATTAGCAGCCATTAGTATTGCTGTGTTAGAGTTTTTGTTTGTTTAATTTCCATGTTTATACATTGAGTGCAAAATCCTAGATGTTGTGGGCTTTAAAGATCCCATTTTCTCATTGTTTGCTCTTTCTGTCAGGGATTTTGTTAGAATTATGAGACCACCTGCAATCCTCTCGCATTTTTCTTCTAAAGGAGCTCATTCTGTGGTATTGAATGTCTTGACTTTTAGTCATCCTGTTAGGAACCTCCTGCTACTGATGGTGCCCTATTGCCTTATTATAGTATTTTCTTTAGCAATTAGAAAACAGTATTAAAGAAAATAACATTGAGTTCTCTCAATGATGATGTTTGAAAAAAACTATGTTAATTTGGTCTTTTCTTTAGGTACAAAAAGAGAATTTGTATTCTCCTGAGTAAGCGTGACTGCTTTAGTGACTCTTTCAAATTTGCTGCTGCAAACATGTCATGTAATTCTTCCGTCTCTTTCCAGGGTCTTAACTGTTTTTGATTTTTTACAAGGTTTTACTTCTGTTGGTTCTTGCCTGATTTTCTTAGACTCATGCTTTTAAAAGTACCTTTTCATTAATATTTCATGGGACCATTCAATAATGGTCATCTAGAAAGAAATCTTAAGAATTGCTGCTCCTTTATGTGGTCAGTTAAGTACATTTCACAAGTTTTGATTACTGATTTGGTGATGATATTCCTTGACAGCTGAAAATGGACTAATATTTTTAGATGTCAGTAAAATAATTAATCTCTTAAGGCAAGCTAGGTTGTTGTAATCTAAATCCACTATAGTACCAAGGGTCAGCATTATGGACTGGAGTAGTATATTTCAATTATTATGTATTAATTTTCCACCTTTGTGAAGGTACACAAGGTCCTTAGAAGCCATGGCAAAGAAATTTCAGTTTAGGATACAGATCAAAAGCTGCACTCCATGCAGATATTTTATTTACCCATGTACTGCTATTTTATTCCATTCTGTTCTCCTCAAATCATTAGCATTGCAACATTTGCAACATGGTTTTCTGTTCTTGTGACCTCTTACTGAAAATTAATTAATGTTTTGAGACACTGAACATTTTTCTCGTCAATCGCCTAAAGCAACCATTCATTGATTAGGTAGTTTACTATATCAAAACACTGAGATCTAAGAATTGTAGAATCATTTAGGTTGGAAAAGACCCTTAAGATTATCAAGTCCAACCAATAACCCTGAAATGCAAAAACAGATCCAAAAGTGAATGTCTGCATAGAGATGCAATTTTCTCTCAAGAACTGTAAGTCTGTTTCTCCTTCTTTGATGCGTATAGTTTCTGACCACAATGCAGTTTGACAGCAGAAATTTAATCGTGTCCTACTGCTTACACCTTTATCAGAAAACTGATAAAATGTGTGAACATTAGCAAGAAATTTTTCAAATGCCCTTCAGGGTTTTTCTTTTCTTTCTCTTCTCTCCATTCCTCACTTCCCTGTCTTTTGCAGAGAAACTGATACAAAGCTGATGAGAGTTTGGATTTGTTTTGAAAGCATCTTTTGTTCAAAGACTAATTTTAACCTTGTGATAAAGATTGCTTTTTGTATTCTGTTCAATGCAGTATCTAGTAATTGTTTGTCAAGGCAAAGTGCTGTAGGACATAATACATTTTAAAAATTATCTTTTGTAATTACAGTAAAAATGTCCTTATGTTCTAATGTCCAGAAAACAAACAAATATCTCAAAAAATAAAAAAATATTAAATTTAATGTTTTAATTTTAAATCAGTATGACCTTGCATTATAAAAAGTGGGGGGTTTTAAGCTGCTCGAGTGAATGTAATTGTAAACAAAGATCAGAACTTAATTTTCTTGTGAAATATATAAATCAACTAGAAAATATTTGTAGATTTGACATAAACATTATAGTTACCATTCTAATTTCTAATTATTTTGTACTTTTACTCATAATTTGTATTGTATTTGAATGTCCTAATTTATTTTAAGGAGCTTTAGTTTATAGTATTAGGACTTCTAGACAAACCATCATGTATGACAAAGATTGAGGGACAGCTATTGTTTTGAGCAAGGGCAGCAAACCATTTCTATTTGACTTGCAGCAGGATGGGATTGTTCCACAATTTTTCTAAGGTAAAGAGAATAAATTTTTTTTTTAATACACTGATACAGTCAGATTATCTAAAGAGCTTGGAATTTTGCTGTCTTTATCACAAGTTGTCAGTACTGATGGCCTACTGTCTGAGAATTGCATTAGTAAGAAGGGTGGTGTGCTGAGCAAGCAGCAATGATAAAAGCTTGGGTAGAAATTAAGTTTGACCTCTGTAAATTTTGTAGTTTCTCATGCATTCTCATGGTTAAATCTTAAAGCATTAATGAGACAGTATAGAAAAACATCAGATGTATAGTAACTAAACCTCTAACTTGTTGTTTCTCTTTTACACAATATGAGTGGTTTGTCAGTTTTTCTCCAAAGTCCTGACATATTGCTCTTTCCCTTATGGGGCTGCAGTCTTCTGTGCTAACTTAGTGATTTGGAAAGCCATTGTACTTGCTGAAGCTGTAGTGTTAAATTAGCTTAATAAACACAAATGAGACAGTTTAGTGTTGTAAAAGCATTTTTGAGGAAATGGTCTGTTTTTTAAAAAAATAATTTGCATAACTCAGCTTAGTGAGTCAAGAGGTAGAGTAGAATATTAACAAAGATTTACAAGCACTGTTTGTACTCCAGACTTCTTGAATACAAGATAAGTAAAGATTTGAGTACTTTCATCTTTGCAAACATAAGACAAACAGACATCAAAAGACAGAGGAGAATATTTTTAAGGTATCTTTTTCCCCTTTATAATATACCAGATCTTGTATGTAAAAGCTGAAGAAGCACAATTTGCAAGTTACAGCAAGGTTCCTTTTCAAGATCTGTTCTGTACTAGTGGAAAGATCAGAACACTTACACTTTAAATCACCAATGCAAACAATGCTGGAAGGCTGAGGAAATATTATATTTTTCAATTCAGTTCTTATTTTAGTGAAGGAACTTAAAAATAATTATTTTACATCATTTTATGCTATCTGACTTCAAGAGAAGGAAAGCAATGAAGAGGAAAGGGAGGGCTAGGTGTAGACTTCGTTCTCAAAAGCAATGAAAGAAAGGAGGTGTCTTTATGGTACTACATTTCGCATCTGGTGGTGGAGAGATTAGAGCAGTTTCTGCATGGTGGGATGTTCTGAGATAAGTTTTTCTGTCAAGGTGGTTTTAATTTTAAAAAAATGCCTCTGTATGCACTGAGGGGAAGAGGAGAGAGTGAGGAATGGATTTTGATGAGGTTTTATACTTATATGGGAAGAATAAAGTCTGACCTATTCCCTCACTAAAATAAAATACGAATGCAAGTGTTACAAATTCAACAGGCAGCGTTGTGTGCAACATAGTGGTTTGTGCACTGGAAGGTGCCAGTGGCTACATCAAACCTCCTTGGGCAGAAATCACAAGCAAATTTATTTGCCTTGCTCCATGAGCCAGAGTCTTGTTAAGTCTTGGTATGTGTTGTAAAAATCCTACTCTAGCAGATAAGGTCTTCATGGTTGTACCTGTTGGAATGGTTTTGTCTTTGTAGAGGTCCTTGCTGTGGATGTATCTTCCAGTTCAGCTGGAAAAAATTCTGAGCTTGGAGAAATTCAGGAGAGCAATTCAGTGCTTTGGGCCTCATAAAAGAAACGCTCCAGATATGTAGCATGTCTCAGTTCTGATGGAGGAGGTGAGGAGGAACAAGTCAGAAGGGATGTATAGGAACAGTGCTGTGTGCAGTGGTATTGTTACTTCAGGTTTCACTTGCCTTTTGTGGATGGTTAAAACTCCAGAAGGGGTGATACTAGACACAGTCTGGCTAGACAGCTGAGTCACAGAAGAGGCAAATCATCACAAGACCTTGAGTGAGAGTTGGCAGGGAATTACAAGGACATAAGTCTGTGATGCCATTCTATGAGGGTGTGCAAACAGCAGTGAGCCAGATTTCCAGAATGTTTTAACTACAGTGATATTAGGCAGAAAAAGGCAATGTCTCCTTCTCCATTTTTTTACATAGGTGAAATTGAAATAAAGTTCTGCTATAATTAGTGAAGACTGCAGGGAAAACTGAATCTTGGGTGTTGGGGGGTTGATTAAAGCATTTAGAAAATAAGCTCTAAAAACATTTCACAAATAGTAGATTTTGAAATCCATACAGCCTTTTCAATATATTTTTGAAAATTCGTGAAGAAAAGCACATCATATTTTGCTTAAATGACTGCGTTTTTCAGTTGCAGTACTTAGTAACTCAGTTAAAGAAGGTGGTGTATTGAATATAGTAAAGTAGAACCTTACATCTGGTTTGTTTTTTTACATTGCAGTTTACTGTCTACTAACTTTAAATATGCTGTTTTGACATACTAGACTAAAATTACCTTTAAAAGGTATTTATTTACATGTGTCCTCCACAAAGAGGCCAGTGTGGCTGCTTTGATGTTCACATGGACATTTAGTGAGCAGCAACCCCAGGAATGTGCAGACACATAGTCCACTTGGCAAGTATAATGCCCTCCCTCCCTAGAAGAAAGAAAGGTCAAATAAATTAACTTTGTTAGAAATAGTAATCTACTCATTGTGTTTAATCTTTTTTTCTCATATTAATGAAAAGAAACTGACAATGGTCACTAATTCCTATCTGCTTTCATTAGTTAAAGAGGAGAAAAGCTTAATTTGAAGTATGAAGTGACTTTCATTGACTTTGGGGACCAATGGTGCTAGAGAAGTTCTCTGTGTTTCTTGGAAGCCTCTCAGAGTGAAGAAAACTCATGTTAACGCTTGCTATAGCATGATTAAATGTATTTTTAAAATCCAAAAATCTCATTTGAAACCTTAATTGTGCTGCAGATATTTATGACTCCAGTCATATATCATGTTTAGTGGGGGTGGTCATACCTTGGAGGTGGGTAACATCAGTATTACATCTTGAGGTCACCCTTGGGATGGAGGTGTGCATTAGTGTTACATCTGTGATCTCGCTATGGTTGCTGATTCAACAGCAAGACATCTTTTTTCTCCCGTGGCTGACAGGTGCTATGTGGTTTATCAGCTACAAGGTATCACCAAGTTCCCCCTCTTGTGAGGATTTCAACAGAGCCTGGCTGCAGTGTCTCCACTCCACTCCACCCTTCATTTAGTCCCCCTTAGCATGTGTGGGAAGTTGTTCCATCCAGGGAGCAGCAATTGCATTTTCTCTCTATAATTTTCCATATTGTTACAGCTGTTTCTGTAACTTTCCACTCTGCTCCATCGTCCATTTCATCCCCCTCTTAGCATGTATGCTGACTGAAATTTTTGTAACTTTCCAGTTTCCTTTAATTTTACCCCCAGTCTTTTCCCCACAGCAACCTTGTTATTTCAAGTGTTCATTAACATATTGTTAGCTGTAATATTTTTTAAAAAATGGACAGAAAAAGAATGTTTCGAGCTCTGCAAATCAATAGAAACACATCAGAGCTTTGATATGAAGAATCATACACATTTATCTTTTTTCCTTTTATTATATTTGCCTAATATAACTGCATCAATGGAGTAGGCATGAGGTGGTATACCTCTTAGGAGACTGCTTTTCTACAACTGACCTCTTAACACATTTTACTCCAAATTTTGTGGTGGGTTTTTTTTAGTTTCTAGGAGATATGATTATGAAATAATAAGCAAACTCTGTTAATGAAGAGCTGTCTTCTTGGTTCCCCTAAAACAATAATTCTGAGAGAGAGGTGAATGGCTTGATTAATTTCTACGTGTCATTAACTTCCATGCCCTTAGATGACAGACAACTTTAATATTCACAATGTGAATTATTTCTCTGCTGATTAGTTTAGGAGAAACACACAATGATTGTACTTGTCGCATGATCTAACACTGTGCCCAACAATCCTTCAGATCCCCTAAAGCTCAAAATGTCCCTGCTGCCCAAACATGCTTTCATCACTCATTTTAGGCAGGACGGTTGTGTTTTTACAACACAAAAATCTGTGGCAATTATTAGCTGCAAATGTGGACAGTGCGAAGCAAAACAAATTTCAGAATGACTAGAAAGGTATGGACTGATGTATTGATATATACCTTTATTTAAATTTAGCTGACTAAAAACTGCTGAGAGTCTGGGCTTTATCTTTAAAATGTTTTCTCAAATCTCCCAGCCCATTAGACTTAAGTAGTTTAGAATTCAATGATCTGATTGCAGAGTTCAGAGATTATGAGAGCAAATGGGGCCTGATCAATGCCTTGGGTCGTCTTTTCAGTGTGTTAATTAATTAATCAACAGGAACAGAAATATATGTGTAATGCAAATTAACTCAGTCTCAAGTTACTAGAATACCAGAATTGGTTGTACGTGGAAGAGGGGAATCCAAAAGCAGCACAATATTGGTGCTTTTATCTATGTAACACCACTTTTCTTGATGATGTCCTGAGATTGTTTCTGTTGTGCTCTCCTGAAAAAATGAATAAGCTTTTGAGGCAAGGCAAGAAATTCAGCAACTGAAACATTCATGATTCACACCCTTGATTCCATTTGTTGTCACTGTTTCTCTTTATTTACATTAACTTCCCCCTTCCAGGTTGTTTTGCTTTAACCTAGTACTGAATACATTTCCCCTGATCCCCAAGTCTACATTAATTTGCAATATTTCCCCACAAAACAAAGTAATTTGATATGGTCTTTTCTGTTATCTTTGCCAATGATTTTTTTAGGTTTGGGGTTTTTTTCCATAGCTTTGTCTTTTTGTGTTGAAAGATATAAGCTTTATTCTCCCCTACTTGCTCTTTATTAAAAGTCTTCTATCCTTGTTCTTCTTCAGAGTACATGAAAGTTTTGTGCTACTTTTCCCAAGGACTGTTCATTGTCTCCATTGCCTGGGGAAGTTATGTACTTGATTTGTTTTGGAGATTGGAGACATTCTTCTATTCCTGTATGTGGACCTCTACTTTCAACTGTGTGCAGGGACCAGACCAACTCATTGCTCAGGTCATCTCTTTGTAACAGTCAGCTTTGCCTAGAATCAGTAAAGCTTTTAGGTTCAAACCTTGAAGTACTTCCTGTCAGGTTTCTCACTCCAGTTCTCTTATGGCTTTTTATGCAAACAGTAATTTTTATTAACAATAAAAAGGTTGTGTGCATAGTTGGGATAAAAGTTCTGGGGTTTCAGAAAAGAAAAGACAGTGCCAGCATTTGGCCTACAGTTCCTACAAACAGGGAAAGTCAGTGTTCAATTAAAGCACCAGAAGGTGGTCTGTCACAAACCCATGGACTGGAGCACTTGGACTATTTCAGCTGCTCTGCCCTTACCTACTGGTTTTGGAGACAGCAGTAGCAATAGGCCAGCCACCAGAATTTCCTGTCTTAGTGAAACAACCTGTGGTATTCTGTAAAACTCACTCCTAAGACCAAGGGCCATGAAGTTGGCTAAGCCTGCCAGTAGATCCTTTGCCTAACTCTCTCCCTGTTCAGCTTTCATAGCTGTGGCAGGAGACAGAAGACGAAGATGTTGGTAAGGCAAGTAGGTATTTCACACTCATCTCAAAGAGACAATTTTCTATTCTGTCACTTGTGTGATTTTATTCTTGTATGTACATAGACAGTGTCCTTGAATCATCACATAAGTTATAAATTCCATTTTGTTTCCATGAACTGTGAGTCTCCCGGTGTCTGGGGCTGTCATGTGCTAACGAGACAGGAGGAGTGCCAGCATGTCAATCATTACAGACTCTCTCCATCTAGTTTACTCTTAACTAGGAATGGCAATTGAGGACCGGGATCTTAAATAAGGACAGGCATATCCCTCCTGGGATGAACTAACACAAAGCAGCCAGGTGGTAATGTTTGGATTTGAAAGCCAGGAAGGATTTTAGGAAGCAGAAACAGCTTGGTCAGGAAAGATAAAGTGATGCATGGACACACCAGAGGGTTCTTGCGACACAGTGGCAGTAGGGAGGCAGTGGAAGCCGCCATTTGAAGAAGCAGGTGGTGGGGAATGGGAGATGAAGGTCTCACAGCAATGGGGATCTCACAAAATCTCAAGGAAAATTCAACAGTGAGGAAATGCAGGCAGAGAGATGAACGTGTGTTTACTGTTTCATATGTCTCTGTGTATCTCCTGTGGTCATTAAAATGAAAAATAGCTGGTTTTGAGATAGTTTGCAAAGTCTGTGCATTTCCTGATTCAGCTTTGTGGGATTCTGGAGAGATAAATTGTCGCTCAGATGTTGACTATGACTGAGCTCTGGGAAAGAGTGAATCAAAGCCATGGGGATTCAGGAGCAGTCACAGAGTCTAAGCAAAGGTCTCTGTTCCTTTGGAGACCGAAAGCAGATAGAAAAATTTCAGTGTTTTTGCGTGGAAGTAGACCGGGGCTTTGTGAGTGGCCCACAAGAGGTATAATCTAGGCTATAATATCTCAGTCTTTGAATTCTTACCTGTAGTAAAATGAAAGTCACTGGAAGAACACCAAGACTTGCACGTAGTAAGATATCAAACAGTACCATCAGTGGCTCCAAGCATTATCTGGCAAACACATGTCCACAAGCAAGCTACAAAATGAAAGTCAGACCCATGTGCATTATCATCATTCGCACTAAACCCAAAAGTAATAATTCCCACCAACTGACAGGCTGTTAGCTCAGGCTTAGTGCCATACTACTGTAGCTACATTGCTTCTGACTGCTTTGGTGCATGGGAAAAGGCAGCTTGTGGTTGCTTGCAGGATGGTCAAAGTAATCACATCAGCACATGCTTACATGCACCCTGTGTTGGAAGGACTCAGGTGAGATTGCCAGCAGTTCAGTTGTTGACTTTGTGTGTTTTCTCATACTGGGGTGATGGCCAGTGTGCATGAATAGCTTTCTACAATGAAGTCAAACTACAAGCTCCTCAGAGACAATTTAAAAGGAGTGAAATGGTTAAGAGGATAATGTGGAGCAAACTGATGTAAATGGTTCTGCATATGCTGCAATTTTTGAGATTTGTTTTGGAAGTGAAGGGAATGTACTTTGATGTATAGTTTTGGTTTGCATAAATTCAGAAAAAGTTCTGAATTTCCTTTTTTCTGAAAATATAACTTAACCGTTGAGAGGGACGTAAAACTTTTGTGATGAAAGGAAAATATTATAATAGGAAAACTGAGGATTAATGTGATGTCCATGTCTCAGACTTACTAGGTCTGCAAATAGATGAACTCGGGAGATTACTTTGTATGATTTTTACATATGTAAATGGACATATAATTATCTATATAAAATATTAGTGCATATTTACTGTATAATAATTAATTCAACTTTATAAGCAAATTAAGATTGCCTCAAATTTACATACAATGTGAAGAAAAGTCCTTTTATCCTCTGTAACTGCAGCATTTGGCAGATTCAGGAATAAATAATCTTTTGTGGCAAGGGTATGCCTTATCAAACATATGCAGATCAGTGCTAATTAATGCTAATTAAGGTTTCCTGTCTATCTAGCTGGAAAAACGTCCAAATGTTATGAAATCCAGTTAGTATGCCTATTACCCTAATTGTTTTATATGGGATGGTTCTTAATTAAAATATGTAAATTGACCTTAATTGCTATATACTAATGGAGGTTCATGTTATCTCACTAAAAATGACAAGATGGTGAGGAGGGGTACTTCAACAAATAAGTCTGATACATTTGTAAATAAATGACCTTTACTCAAAATTATTTTTAATTGGAAATTGGCAAAAGGAACATTTTGCCATCCATGTTTCTCTTTAGTTTTAAATAATGGCAGAATTTACAGTTCTTTGTTAATATATATCTAGTGACATCGCAGCTTAATTAGGACTGCTAAACAAGTCAACATTTTGTGTGTTTACTGTATGTTTCAAAATTGTTTGCTGACCTCACAATGACCTTCAGAAATGTCATGCTTTACAATATTAATCTTCTTCTTCACTATGTTTTGTTTTATTTTTTGATTTTGATCTCTTTTAATGGTACGGTTTTATTTGTGAAGTTTGATGTACTTTTGCTGGTGCCTGGCCTGTGCCTTTGCAACAGAGAGGCTGGTGAGCAGCGCCTCACTGCGAGTGTAGGACATGGACTTTGATCACCTTTGGGGAGGATAGTTCACATGTATGCTGTTACATGACTGAGGCCTACACAAGTTTCTACACAAAGTCTTACATGCCCTCTACCCAACACAGAAGCATCATTTGAATGATAATTTGTATGGCAGTTTGTAGGTGCCTCATATTGGCATTTTCTTGGTAGTTATCATACCACTTCATACACACAGGAAACATTTCTCTCCTCTGATGTAAAGAATTTAATTAGAGAATCTCCTGTTTTAGAGAACTGCCCTACAGTTGTAGCTTTTACTCATAATAATAGTAGATTTTTAAAACACTTGGTGCATTTAAGTTTATATTATATACATTGTTGATATATGCCTCTCTTTGAAAAATTTGTCTGAAAGTATTCGCTGTTTTGCAGGATATTGTGACCAATGTTTCTCCAAGAATTGTCCGTGGAACTACTTCAGGTCCTATGTATGGCCCAGGCCAAGGCTCTTTTCTAAACATTGAACTGATCAGCGAGAAAACAGCAGCATATTGGTGTAAAAGCATTGCTGAATTGAAGGCTGACTTTCCAAACCATGTAAGTGCCACTTAATCATAAAGATGCAGCATACTTATTTAGAATATCCCGTTTATAAACCTGTGAAAACTCAGATATTTAGTATTTATTAAATAGAATGCAAATTGATTTATTGACATGCAAGTAAGTTGCTAAAAACCAGAATAACCCATCCAAATATATTTATGACAGAAAATTCTGTGAAATGACTGTTATACAGAGAACAGTCATGATGTTTTACTTAGGCTGATGTTTTACTTAGGCTGATGTTTACATTCAAAGAGATAATATCAAGGAAAAGAGTTGATCCCCGTGTGAATGCTTGTCAATTCTGTTGTGAATAATTTTGTATTTGAGATTATATTTAAAGATGTAACTTATAATAATAATTGTTTCTGTGAATTAACTTTAATCATAAAGGGAATATGGTTTTTTTCATTCTTAATCCAAATGTGAAAGATAGTTATAATATTTTTATAAGCAATTGACTGCTTTAGGTGAAAAAAACAATACTTAAAGTTAACTTCACTACAAGTTTTGTTAGAGCTTGTTTGGCTCTGGGGAATATCTGTCGGAAAGGTAATAGTCAAAGCTGGGAGCAATGACTCCAGCTAGCTGGCATAAGGGTTTTTAGGTACTGTTCTAGTGGATAAGAACCATGAGGTGGAAAGTAAAATTCTCCTCAATCATTATCTCAAATGGATAAAGTCAGAAATCCTATAGCCTGCATATCTTCTCTCTTGAAGTTGTTACCTCCATGGTTCAGCTATGAGCAAAGTAAGTGAATGTTCCTGAATATATTATGACAAGAAGATAATATGTTTTATTTTTTTCTTATTCCTTGTGTTTCAATGTATCAGCAAGTATAAAAGAATTTAAAGACAACGTATTGACAGTAAAAGTTAAGTGCTGCATGTTTAATACTCCGCTGTGGATGGACTGTGTGTTTGTTTGCTGAGATTCTTGTCACTTTATTTACTGTTCTTTTTTTTTACTTATTTACTATTTCATCATAGTGAAAGTATGAACCAAAAAATAATATCCTGATTTTGATTTATTCCCTGATTTTGATTTTAACATCCTTTATCAAAATCCTGGATATTGCATGCAGGCAGACTGTTGACCATTTCTGCTGTGGGAATGCTATTCCAGTGCAGTCTTCACCAAAAATCCCTCACAGCACTTTGTACTCAAGATCAAACCATTCTCTTCTGTGAGGAAAAGCACTAGCAGCATTTCAAAAGTAAGATTTGAATTTTCTGAGACCTTGTGTCGTGTGTGGGATGAAGTCCCACTCTTCCACAATGCCTGTGGTCAGCATCTTCTGATCATCCCTCATTATATGTGAGTTATTACTTTGAGAATGTGAATTCAGATCCTGCATGTTGGCTGTGGCTGCTACTGTGGCATCTTTGAGGTTGGTAATGCCTGTGTGGGCATGGGGGAAGCAGTCCAGCAGTAGACCTTGGCATTGCTTACAGGGGTTTTTAAAACATGCCTGTGAACTCTAAGATCTGTCACAATTATAACAATAAATTTGTTGCTAACTGAAAACAATTTTTTTTTCACTAAGTAGAAGTGCCTTGGTGCTTATTATGAGATATTCTGTATAATTAAACCTTGCAGAATTTTCTTTCTCCAGTGTCTGTTCACTCCTTCAGAAAGGCTTTTTAAACTTTGTGAGTTTTATTAAAACCAAAACCAATTTCTGAGAACTGTTTGGGTGAACTTAATTACCAAGCAAAGGATGACATATTCTGTTCAAATGAAGGCCAAGCAGATGAGAATACAAGTGATTACAGTAAAAAAATTACTATGGCAAATTTTAAAAGCAAATTGAAACTTACACATAATTGCTTTTTCTGTGTAATATAAGTAATTTAAGGTAAGTTTTATCTTACAGATGAAAGGAATAAGAGCAAAATAGCTACTTCACTAGAAGATGATCACACGACAGCATCCTATCTTGTGCCATTGGGAAGAAGCAAACCAGAAAGGGCAGCCAAATTCCCCCAACAGAGGCTAGGATGTAAACTAAATTTTGCAATAGGTTGTGCAAAAGAGGACCACCAGTCACAGCTCAGTGGTAATGTCACTTAACTGTGACATGTTGCCTCTATAAATCAGAAACTAGCATCTCCCCTGTGCTGTCTTCACCCCTGTAGTGAGTGGCCGCATTCTTTGGCTCTTCTGGTTCCTGATTCTTGCTTGTGGCTTTCAGTTGTCTCTGACTGGCAGTCTTTCCCACTCTTCTCTTATACTTTCTTCTCCCTTTGACTCAGAATCCACTCCAAGAGGACTAGGGCAAAAGCTGCCACCACCAGAAACTTGCTTCAGTGCCACCAGCAGGGACTAAATTATTTGTAAGAGTCCAAGAAGAAAGAGAAGGTGCCTGGATTTTGTATGTTTGCTGGTGAAGTATTATCAAAAGCTGTGCTGTTTCAATTTGAGATTTTTTAAATTGAGTTAATTTAGTGTTACTGTTACTGTTTTTTCAGAAAACACACACACACACACAGAAATTAGATGGTAAGGTCCAAGATTATTTAAAAAAATAGAATTTTTATTATTTTTTTAAAATCAAATTTATCTGTTAAAATGATTTCCAGTTGATTGTTTTCGTTCTTGTACTTCAGTCGTCTCAGTAAGATGTTACTTCAAAAATTTGGCTGAGAACATTTAAAGCTTATATTATTGAACATTGCTTATTGTTAGATTTTCAAGGGATGCATATTTAAAAATGTTGTGTCAACTGCTTTTGTATATACCAAAAAAACAACCTTTCAGTCAGAGCACTGCAAAAGTGAGAAAAAAATGAGTCTGTTTGTATTTGTCATCTTTTTCTTTACTTTCCCAAATACTGTAGTTTTACATATTTGTACTGGACTGTCTGTCATATCCGAACATCTTCCTTACATTGTCTTTTAAGTATATTTTTCTGTGCCATGGCCACACATTCCATCTATTACCACAGGACTTTTCATTCTCTGCAATTATTAATCATCGGAAAATAGATTTTGTTTGGTAGATTTTTTTTTTTTAGTAGGAGAGACTGAGAACTTGACAGTGAGAAAAGATGAAACAATTATTTTTTTAATTTCATAGCCTAAATGTTAAAATACTGCTTAATTAATATAAAGCTGACACCTTATTGAAAAATTTTGCATCCCCACTTCCCCCAAAAAGTTGTTTATATAGTAGTATATTAGTCTAAGACTCAAGAAAAAAGTGAAAGAAAAATATCAATAATCAGAATTTTAAGACTCAAGTTTAATTACTCTTGTTTGAGAGGACTGATCACTGAAACCATAATCGTAGCCTGGTCATCTGTTTTCTTTGCTCCCTGCTATAGAGAAACATTTGTGACCAATAAAAGCTGTTCCCATGTAATACAGGTATTACCTCAACATCATGATGTGAGATAGGAAGACTCTCCCTTTCTAAGGCCTCCTTAGACTGGTTTGGAATGGCAGAGGGGAGACTTGGAAGTGGGACATGAACAGGTAGCTGGATGGGGGCTTAGCTGCTTACTGGGGTCAACCTACCACAGATGAGAAAGGTATAAAGTTGTCAATTCATGTTAAAAAGGCTAGGCTATAATTGGGACATGCAGTATTTAAAGTGCTTTAGATAAAGGGGTAAAAGAACTAATGTCACAATAAGTCCCACTTTCATTCACCAAGGAGATACCTGATTATATGGTGTGTTGATGTACTTTCAGCCAAAATGTGGCTGAAAAAATGGCAGTTTATGGCACGTTCAAGAAATTAGTTTACCTAAGAAATATGAATTTAGCCAAGTAGAACTCACCTAGTGATATGATCAGGAATGAAAACTGTGCAGAAAAAAGTAATTGCTTTTACATTAGCAAATGGCTACAAAAAAGTAGGAACTGACTGAGAAGGTGGAAAAGAAAACTATAAAACCTTGGAGGAGAACTTACTGCTAAAATTTTATATTCATGTACTTTACAATAGCTACAGATCGACCATTATCTGTGCTGGGAACTGTGAATACTGGTATTGGCAGTACACCTTGGTGTGCTGGTAAAGCAAGGAGTGGTAATCTCTTTAGCATTTTCACTGGGGAGAACAAGCTTGAAAAGAGCAATGTTTAAAAATGGTAAAATACTTCTCTGCAGAAAAACGTGAACTGAGGGTTCAGTAAGAGGGTGATGGATGCAGTTGCCAAATAGTCTTTCTAAACCTTCTTAAAACGGTAACTGGTGCCCTGTAGATGATAATAAAGTAAACAAATGAATGAAAAACCTCAGTATGCAAATTACTTTGAGTCTGAGCATGTGCAGGAGGTCACAGCAGTACAAATAAAGGGCTTTGACAGGACACTTCATAAAAGAGATTGCGGGGGAAATGTCATTCCCTACCAGGCTAACAGAAGTCCATCACAAACAAGCAAATGTCTGAGAAATTTGTACTACAAGAAAGAACTGAGATCTGGGAAGAAGATGGCAAATTGAATTTTTTTCAACATTGTTATGTTAGTATACTGAAGTCTTAAAAGTAACTTTTTGGCCTCCAAGCTCAACACAAATGAGTTTGCTCTCCTCCATGACTCTGGGGAATGTACACAGGATACCAGATTGTCAGCTGTGACACTGAATCTGTGATTGAGATATCAGTGTCACAATGTGTTGAATTGAGAAACCTCTTCTGCTAGAAACATTAAGTACTCTTGGACCCCAAAACTAAGCTGAAAACTCTTGTCTTAATGTTTGTTCTGCTGCTTGCGGAATGTTGCTGACAGTCTCTCTGACAGTTACTCAGCAGAGAGCAGCTTTTCAAGGCTGAAACTGTTAAAGATATATTTTTATTCAACATTTTGTTCAGAATGTCCCAGGAACACCTGTCGGGAATAGCCATGCTAGAGAGTGTGTGGGAACAGATCGCTGGATCCCAGGCTGGTAACCAACTTCTCTGTAGCATTGTGGGGGTTTTGTTGGTGGTTGTTTTTTGGGGATTTTTTTTAATCTCATGGAATGGTGTAAATAGTGTTTTATATTATGCATTTTTTTTTCTACCATAGAAGTATGAAATAAGGATGACACTTTTGTTTGCTTTGGGTGCTCGTGGGTTCTTGGTTTGAAATTTTTTTTTCTAATTTAGGTAAAAAAACCAGATTTGGTTTAATTCTACTCTGTGAGGATAGGAAAAATAAGGTGTTACTGAGGGAAAAAAATACAACCTTAATAGGCACATGTGAGTGCCTTGCTCCTATAAATAAATTTTGTTGCAGAAACATGCAATGTTCGAAAAGGTTTTGTGAAGTTATAAAGTGAATAGAAATAGATTTGCAACAGCAATAATAGTTATTTGGATAGTTTATTTGGAGTGGTTTGGTTAGTTTTCCAAAGTAATCCCTGAAGTGAGATCATCAGTCTTATGTGTCAGACCAGCTCTAGTTTTAATAATAGTTTTCATCCACAGACTATGAACAGAATTTATCTATTTATATAAACCTTTTTCCTCACTAAATCTGCACTAATGGTAGACCTTGTAATCTAGTTACTGAAAGGAATTGACCAGGATATCTAAAATTGCTGTAGATCTCCTTTGAGACTTAAAATTAAGGGACATTACGTGGAAAACTGTTTAAGATACAGAGGAATCATAGACTTCACAGCTTTACTGTAAGGAGAAGGTCAAAGTTGGATTTCTCACTAGAGGTATTAGTAATAAGCTGTGTATTTTTGCAGGTATTATTATAGCTTTTGCTTTTAATGGATGTTTAGAGACCTATGAGATGTTGTACAGAGTACACAGTATTTGCATTTTAGATACCAGTCACTGACTTGATTAAAATTATAAAAAGTTCTACTCTTCCTAGGGCTAATATAGATAGCTTTGCATTTCCATCACAACGAAATTATACTTTGTACTCCAAATACCTGCTGAGCTGTGCATCCGTGTGATAAGTCACAGACATCTTGACAAGCTCAACACCTACAAACTTGGAATAAAACATTTCTAAACAACCAGGTAGGGCCATGCCCATGTGGACCTCACTTGGTGCCAACACCAACCAGTGTATAGTCACCTGAATGGGGACGGTACCTGCTGTGCATTCTCAGGCCTATCAGAGGATCCTTGCTGGAAGTCCAAATGCTTTTCCACATGAACTGAAAAGGACAGAGCACAAGGGGAGGGAACCACAAGCTGGGAATGCATACTCCCAGAAGTTCCCAGCAGTGCAGAACAGCTACCTATATTCCTTTATCTGAATTTCAGATCTACAAATCACATTAAAAAACTCCAGAAGTTATCGCTGCAGCTTAAACTTCCTAAAGCCAGCTTGGGTATGAGGTGGATGCTTAGTAGGAGGTGAAAAAGCCCACACAGCAGTTGTTAAATTCACCATATGGAAAAGATCCCTTTCACTACAGAAAATTGGCAGTAGGCCTATTCCCTTAACATCAGAGGAAATCCTAGCTGAAAAGGGAAGATGAGGTTGGAATAAGGTACTCATATGGATTACCTTTCCCAGGAACTAAACCACATGACCCTAGCTAATGTGGAGCACCAGAATGGTCACAACTCCTCAATTTCCAGTGGCTACTGTGGTGGGGAGAAGAGACGAGGCCTCGGAGCATGAAGCATATGACCATGTTCCTTTTTTTTCTTTTCCATTAACCACAAGAAAAAGGGAGGAATAAAAAACAGTAAAGAAAGATGCTTCCTAGAAAAGAGAGGGAAGAGAGCTGATATGAAAGAACAGCAGACACATTAACAACATACCTCTATATGTTCCGAGGCAGCTTCCACTCTCCCATCCTGAGGGTGTCCTCATTGCTCCTGATCCTGATTCAGCTGTTTGTGAGCCAGCAGGATGCATTTTCCTATGTGCAGTCTAAGGAGGAATTCAGCAAGAACTCTGATTTACACAATTTATTTACACCAGAAGTGCTTATCCATTTCTGTAGGTACAGCAATTTCTATTTGCAAGGAAGAATGAACAGAAACAGAGCCTAGTAACAGAAATGTTGATGTATTGGGTCTTTGAGATCACATTTTCTTATAAGGAAGAAAGTTTTCTGGGAAAGACTCTTCCACAAGGTATAAAAAATGTTCAAGCTTCACATGACCTGAATATTAATAGAGATGGGACTGAGCTACAAAATATGGTGCTGTAAATTTTCACTCCTGGAGGCTTAGGTGTTAGTAAAAAAAAAAAAGAGAAAATACAGGAAAATTCTCATCATTTCCACTTTGATAGTCATGTTGGCTATAGCAGATGTGCTTGAGGCTTGAAAAGTAGCAGAGAAGTGACGTGGAGTCAGTGTTACACCTCTTTTCTGGGAGAGATCTGGGGAACTACAGACCTAAAATCTTTTATCCTTGTATGCAAGTTGGTAAGAATTGTTCTGAAAAACAGAACTAGTAAAAAGAAAACAAACAAACAAAAAGAACCCCATTTGTAGTATGCTTTGCCTTGAAAAAAAAAAGAAGTTTTTTGAGGACATCAAGAGAGACTCAGATGATAAACTGAGCTTGGGTTTCCAGAAGTATTTGATAGGGTCCTCCACTGAAGAGTTGGAAAGAAATTAAGTTCCTGTAAGATTAGAGGAAGAAACTTACATGAATAAATAACAAGTTAGACATGAGAAACAATGTTAAGGAATAAATACTCAATTTTCACAGTGGATAGAGAGCTCCAGGAAGATTTCTTAGGGATCTGTACTGTGTTCTATGCTATTTAAAATGTTTATTACCAATCTGGAAAAGAGAGAGAATTTTAAGAATGTAAAATTTGCTGATAATAGTATGTATTGTATGGAGATAAAGATGAGAGCTGACTGTAAGGGGTTGTGAAGGATCTTGCACTCAGTCACTGAGTGACTGGCCAATGAACTACCAAAAAAAAATTAAAGGTAAAATGTAGTATGCACATGGAATTAAGCAGTAATAAATTTATATGTACAGTGAGGGATTGTAAGCTAACTATAGTGAGGTTACAGTAGAGAGCACTATGAAAATTTCAGCTTAATGCTGACTAGCATTGAAATAAAGCATATCAAACAGAATTTCTGGGAAAGGAAGAGAGAACAAAGCAAGGCCCATCACTATGCCAGCGTGTTGATTTTTTTTTTTTTAACATTTTAAATACACTGTGTAGTTCACATTCTTCTAGATTGGAACCAGAAGGGTGATAGGTGGAAATGAGCAATAGGAGATAATTCATCACATAGCTCTGCAGCTGCGGAGCTCATTCTCGTAGGGTATTGCCAGTCCCGGAGGTACATACAGGTTGATCAAAACCTACTGGAAAAGCTATTTGAAAGCATCACCTCTGGCTCAGGGAATTCCTGTGCCACAGATTTCTTAAAAGCTGGGAGAATTTTCGAGGGAAATACTGCTCTAAGCTTGACCTAGAGACATGCTGCTGGTGCATGTCAGAGAAGGAGGACTGAGCTCCATAACCCATTCTTATGGATTTCCATTGTCAATGCACAAAGAGCTGTTAGGTTTGCACCCAGGATCAGAAACCCTCTCCTGCCTCCCAGTCCTGTCTCAACCTTTGGACCATTGTTCCTCTACTGTGTTTTGACAACCTGATTAGCATGTAACTACATTTCGTGAACTGAAACTGAGATGAAGGTGTATTTTGAACTAGTTTGAAATGATGTGCTAAGGGGTTTGTAATTCAAATGCTGTCTTCAGTTCACCGAGATTTGAAAGGCTGAATTTTCCAGAGGGTCACCTCAGACAATCCTACATACAGAAACACCAGAAAGTCTGCTAAAAATTTACCCAGAGGCAGTGTCTGATCATGCGTGTTTCAAATGACCGTGAAGTACATGTCATAATGTTTGGTCCCAACTGCCACAACCCAAAGTTTGGTCCCAACCCCACATTTGCATTGGAGTTTTTTGATTATATATTTTTTTAAAATATTGATCTGGTAAAGAGATGGAAACATACTCTGATCATCAATTTGAGGGAATTTTGTTTTAAGGCAGCACATATCTTTTGCTGAAAACTGCAATTTGTAACTGAAAATAAGACCACATAGTAAACTCAGTGAGATTTTTACAATCAATTTATGATTCAGATGTACATGTTTGTGGTGACAAATTAGGACCTTGAGGACAAATGTGAGAAGGTCTTTTTTTTATGTTTTTCACTTGGAAACTACTGCTTTGTTGAGAAGCCTGTCAAACTAGTTTAGTGCAGAACTGTACTTTCTTTCTATGCATGCTATAAAGCCATGACTTATTTTGTTTGTTTTACTTTCACAGCTAAGGTTTGAAAAATAGTAAGGCAGAGGACTATTTGTACATATGCTAAGAATATCCTTTTGATTTGAAAAGTGAGTTATTGATCTCTGCAAAAAAAAGAACAATTTTCACAGTTCTGTGAGGACTATGAAAACATCTTTAAAACTTTACCCTTAGGGTAAGAACTAGGAGAAAATTAAAGCCGTTTCTGAAATACTTCACCAACCATCTCCTAGAAAATGACCCAATCTGCTTGATTATTGGAAAAGACAAACTCCTTAATGGCTAGCTGAAGCTGAAGCTGAAGCAGGATGTGCTTTGGCAGTTGTTGCTAAAATTCCTTTTTTGCAGAGATTTGTGAGCGATCATTAAGCAGGAGTATTGACAAAGGAAATGCCCTAAACATAAAGACAGCGTGATTAAAAAGATATTTCTAGAATGTAATTTTACTGACAGTGACATGAAGGGTTGCATATTTCTGTTCGTCTTATTAAAGTGTGAATATGCAGACTATTATTTAGAGGGACAAGACAATCTCTTAAAAACCCAACTGTTTTCTCAGTTTGATAAGTTACTGTGTGTACAATAGAGGGCTGCAAAATGATCTGTGAAATCTGGTTGGGTATCAGGAAAAGCATTCCCTCTTTCTAGAAATGTCCTCCATAAACTGCAACAAAGGAAATGGCATCATGTGTTAAAGAAACCTGTACACTAAGATGTCCATTTCGCCCCCCTCGATCTGTGCTTAAAATAGCAACAACAACCTTGGTGCAGGGCACTTCCTGGAGATTAATAACTGGCCAGGGTTAATGGCCCTCAGCAGTGCCTCAGGCCATCAACTCCTCCCAGCCAGTCATTACTCCCTGGGAAATGCCCTTTTCTGGGTAGTTATTGTTTTAATATTAAGATGTAGAAGTTATCATTGGTTGGGGATAAAATGACCTTGAGGCAATGTTAAAAAATAAACCCCCCTATAGAAAAATTTAAAAATTATTAACAGTCTATCAAAATGAAATTCTAAAGTTTGTGAGAATGACAAATTCTACTAGCCTGACTACCTGTGCAGAACCCCAAATTTATCCTCCAGATACTTCTCCCCAGTTTCCATTTTATGTTTATGGTAGGCAATTGGGTAGATTATAGAAGTTGATCTTCTGAAACACACAATACCTTTGACATTCATTTTACTGTCTGTGATACGATTTTAGTCTTTTGAGAAGCACTGAGTGTATGTGATTTAGATAATTCTGCTTTTTCTCTTTTATGTAATGTATATTACAATAATAATAGGATAGCAAATATATACCTGATGAAAAGTAGTAAGTATGTGCTGTTCCTGTAGCCCATATTCTGCATATTCTGTAATGTGGTTTACATTTTAGGCATTCTGCTAGAGCTCTAATGAAGAAAAATATGAAGGCTAGGTCTATATTTAAAAGTCTTGCTCTTGCATACTTATGTAGGCTAGGAATACTAAAAATAAAATGGCATCTAACTGCTGTCCTGGCAGAACCTAGTGTAGATGCAGTTATACCATCAAACTGTTTATTTTTGTTCAGGAGCAAGTACGGAGTTTGCTGCTATGAACTGTGCTGATAGTAGGAGAGCTGGCTCTATGCAGGCATGTTCTAGCTTCGACAAGAAAGGCAGAGGCACATGCTTGAATCTATCACAATTAGAGCCAGCTCTTCAGTCTGATTGACAGCAGCTGGACTATATCCCAGCCTCCTGTGCTTTCTGGGGAGGGGGGCTAGGGAAATATCTCAAATTCTGAGCAAAATGTGGGAATAAAGTGTTCCAAGATGGTTTTTTTTTCCTTATCCACCACAAGGAACATGTAGATTAGCAGAATTCTTAGTGGGCTCTGAAATGATCTTAATCTACACCCTCAACATTGCTGATAGTTTCTGAACTTTTTATTCACATTGACTTTAAGAACTATGACCATAAACTTTTACATAGTTTTCATCACCAAACTTCTCACATTTGCCACATTTCCATATTCTAGATCTCAGTTCACCCTAGGGTTTTGTTGTTTTTTTGTTTGTTTGGGGTTTTTTTGTTCTAATAAACTGTGCTAGTAATCAAAGTTAAGTAGCAACTGCTAAATATGCAAAATAAGGTGGCCAGCAGGACCCAAAAAGCAAAATTATTGCTCTCTTCATATAGTGTTAGTCTAATATATGGTTATGGCAACACATACATGCCAACCAATTACCATGGGATAGCAAATTACAGTGTGTCAGAATGGTAACTACCCCTGTGCATCTTTGGAACTTGCAGCAAATACAGACTGATTCAAGTTAATATGAATTTCTTCACTTTTGGATGTAGCAAACCAGACTTACCTCCTATTTTATGGAGTTTGAAAGAGCACTGGAGCAGCCGATTGCTGCAGGTGTGCCGATGGGTGGTAATGCATAAATCAGCAGTAACTTGTTTGTGCATTGACACCTTGTATGCATAGCTAGTGGAAATGGTCTTTTCTTTTAATTGCTGAGGGAAAAATGTGACAGCAAGTACTTATTTACTGAACACTTAAACCCACATAAATATTTTAAAGGCTTCTTTAAAGGAGACCTAAATACATCCTTTGTTATGAGCCACATATGTTAAATGTAAACTCTAAGAAACCAGCAAAGTGCTCTAAGGAACCACTGCACTTCCCAGTCTTGCAAATCGCAAGAAGAATGCTTTTTCACTGGTTTGTTTTTACATCTTTCTCATGTTTTTAAGTGCAGATTTCCTAATTTATTTCAAGTTCAATTTTCTTTTTATTATTTTTACTTTTAATTTTTTTTTATAAAATCGTAGTTGTGTTGATTTTTTTGTCTATACATAATAGCTAATTAAAGTCTTAGGTAAAAAAAAACGTATATTGAAGCTCTATTTCTACATTTCAAGGTAGCATTTATAATAATCTGCATCACTTTTCCTCCAGTGTAAGAACATGATAGACTTATTCTTAGCCACACCATTCTTGGCCACCTAGCCATTTATGCTCTGTCTCTATAACCGTATTAAAATCTGAATATGCTTGCAGATTGTTTTATTTATCTATAGCTCAGGTGAAAGAATCTAGAGATCGTGTGAATTTTATAGATACCCCAAATTCCTACCTGTGAGCAGTGTGTGCATCTCAAGGTAAAGGGTGGGCATTAAAAATGCATGTGAATTACATTTGCATTCTCTTATTGTTGTGCTGTCAGAACCCCTCTGGTTCCTAGAAGGACTTCTGCCTTTGATTCTGCCAGAGGCATCCACATTTCACGTGATTTATTTTCAGTTTATCTTTTTGGGAACATGCGTACTCACAGCTGGGTCATTGATAAAAGCCTCACCAACACTAGATCTTACAGTGCTTTCATTTGAATGAGGCTATAATACTGTAGACTGTTCAGTGCATTTTAATTCTGAAATGTCCAATCACATAGCAATATGCTGAACAAGTTAGGTAACAATTTTATTAAACATCCAACTATACAGTGAAAATAGTAAGGCCTCTTTCAGTTTCTCAGCATCTTCTGATGAGCTTCCCCAAAATATGAAGAAGTGGGTGGAGCTGGCAGTTGAGGAGGAAAGATTAGTCAGAAGGTAGCTGCCAACTTCCAACCCTTTATTTTGTATATTCTTTGCTGCTGGAGTGTAGCCAAAAAACTACTTGGGTCATCAAACATAACAGCTAGCTACTTAAGTAAATTATAATGTCTGCATAGAAAAAAAATTTAAAGCTACCCACTCATGGGATTTTCTGATCATATCTCAGATGGGAGCACTGCAGACATGCCATCGTGAGGTTCAGTGCATAGTGGCACTGTTGTTCACTGAATTTTTGGCCCAGCTGGGAAATACCAGAGAATGATAAGAAGGATATATGAAGAGATCGAGTTTGACAGAAAACATGGATTTTCTTCTTCACTTTCTGAAAAGTTCTGTGCCTGACAGAAAGTAGTTTCTTTCTTTACGAGTGGACTGTTTTTAATATAATTTTCACTACAAAAATATTTATATATGAAACGTTTTCCAGATGAAAGTTTCTGGTGGGGATTCACTGGTCCTGCTCTGATCATTGAAATGATCCCATGTTTTTAGCCCTGTGAGCATTTGCAGATTGTCTCTGGTCATGAGGTGAATCTGCCTGATTAATCAGGCAGGTTTGGGACTGTGAAGAAGCTCTCCTTCTTGTGAGGTCCGATAGCCAGACTGATACCTAGACCAGACAGCAGCGAATAGTGTTAAAGAACTGATAGGTCTCCTCTATGCAGCTGGTATTTAGAGACATCAGATAATTTCCTGAAGATTAGACAAACCTTATAGCCTGTTCCTGCACACCTTCTTAATTACCATGCCCTCACCTATCAGAACAGCCTAACTGAAGAGTTTGTGCAAAATCAGGTGAATTATCAGTGCTTTTCAGTATATCACTATGAGGATAATGGTGCACAGAGAGAGAGTGGGTGAATTGTGGAGGATGCAACCAGGCTGACAAAATCATTTATTCCTTCGAAGCATTGCTTTGGCACCGGCAATGTCACATGATGAAGGGGATCACAGGGCTCTAAAGTATAAAAGGGAGGGGGTTTTCTCCCTCCTGTCTGAGCTACAATTTTCTCCTCTACTAGCACTGATACTGCTGGTTTTCTCGAGCTTTCAAATCCAAGGAAGTGAATTAAAAGAAGCCCTGGGGGTGATGGAACAAGGGAAGAGATAGGATGGACTTCTCAGAGATGCAAAGAGACAGATTTGACCTGGGGAATTGCTAGCTGACTGACTGCAGGAGTTAGGGAACTGTGATGAAGCTGTTCAGTCCATATTTTGCCTCTTTATATTTTCTGATGAATTTCTTTTCTAATAAGTTAAGCAGCTTTGCTGCTAAGTAATAGGGGAAATATATCTGCATAGATGTAGAAGCAGTCAAGGTCGGGAAGAGATCTTAGGGTTCCTTTCAGTCAACAGCTGCTCATTCCCTCCATGGGAGCAGCGTACATGCCTTGAACATATTTGTCTCCAGTTGGCTTCCCCTCTCAGAGGGGCACCCTGCAGAGAGTTGCCTGTGCTATTGTGAGAATAAAGAGCAATAATTAGCAAGGTGCTCAAAGAACAGTGTTAAAAAGGACTGTGGGCATCTGGGCAGAGAATTTGATAAGAGAAAAATTTCTAGAGGTGGAGGAAAAAATGCACAGATTTGTGTTGCCTTTTGCCAACCTTGTTTTCCTTATGTGGTCTTGAGAATCAATAAGGTGTCAGTACCCTGGTGTAAAGCTTTTGCTACAGGTCATAGCATGTGTCTGAAATACTGTAGAATTAGATATATCCTTTTTCTGTTAGGTTTTCCAATATTGTGTTGGCCTCCTCTGCTTTCTCTTTATATTAAATCAGTGTGGAAATACAGAAATACAGCAGGGGCATACCAGTTCCAAAAGGGCTTGCAGGTATTGTTTGTGAGAAGTACTGCCAAAAAATTAGTATCTGTCTTCACTCTTCTCTTGGATTCAGCCTTTATTAACTTGTGTCTTTTCCATTCAGTAATGCTAATTTCCATTCATCCATGTATTCATTTTCATTCATTACCAAAGACACTAAAGGTTGAACTAGGATAAGTTTCCTATGCAAAATAAAATCCTAAAGATTCTATCAAATTTCCAGAGAATTCTTCAGCCAAACAGATAATTTTCAATGTAATTTGAAGGGTTTACCTGAAGCACTGAAATTTTTAACGATCTGTCATAAAATGGACATACTTCTTCTAATCATGTAAAATATTTGAGCTTTCCTGAAGTGTTTGATACAGGTGCTATATTTTCTTTCATTATACGTATATGTTTTGGGGAACTCATATTCCATAGTCTCTTTTTCACTCTTCATAAGTTACCACATTTTAATTAAGCGGTGCCCTGAGTCATGGGAGATGCATCAGAAGGTCTCTTTTTTCTCTTGTCCATTCACTTTCAGTCATATTTCAGGGTAGCTGGTCTCTCATTAAGTTAGCTTTTCGTTTATCCACACTTTCCACGTGTATGATCTGTGCCTATATGTTTATGTGTACACGCAGGGTAGCTCAACTCCTGCCCTGATAGTGGCTGATATGGTGCCGAGTCTGACATGGTAGAGGAGAAGTTACAAAACCAAGTAGTTCCCTTGTTTTTCTACAGGTGCAGCACGATCTAAAGAACAATCTGTTTAGCTTTGTGCTCCCATCAAAACCACAGCATTCTGTTATTTTACAAAGAAATGGATTTCTTCATAACCTTTGAGTTTTGTTTGTCTGAGGGTGTTACATCCTAACAACTCTAGACCTTAATTTGAAGCTGTAGCCCAGTGTACTCAAATAATCTCATTAAATAGATGGATCTCATTGATAGTAGCAGAATCATCATATGAAAATAACTGCCTTTGAAAATAAGTGTCTCCATTGAGCCTGGAATAGAATCTTTGCTGTTTTCTGCTCACGCTGATTTTTTTTGTATGTGATACAGTTAGCAAATCATAGTATTTTCAGACTCTTATCATCATCTTCTCTAGACTTATTTGTGTGCTGATAATGTTTGGCCTATTTGTGTCTTGATCTGTTGTATCTCACTTCCACTTCACTTTAAGAAACAAACTGGAGATTGCAGTATAAAGAAACAAGGCAAAGAAAGGGCTTTATTCGGAAGGTTTGCTACAGCTGCATAATAAATATACTAATATCCCCTACTTGTCTTATTTTCCTTTACTTAAATTTTCTTATATTATTTTGTTAAATTATTTATTGAAGAGTAAATTGCCTGAAAAAAGAAAAAAAGAAGAGAAGCAGAATTGCAGGTCAGCAATGTCAAGACAGTCTGCATTGCTTGTCTTTATCATCATGCAGAATCTTTTTATTAAGGCAACATAGGACGAGTAGATTTATGGACTGAAGGTACAATGTTTCATATGTCCATATCCATCTAGATTGACAGTTCCTACCAACATGAATTTCCCAGGAGAGACAGTGTTACTGGTGTCAGTGGATGGCATCATTTACTTCAATGTTCCATTATTAAATTGATAACAAGATAATTCCTCTGCTTCTCAGGGACATGACAGGTTTTACAATTGTTAACTTTCTTATTGCACGGGATTTGATGTTCTAGGTATTTTTTAATAAGAAGCTTATTTTTATTTCAGTTCTGCAATAAATCAAAATTTGCAACAAGAATGTACAGAGAAAGAGAAACCAGGTTGGGTGTACAAGGCATCAAAATCAGGCTGGATTCTGGAGGGTTATTTTTGCAAGAGCAAATGTTTGTGCTTCTGTTGTTTTTTACTGCTGTACATGTAAGCATATTTGTGCAATACAGAATATTTTCTGCAGTTGTACTCTTATCTTTTACAGTGGGTACTTACAAGTGTTCTATACGTAGTTAATTCTGGCTGGATGATTTTGAGGATGATCTTTTTGCCAGCCAGTGGCCATTTTGGACTGCCACAAGTGGCACCGAGCAGGAGTAAGTCTCCAAAAACTTTTCTGCTGGCACAATGTGGCATAGCTGAGACTTGTCTTGGACCTGATGCTGTGCAAGAGGCAGGGTTACAGAGGAAGGCTAGTGGTGTGAGTTGTTAAGGTGTAACATCTGTACCAACCCAAAAAATCCTGTGGTGCTGTTGGTATTGCCTTACACTCTTTGCTGTTGAGACTGCATCTAAGGGCTATTGTGAGGGCAGAATCTAGCCTCTGGTCAGATAGTTTGTTTGACTTGCATGTGTGAAGAACTGTGAGAAATCCATATGCAGCAGACATGTTTTCCATGTAGATATTTGCAAGATTATTTATCGTGTCATTGAAATAGCTAAAAAGTGCCCCGTAAACCGTTCTTTATTAACTTTTCAACAAGTGCGTGGTGGACTACATGTTGTTGTAGCTACACATGTTCAAAACATTCAGGAAATCCTGTGAGTGAGTGAGTTCAGAGTGAGTTGGCCTGTTACAACGTATGGGTTGTGGTCAAAACTGAGTGTATGCACCCATTCAGACTGATGGGGATTTTAATGCTGTGAAACAGTGATTCAGCTGCCAAGAAGTTCTCCTGTCTTTGTGTGTTGGTATGGATGTAGGTGTCTTTTCCAGTGGTGAGTGATAATGTTATTTTTGCAATTTGTTTTAGAAAGCTTATATCTTCAGTTCTAAGTTCCTTCTTAGTAAATGCTTCCTGAGGAATTTTGTTTAAAAATGTTTGCATTTGTTCAGGCTAAGCAGGTCATGTGGCAAGGCTATACTGTATTGTTTTGAAAGAAGAAACATGTCTTGAAAGGAGGATTGAGGTCTTTCCATCTGGCCCAAATAAAAAAACATTTTGAAGTTTAGATTGATCAACAATAATTTTGTGGGTATTGAAATATGGTTCTTAATGTCATCTTCAATCTCTGCACCCCCTCTTTACACAGCAATTATCCTATTCCATATCTCTGCTTCCCAAACAAGTAGCTGTTAAAAAAGCAGTTCTTCAGTCTTCTTGAAAGCTCCTCTTGATTTTACAGCTTTCAGGGGAACAGTCTCTTAAAGATGATGCTAAGACTATGTTTTTTCAAGGACTGTGCACATAAAAAATAAAATGTTGGGGATTTTTGCAACTGCTTGAGAAATCAGAAGGGGTTGCATGTTGTGGCCAGCAGCAGTGTCTAAATGGAGCATCTATGAACACTTGATGCAGAAGTGCCCTCAAGTCTAATACAGCAGTGAGAAAGGACAGGTAGGGAAGAGAAAGCAGAAATTATGTCGGTGGCTGAATTTCCTGAAGTACAGGTAGATTACACAGAGACCTGGAAGAGTAAATTAGGAACAGATACAGGCTCTGGCCTGTGTGAGATGACCAAAATAAATTTGGTTCTTACAGGCATGAGGGTAGGGGATTGTGATTGCGTTCTGTCTCTTGGGAAGTTTTCCTAAATTTACAGGAATTGACAGTGTTCACATTTAAATCCAGCCCCCTGAGATTTTTTTCAGACTGAGTGTACTGAAACTCCCTTACTCCCTGCAGAGCAGTCAGTACAGGACAAATGGTAATTGTCAACCTAGAGTTTTACTGCTGTCTGGCTTTAAATAGATTTTCTCAGGATTGTCTGACCCAAAGTAGGCCCAGGTTTTTTTTTTTTCTCCTTCCTTTTGTTTTGCAACCTTTTGCAGTGAATTCTGTGTGCTAGGAAAGAAAGATCGCTTGAAAACATTCATGGTGACAAACCTCATCCTTTTTATTTCTTTTAATGCTATTGCCTTCATGAGACATCCACATAACGATAATGGAAGAGGAAAAAAAACAACGTTCACAAGGGAAATAGATTCTAGTTTAAGCTTCCAGGGGATTATTATAAACACAGAGAAAAATATTTTAAGGATTAGGAGAAGTACCTTGTCAGTGTTCTTTTAAGTAGAACAACTACTAATGCATTAGTTATAGAATTGTGTGAAATGTAGTTTTTTGCGAGGTGCTTTAGCTACAGTATATTCATCTTATAATTCTGTCCTAGCTGGTGCATTACATACCCTCCCTTTTCCATCTCCCTTCCTTCCAACAAAAAAAAAAAGTTTTATTGTGGACCTTTTTCTTCCATGAATGATCAAGAAAATTCTGAACACAGAACAGTGTCCGATGTTACAAACATGTGCTTGTCCCTTTATGGGCATTCAGAGAAATTGTGGATCACCCTGTGTAGTGTCAGGGCATAAGGACCTTGTCTGTGACATCTGTCACATCGTCAGGGAGGAGCAGTGTCTGCAGGGCTGCTGCACTCCTGGGCGCAGGGCAGAGCAGGCGGGATCTCTCGGCAACAGGCAAAATAGCAGTTTGGATGAAGAAGAGGAGGGCACAGCACATACCAGCTATGATTTTGATCTGGAAAAAAGAGAGGGCCAGGGGTCCCACTGTGCTTCAATCATGCACGGTACGCAGGCAGCCCACACTCAAGCTATGACAAAGCTGCAATTTAGTCAACCTTCATTTACCACTTACTACGCTTTAGCAGCAGCTTCATTGTAAGACCTGTCAGCAGCCCACTTTTGTAAGCCGGGAAGCGTGGTGCGGCCTCGCACTTGTGGCTCAAACAACTGTAATTAAGCTTATGTCAGGTTGCCACTGCAAATTTCAGGAATCGGGAGGAAGGATGTGCTCTCCACGGATGCACCTGAGCTGTGCCATATGCTGGACTTTCGAGAGATACTGTTTGGGGCCATTAAAGTTGCAGGGGTGGTAATGTGGTACATGGCATTGTAGGCACCAAAGATGTAAAAAAAAAAATAAAAATTAGTGAGAAGAGGCTAAGAAGCTGAAATGTGATACAATTTCTGTTTATTACTTTCAAATGAAACCTCTGATTTTTATCACTTATTATTCTTTTTTCTTGCTATTCTCTTTCTGGGTAGTAGGTGATAATAGTCTGTGATTTCTTTATAAGTTCCCTTGTGTGATTTTAGGAGTAGATTCAAACCTCAAGCATCACAGATAGTTCCCCTAAATGTTCACCCGTGATAATTTTTTTTTTTCTTGTCATGGTTACTGATTCCAAATGAAAAGTTTGTAGAGGCATTTTAGGGAAGAATAATCACTTGAGGAAGGATAGTTTTTTTAGCAGAGTGCTGGAAGATATGTTTCCACCTAGGAATTAAGTTTCATTTCAAGTTATAAGAGAACAGTGGGGGGGGAAGGAGAATAAAATCCCTACTATTTTAAAATTTTCATTATTCCCTTTGAGATCATGGTTTTCCCATGAAGAGTCATGGCAGAAATGTAATTTTTGCTTTCAGTTATTTTTGTTATTGTAAACCACTGCTTCTGTCAAAAGTATGTACTTAATTTTAAATGTGAATGCTAAAACTAATCAGTATTAAATAAACATGTTGTCTTAATTAAGAGCTCTTTGAAACATCACAGATCTTGTTCCTCCTCTTTTGTATACTCCCAGCAGAATTTTCAAATTTCATTAATAACACTTGATGTAATGTAACTCAACTACTTATGAATGTAGTCAACCACCCTTGCTGTCTTATAACTTTCCCTGATGAAAAAATTTGATTTGTTTTAAAGCTCAATTGTGCAAATTTCTGATATACTTTGGATTTTGACTGCAAGTGTGAAAATCTTTATCAAGTTGTCAGTGTCTGAGCTGCTGGGTTGTTTTGTTTTGTTTGTTTGGGGTTTTTTTTGCTTTAGTTAGTTTAAAAAAAGCTTGAATTTGACAAGATACAGTTTCTAGCTAAATTCCAGTTGCTTTATATTTTTCTCATATATAATTTCTTGAACTGATTTTTTGCAATTTTTGCTTTTAAAAATTAATTAGAGTCCTTTAAAAGAGATTTTTGTTTATTTCCAGAGTACTCAATTTGTCTTGAATATTCAAATAGCACACAGAGCAGATTTTGTCATAACATATAAAGCTATATAAGATTTTTCACAATTAAAAAAACTATGGTATAGGAGAGAGACTTTTTTTCCTCTGTCAGAGGGAAATAAAAGCATGGCCAGTAATGATTGTGTGTGCTTAATGAAAAGCTTGGTCTTATATTTATGCCAGAGATACACACAAATGGGCACCTGCAGGCAAGGCAGGTGCTTTATCAAATCCTTTCCTTCTCAAAAGACTCCCATTCTGCAAACATCAACCAGAAGAGTGGATGGGTAGGTAGTCTGCAAGTAGGTGGGTGGTAGATTGATTGTAGAGATTCATCAGAGCAAAACAATGGAAATAGTGGAAATAATGATGATGATGAGTGGTATTGTCCTTTTAAATGAATAGAATGTAACCTCACCATGTCCAATTTTCTCCATAGCTGCCTTACTTTTTAAAGTGCCTTTCCCTGCCTTCTATAGATACTAAATATCTCATCTTTCTTATGGAGATAATTTGGGAGTTTGCAGTTTCCAACAGCTGTGTGTGTTGAACAATTTTTCTACACTGTGCTTTTCAGTATTTGCCTGAAATGAATGAGTCATTAACCCTCAGCATTATGGGAAGGTTCGAGAGAAGTGTTATGAAGGGGGGTGACAGATTAAGCCTATCCCAGATATCTTAAAAAGCTGGGATACAGTACATGAGTTTATATACTGTGTGTCATCCCCAGTGAAATCTGCAGCTGTATTTCACTGTATAGCTGGTGGCATGCAGCTGGTAGTTCCCATGTGCAGGTTGTGGCAGTTAAAGCCTGGAGTCACAGTAACGGGCTGTATTACAGAATATGGTAACATGGCTTAAAATGATTGCATGTATGTTCTTTACAGGTTCTGATTGCCAGTATCATGTGCAGCTATAGCAGGGAGGACTGGACTGAACTTTCAAAAATGGCTGAGGTAATGGTTTCCTAATTGTGTTTCTGCGTATTGTTTTAAATTCTCCTTAAAAACAAGAGCTGCAGTAAGGACTTTTTTGAAAGAAATAGATTCAAAGAGAAAAATGAGAATTTAAAGCATGTCCATTACAATTTGTTTATTCTGTGTTTTCATTAAAGTGATGGAAATGTAAATTTAAAGGAAATCTGTTCCATAAAAATGATCCCTTGGATTTTTAAGCAGTACCTGCAAAGCCTTTAGTCTTTGAATCTATATACTTTTTATTTACATTTTAAGCAAACTGTATATTATGACGGATGCCCTGATAAAATTTAATTCTACCTTTGAGAGCCTAACTTGATCTTACCTTGCCTACAGGCATGCTAGTTTGACAGCACCAGAAGAAATTTTGAATATAAAACTCTTGAATATTTAAAGTATAAAGGGCTCAGTTAATGCTATTCTAGTTTTAATACAGACTTTCAAAAATGATAACTGAGAAAGCCAGCATATATAATAGCAGTCAGCAGGCTTCCTATAGTATAAGTCCAGTCTTACAGAAATGCAAACAGACTATGCACCTGAAATTTCTATTCAATTTGAAGGGAAAAACTATTTAATAACATGTACCTGTGTCCATAGGGAGTAGTATAAGAAATACTTGATTAAGACTGCAATAATTTCATTCAGAAAGGTGTCTATATCAGAATGGAATGCAAAGTTGTTATATTTAAATTAAAGTGTGTTTTCCACATAAATTATCTAGAGGAAATAAATAGCATGGTATTAACATATTTAAGCAAAGAAAAAAATTAACTTGTCATTATTGCTAGCATTAGCTCAGATTTAAATATTTTATAAGTATTAAATATTTTTAAAAATATGTTTATATATGTGTGGATAGAGGTGTGTATATTTTGAATTTGTGTTTTCATATGGCAGAATGTTTGGACATTGTTGTTTATTCAGTGTCCTAAGCCGTCCTATGATGATGTGGGACGACATTTCTCTATTTTCTCTGAGCATTTTAAACCTGTGAGGAAAAAAGTCACTTTGGGGACTTAGGGAAGTGAAATTAAACATTATCAGTAGTTAGCTTGGTAATCTTCGACACTATTTCAATTTCTACCTGTATTTACCTAATTGACCATAAAATCATTTTTTGGAATCTGTGCTTGACAGGAGCAGTGCCACTTTTAAACTGACTGAGATGAATTGCTTTATTGTGCCATTTGTTCCCTCTTTTTTAATTTGGTGATACTGCTATCCAACTTTAAGACAGATATTTCCAATCCGTGCTTGTATCTGTGTTACCCCTTTAGAAAAAAGTGGTTCTTTAAATGCAGTCAATGATGTGTAACGTATGTGGTACAGCATTCTTCTGGAAAGTAGTTGTTGGTGTCCTCTCTGTGGAGAGCAGCACACTAGTTTGGGACGCTCTGGAGCTCACAGCTGAAGAGCAGTGATATTTAATCGCATGCGTAGGATCCTACCTAGGAGGTAATAGATGTGGCTTTCCAGAGAGCAGAAGCCCCAGAAGGTACTGCAGTGCCTCTCAGCAGGAGGGCAACCTATTCATACAAAAGGTCAGCTTGTCAGGGAGGCCGACAGCACCGACAGCAGCATGGCATGGCCAGACTCGTGGAGCTGGCTGGAATAGGGAGGATTCCTGAAAGTGATGGATGGCTTCTCCCCTGCTCACGCACTTGGGGAGTTGCTGAACCGTGGCCACACAGCAGGAAAAGTTACTCCAGTTCAATAAGCAAAAACAAAATGCAAATGCAAAACAAAATCCTAGTTAGAGCCACGTGGAAGGCAACAGGAGAGATGTTTGTCTCAGGCGGAGCAGTTCAGCAGAAAGGAAGAGAAGCATGTCTTTGTGCTGCCGTTGAACAACTTGGCTCCCTTGCCTTTTTAATTGTAACTAATAGAGGGTGATGAAGAGAAATTAGCGTGAATAATATGTTTGTATAGACTTTTTTTATTACTCTCTTGTTCTTCAGAAAGAAAAATATTTAATGTCAAAAGCTATGACACAGTACAGATGCCTGCAGAAAATTTGGAGACTAAATTCGTTAAAGCAGAAAGGAAAAATTTACTCCTGAGTTACAGTTCTTCAGAACACAGCAACACCTGTGTAACACTGCCTGCCAAACCTCTCTTTCAGTGCTGCTCTAAGGCCCTGCAATTACATTCCATTTTTTAACATTTTCCAGAACAAACTCTTTATTGTCCTTGTCTCTTTTTAATTTATTTTTAACTTTAATTTCCTTAATAATTTTTGGAAACCACATACATTTTTGAAATTTCTGTCTGTAATGATCAACACGTTCTTTTTCAGGGTATCATAACCATAGCTTTCTCTCTTTAAAAAACAAAAATAAAATGTCTAAAGAAATCTATATAGCATGAACAGTAAATGCTACAGGAAAGAGTGCATTACTGGAAGTTAATTCTGCAATTTTTTTCCTTCTGCATGTTTCATAGGTTGCTGGTGCTGATGCGCTGGAGTTAAATTTATCATGTCCTCATGGTATGGGGGAGCGAGGCATGGGACTGGCCTGTGGGCAGGTAGGACTGTAACTGCAATCTCTATAGTGTCCCTTCAGCAACATTGATAGTTACACCTCAGGGGGGAAGACACAAGCAGCAGATTACTAGCTTGAGATTTTTAGGTTGAATGTATTTAAATATTTAGTGCTAAAAGGAAAAAAAAATACAGAAGCTGAGAATGTACAAAATGCTTAGTTTTGCTAGAACAAAAGTGCATTATGTATTTGACAAGGAACAAGATGAAAACAAACAATTTCTGAAAAGCACTTGGACAGAATTTGTAGGTTTCCATTTCAGTACCCTGTAGGTATCTTTTAGATCACAGTCTAGTAACTACTGTGTATATCAATAATGATTTTGAAGGACGTGAGATATATGCACGATTCACTTCACAATCTTTAACATATAAACCTAGAGTCTTTTAGAGTCATGGAAGAGGGCATACATTCTGGTAGTACCATGTACAGCTAACATCTTCTCTTATAGGATCCTATGTTCCACAACCTATAGATTTGTTGTTTTATATGATTTAGGTTGCAATTACCTGTGCCTGATATCTCTACCATGTAGAAATCTGTTGCAGTTTATCAATACATCCCATGATTTCAGTTAGGAGAATGTGTGGTAGTGTGCCCATGAAAAGAAAATAGACATGTACAAACCCCAATTCCTGTACTAATATCCCTTTGAAGTTTTCAGATTTTTGCATGTTTTGGTCATAGTTTGAAATTTGTTTTGGCTCTGAAACATGCCCAAATATGGTGAATTGTAAGTCTCTGAAAAATCTTGGTTCACAGTCTACCGGGAGAGATTTCTAAACTTTGACCATCACAATTTCAGAAATATGAAGCCTGTTTGATTCCCATCTTACTACATTTTAGGGAGAGGGGAAGAAGAAGAGGGAGGAGATGCAGAGTGGGAATTATATGTTTTGGAATTATATGATTATATACCCTAAAATCAAGATACTGGTATTCACTTGACCACTTTGTAGAGGGCATCTTAATTCATCCTCACTTCCTCAGTTTAACACAACACTTTTAAGAACTGAGGTGTGGTTGGATAACTAAACCATTAACTTTCCTAAGCTAGGGAAGCAGTAGGAGTTGTAATCACTGCAACTATGGACACACTATAGGTATACTTTTATCATAGCAATACTGTCTGGAACAGTGAACTGGACATTTTATTGTTTTCTGTGAACAAAATTATGTCAGTCTGGTCCATGCAATAGATTATTGTTTTTAATGAAAGTCATTTGGATGCTTTTCATGGCCAGTGGTCATTTACTGGAGTTATGATTAGAAATGGGAGAGAATCAAAAAAACCCTCCAGGATAACACTAGCAAAGCAGTAGTAGTTATTATTAACTTTTTTCCCTGAATTGCATTCAACAACAAAGTGCTATTGTAGTCATCTTTATAAGTTTTTGAAGAAATTTCCACCCTTCACTCAGCAGAGAATAACTCAACAGTTTGGTTTGTCCCTACTTGAGATAGCAGTGCTCTGTAGAAGGGTATAGTTTGGTCAGGAACAGCTCTAAGGGTTTCGCACAGAAACCAAAACAGGCTCCTTTCAAGTATGGGGTTTTTTATTTTTTTGAGGCATACGTTATTTCCAGCTTTCACTGGTTGGAATAATATATGCATGTGGAGTTGCTTAGATGTGTAGTCAGTAGGGAGCTGTCTGGCTACATGAGTTTTTACATATCTTTCAGCTATTGTAAAATCAGATAAGCAAATGCAAAATCTGAGCACTCAGGGCTATCGTGTGGATTTGTGACTCTCCATGGAGGAGATCATATCCATGAAGCAAGAAGATGATTACTTTATATATACATATATATTTGTATAATAATAAAATTTCTGTCTCTCCCATGCAATATAGGTATTCTTTGGAATGTTTAATATTTACTACTCTTGCTTAAATACGTTCTTTTGTTTTCTTAACTGTCTTACCAAAATGAGAGCTCAGAAAAGAACTGACTTCTTTAAATGAATATATGAATAAAATAAACCATGTTTAAAGGGCTAGATCCTAATGTTCTTCCTCAGAGTTGGCTAAAAATAAATTATAGTGACTTTAAACGTAGATTATTGAAGCAAAGGGTGGGGATAAATGGATAAAGTAGAGACGTGTGCAACAAGATTTATCAGTAGCCCTTCAGGGGGCTTAAATGTGTGGTGGCCCCTGGAGGCCCCATCATAAAATAGAAAAGTGCCAGAAAGTATTTTGGCTTTACTCCTAATTTATTAATTTTTTTTCCCAGAGCTGAAGTCAAATAGGTCATACATGGGTGGTGTGGGGAAGAGAGGGCTCATATATGCTCTGGAAAAAAAACACTACTTGATATCTGGAAGTCAGGGCATGAGGCTTTGAGAGGCAGAGCAGCTTTCCCGGTTGTACAGTGAAGCAGGTTTTCTTAAATCTTTTTGATAACATAATCCATGTCTTCATAGGAAATTTTTTTAAGGATTAGGTGCCTTTCATGCCTAAGCACATTAAATCCTCAGGAAACTACAGAAATTGCTGAGATGAAAAATAAGAGCAGAAAAATGTGTACTTTTACTATTTATATTGTCTAAAATGTTCTGCCTTTTTGTTGTTTAAAAAAAAATGGCAAGGAAAGGTTAATTACACTGTCTACTTTTTCTCCTCATTCCAATTCCTATGGTGTGCCTAAGGGTAAGTGTACAAATCTGGGAACATCAGATTCGTGTTCTCTATCCTATTTTGTTATCTAGTCTCAAACACTTCCACTGTTTTATACCATCTGCAAATTTAAAAAATTCCGGATATATCCAAATTATATATATAAAGATTGGTACTAAGCATAGTTGTTTGTTTTATACTGAATTACAGTTCTCAGCTTTTATTTGATTTTAATTCCAAGTCATTAGTGCAGACACTCTGGCGCCCAAACAGCATAGCTAGCCAGAGGGTAATATTAAGAGGCATCTGTATTGCTGCCAATAAGTTACTTAAAGCTGGTTCTGTATAAAATGTCAATTATATTTACTAATGCTGATTAATGATAATAAAGTTAAGGTTTGTATTCTTTTGTAACAATCTGCAACTGTATAAAAGGGGATATCATGAAAAATTGTAATAGAATTTCCATTATTATCTGTAACAGCACTAACACACAAGGTTTCTTTGAATCAGATAACCTATGTGTACAAAACATTTGATAGTAAACATAAAGACAACATGATGAACAGCAGATTTTTGAAAATGACAGCTTTCCCATTATAGTTCATTACTGTAGTAATTTTAGCATAAAATTATGAAAATAATAAATCAAACCTATGAGATGGTAGCACTCACATTTCAGTGTTTAACTTCTGATGTTGTGTTTGTGGTGTATTTTCGTCCTTCACTGGAAACCAGGCAAAGGTGTTTTAATTTTTTTTTTACTTGTCCTTCTAAGAGGTGGCATTGAATATTCAGAATTATTTCTGTCATGTGAAATCAACAAATTTAAGGTTTTTACCTTTTTGTTTTTGGTCCAAAAGTCAACCAGTCTCTCCAGCTGCTCTGCCAAGAATGAATAAATAGTTAAATTGAGTCGGTAATCTGGGTTTTCCTTTGCATTTCTGCTACATTTTGTGTCATTCTTTGTTGTCCAGATGAAACCCCAGGTCTAATAACTGTAATGTGTATACCCCTAGAAACATTAAAATAAGATCAATTAGGATGATTGATACCCAAAGCCTTCAAAAATATCAGTGTTATTGTCACTATTAGTATCTGTGACATTATCACCAGTATCCTTGGCCTAGTGGAGAGTAAAAAACAATGGATGGAATAAAAGAGCAGCCTACAGCTGCAGTGACAAAAGGTGGTGACAAAAATGCTACAAGAGTAGCTACAAAGAGGGAAAGATAATTATCTGTCATGTCAGATGATATAGCAAGAGGCAAATTCCAGACTGAGTATTTCAAGTTGTGTCTTATGAAAAAATTCTGCAAGAAGGTGATGGAGTTCAGGAACATGTTGTGTGGTGACCCGTGTACTTTCCATCCCTGGAGCTTTTAGGGCTCAGACAGGCAAAACCACGGCCAACCTCACTGGTGTTGGTGCTAGTCCCACTCAGAGTGGGAGCTTGGCCAAACTGCCCTCCTGCAGTTCATATCTGTGGTTCTGTGGGTTCACCCTGTTCAATTCCTACCCAAAGGTACCGCATTGCTTGTATCAGGAATAGGAAATGAGTAGTGGACAAAAGGAAGCACAAGGACTTACCTATTCACTTAGGGTGAGATAATCAGTATGAACAAGGAGATCTGAAGTCAAAAGCAACAAATCTCATATTCAAAGATCTCAGCCTAAGTTCAAGAACAGAGATTCTTTATACTGTAAGCAAATATTTTAAAAGTTAAAAACATCCTGGCATATAAGTATTTCTTATTGATTTGTCATACCTTCTAACCTCCAAAATATAAAAAAATCTTTGCTTATCTCAGCATTTAAGTTCTAGATTTGGGGTTTTTTAATTGATATTGAAAGCGGAATGTGTATGTCTCTTGTGAGCACTGAAATCCAGATCCTGGTGGTTTAACTATTCAGATCATATGTAAAATGAATTTGTTTTGTGGTTCTTTACTTACCTTTATTTTCATTTTACTTCAACTATAGTTGCTACAACCTCTGCTGCTGGCTGGGTTTATGTTTATTGCCTGCAATTAGGAGGCACGTTTCATAAAAGCCTACATTGCCTCATTCAGAAGATGACAAATCTGTCAAAAACAAAAAGCAAAAAAACCCCAAAGCCCTGGTTACTCTGCAAAGATGAGAGCTGGCTGCATGGCACAATTAGATTTGCTCTGCTGTACCTTGGAAATAGGAAAGATGAGGCTGCTTTTTAATTGAAGTGCGCAGCATAGCATGCTAATTCGTTGTTGCTCTGCCAGCAAGGAGCTTGAAGTATTTTAAATAAATGGTGCCCCAAACAGAATTCGATTATATCTGTGTTCATGTGACATTCTACTATCAGCCTACAATAATATGCTGGTTAAGTATAATTCATTGAGTCCTGCAGGCAGTATCAGTTCTCTCTCTTCTTTATCAGTTATTGTAGTGAATTAATGCCAAGTACAGCTACACTGGGCTATGGAACACGGAACATTAGCACCCAAAATCCAGTGTAAACCAGTATACTTAAAGTGACATTTGTGTTGGTGTTTGCAGTGAAGTTTCATGATTTAGTCTTGTTCTCTTCCATTGGCCACTTTCATCCATTTTGGCTGGATTGTAAGAATTTAAGTGCTAGCTGATCTCAGTGTCTTTTGTCTGGCACTGCCCTCTGTTGCTTTTGGGCATATTTCAACCCAATGACCTGTTTCAGTTATGTTTCTCAGAGTCAAAACTCTTTCAAAGATACTGTATACAAGTTTCATAAAACTAGGCAGCTAGGTAGGGGAGAGAAATTGTCAGCTTCCCAACTAATGGATATGGATATGAATAGGAACCTTGGTGTAGTTCAGCTGAGGGAAAAACTCAGGCAGAGGCAAGAAATTCAGTTGCAAGGTGCAGGCTCCTCGGGAACAAGGATTCCTTGGTTCAGGCAGTGATGCTGTTACTCTGTGTGTGCAGAGATGTGCTGTGCTGGGTGTTGTTTTGCTGGGAGGGAATCTGGGGTGTCCAAGGATGCTGCTGATTGCCTCCTCCAACTCCTGCAAATGTAGATCTAAACACGCTCTTTCGCAGGCCAGGAGATGTATTTTGTGGACTTAGGTTCCTGGTCCCACACTGATCATGGTCAAACATGGTACTTTATGATAATTCGGTTTTGTTGTTTAACCTCTTTGGATTACTTTTTTCACCTTCCCTACTTTCAGATGTGTCTGTTTCTTTTCCTTTTCCATTCATTCCTTCTTTAAAACTTTCCTCACAAACTAAACCCTTTGCTGAGTTGCTTCCAAAGTAACAGTTGATTCATGAGCTATTTCACTGGAAATCTGTGCAGGAAAAGCTTGATGACTTTATGGTCACCTTCCTCTGGTACCTGAGGATTCATTTTCTTTTCTGTTGCCCTTGCAAGATTCAGGTGTGATTAAATGTTGTGATTTAAATGGATTTCTTCCATGTGTCCTTTATGTCCTCATATATTCAATTTTTTGTAGTATGTAAAAGAAGACAATACTTAATAATGAATCATGACAGTTAATTGGTGTTTTGTCTTAAGAATTCTTCTTTCATACACTCAAGAAGAAATGAATTAAGATCCAGAGTTTAATAAATTCATCCTCAGAACACTATTCTGTAATTTTATATTGTGGTTTGACAACATTTAATCCACTTTTATTGCTTTGAAGGATTTTTAATTGAATTACTCAAAAGACAAAATGGAAAATAAAAAGGGATTATAAATAGGACAGTAATGTTAACAGCACTACCAACTTGCTGAAATTTTTTAATGACATGCTATGGCTGTTAATAAGGTTTTAAATACTGTTTATGTGTGGTGACTTATATTTATGTATGGAAAGCATTCTCTGCGGAATATATTTAGAAAATATAATATAATGCATTAGAAAATGTAAAGGTGATTCTCTTTCCTTGGAAATCATGAAGACATGAAAGCAATTTGAGGATACCCTTATTTTTAGTCTCACTATGATGGAAGCATTTCTGCTGAAATTCACATTATGTTTGACAGGTGTCAAAATGAAGATTAGTTTGGCCAAAATGTCGCTGACCTGCCACTGTTTAAAAAGGAAACAAAAAGATCTTGGCTATTTTAATAAGACTTCAGTAGTCTAACTACAATGAAGCATATAGTGAGTGGTTCCTGTAAAGAAACAAAACCATTATTTTTTTTAAACCAAATGGCAACCTATACTTGTTTTTGAAATTGTATTTAATGCCCTGAGAACTTTTCAGAAAAGGGAATTATAGAAAACTCGGGCAAGCATATTTCTGTGGTTAAATGTCCAGACCCTGTGGATTGCCTTTGGATATGTGGTTGCAGCATAAAGTTATTGCAGTTTTTCATAACGATGGTATCTGGTAAACAGGATTTATTGGAAAGGAAATGATCACCAACAAGTAAGTGTTGAGGTAAGATAAAATATTTTAAGGTTGTTTATCTTGGTGTACAATAAAAGTTATTCACACAGTGCACATTAATAACTTTTTCTTTCTATGATTTCAGTTTTATCCCACTGTTTGATAAAGTTAATTAACAGTGTGTTAACTAGTCTCTTCACTACCTACACAAGAATTTTCAGGACTAAAGTCATACTTTTTTACATTTTGCTTCAGCTCCTGGTAAAGTTAGACAGTTTGCTGGGAATCTTGCTCTTTACAGTAGGACAAATCTCAATACAAGACCATTTGATGATCATTTAAAAACTGAATGGCAAATTCTTCTCAGAGCATAGGTTTTACATTCCCTAATTTGGTTGTTTCAAAGGTTTATGATTTCCTCAACTATTTAGTATCTTCTGCCTCATTATTATAGGAAAGGAAGGGCTTGCCTACCTGACCGCAAGAGAAAGCTATTTGTAGCTGTAACTCTCATATGTTTGGGTTCTGTGCTTCCCTTTAGAATATTTCATGTATGACGTAAACCTAATCAAATCTTTATGTCTTCTAGCAGGTGACCTCTGCATGAACTAAAGAGCTGAAATATTGTTTAATCATGCTGCATACCACTTTTTCACAGTGCTACAAGAAACATTAGTTTGGTTGGTTAGAAACAACCAAGATAAAATATTTTTGTCTGTCAGGGGTAAAAAGGCATTTTTATTAGTCAACACTTCATATATACCAATGCTGTTGATAAATAAATCTTTCCAGTTAGGATGTCTAAGAAGTTTATATTAGGTAAATGTGCAGTTTCACATTTTTCACTTAGAATGTTTAAGCCCAATTGGTACTGGAACAAATAATTTGTTAATTTGAACTGCCAATCTGTGCGTCACGCTTTCAGGCAACTACTATTAATGTTTATTCTGACAACCAAAAAAAATCATCTGACTCTCTTAATATTGCATTAAAATCAATAGCTATAAATTGTGTGATTGCTACAGTTTTAACTGACATATTTCAATGAAACAAAAAGAGAATTTTTCCTATCATGCAAGATAACTATAAACATATATAAAAAGCCTTAAAGTTAATTTTAAAAGTAGAAAGTTTTCTAAGAGTGATGTTTCTTCTGGGTGCTTAGATTAACATTTTTAAATTAAAAGTAAGTGAAACAAAACCCAAACATTCGGAACAAGGAAAAATATTATGATTTGACCACCTACACAGAGAATCAGTTTTCAAAATAAATTCAATTGTTTCCTTGTAGTGCTGGGGAAAAAACAAAAAGCGTTTCTGTGATCTGAAAAGGAGTAATTACAAAGCTGACTAAAGGCAGCCACCAACCTTTTAAGTTGTGCTTGATCTTGTCATTAATTGTTGTTCTAACTCCCAACGCAAATATGTGTTTTGTACTTTTGTTTACTGGTCAATCAAAAATCTACAGCTCATTTTTGACCTTGTCTGCACATTGGTTTTCAGTCATGAGGTGTGACATTATCAAAGAAGGGATATAGGAGTGCCATGCTGCTAATAAGGTGTCCAAAGTGGATCATCAACGCAGCACTTTGATAAATGTGTTCTTGAGATTGTGTTAAAATTGACAGCTTTTAGATGTGATATGTTAATACCTGTTGGAGTGGGTTCTTTTTGTTTGGGGGTGGTTTTTTGTCTGTGTTTTGACGTACTGTTAAGCATCGTTCATTTGTGCAGCTCCAGTAGTGTAGTACAATAAAGAAACACTGCAACAACTTATTGTTCTTTTTTTTTATTTGGAATAGAGTGAGGTGATCAAAGGCTATTTTTCTTGTGCTCTTAACATCTTTCAAAGTTTCTAATTGTAGAGCTGAAGTAGGAAGAAATAGTTATTTTGATACCAAAGGAGAGTAAGACAGAAGAGGGAAATGGGGATCTGCTAAAATTGAAATTCTGATTCTGTAAAAACCTTTTATGTGTCTTTTCAGGATTATTTGGTTGAACACATTTAAATTTATAGTTCTGTTCTTTTATTTGCACCAATTTGTTCTTTCAGTTTTTCAAAGTAGCCTGAGAAGAGCCTGTGACTCCTTTGAGAAATAGCAGCCACAGTAGTGTCACAATCTCATGCTGGCTTTTCTCAATACCCACTGTTATCTCTCTGAGTATAAACAGGGTCTCAGAGCTTTGACTTCTCAACTCAGCCATGACCAAAGCCTGGACCTAATCCAGAGTGACTTGATTTTGTCCAGTGACACATTGGTATCACTGGAAGAAAAGGAGAATCTCAATTAGGCTCCCCCAAGTGGAACTTTCAGTGACTGATCAGAAGAGCAGCTGATCAAATCGTGACAACATTCTTGCAGCTTTACTATAAATTAATAAAGTCCAAGTATCTAAGAATGGAGCTAGGTGGCAGGAGTTTTTTAGGTCTTACAACTTACCACAGCGGTGGGGGGGAAATTGAATCAAGTCTCTCAGCTCTTGCTTAGATTTTTACTTTGGTGAAAACATCTATGAATTGGGAGTCATTACTCTCTATAAATATTTTTTTAAATCAAATTAAAAAACAGGATAAAAATACAGTCTTTACATGGTCTCAAGTGGTAATGTTTTTGTCTGAGTGAAAAGACTATAAGCAAAAGAAAGAATATAAAACCTATATTTTCAAAGCTATACTTCTGCATCTTAATCTGCAGTATTTTGTAAGCAAAAATGTGCTTGTTTCACTAGTAGGACTTGTTTAGTTAAATAAGATATCTTTTCAGTTTAAAAATATTACAGGTTTTGTTCAAATTATAAAGAGAACATTTTACTATGTAGAAACAACATAAATGTCTTAATTTACCCAGTAGACTTGTTTTCAAAGACTTTTTTAAGTAAAGGAGCATTTTAGAGTATGTAAGAGAGTAAAAAATAAATATGTCCTTGAATTAAACCAGTGAGCAGTAGTCTCAGTGCGTATTGTTGCTATGGTAGTTTAGTTAAATGGTAACTATGTGAAATTTGCTTCATTTTTCTCATCTGAATCTCTGATCTTTTAGCAGTTCTTCCCCCAGAAAAACCCTCTACAACATCCCTTCATATTGAAAAGACCTCTTGTTTCAAAGTACAAGTTAATCAAAAAAAGCTGAAGGTCTAAACTTGAATGAAACATTTTTATCCTACTGGAACAAAATATGAAATTATCCATTTTTGGATGTTTTTGAATTTTTATCCTGATTAGGATTTTCCTGTACCATTTTATTGAAGATATTTAATGAGCTTTTGAAATTTGGGGGTTTTTTGTTTGTTTGTTTTGGCTCAACTAGTATACCTAGGATCTCATGCAAAAAAACAATACAACTGCAAAAGGGTTGTGAATCCCCATACCACCATTATCTCTAAAAGTTTATTTTGTGACATTGGTTTCACATCACATCATATCATGGATTCTTACCAGAAGGATATAAACTCTCAACCAGCAGCTACATTTTTGTGAGACTGACCAGGCTAACCCAAAGCCTCTGAAGTAATTTGGGCATTTTTTTTAATTTTTCCTAATATATATGGATAGCTTCACATACAACTGTGAAAACTGTTATTCCTGCCTTAGGTTAAACTGCCTCATTTCTTTCTTCTTGACAGCTGCGGTCAATAGATGTTGACCAAAAGCTGTCAAATTTCCTGAGAAATGAGGAAGAATTTTTTACTCCAGATGAGAAGTGGAGAGTTATTCGTCTTCCATCCTGGGAAATCCTTCCCTTTTTTTGACAGGCTTTAAAAGAATTGTTAGCTTTAATTAAGTTTGAAATGGGACAAATGCACAACCTAAGAAGACAGTAAGAAGACAGTAAAATTAACCATGAGATTCTGCAATGGTGACTCTTCTGCTATAGTGATTGACTGCAATTCTGTATTTAGGTACTGTGGAAATTCTGTGTAGGTTTAGAGAGAGGCAGTTTTATGAAGACAGTGTTGGGCCTCTCATAGGAGGAGGGAGAAAAGAGCTGTGGAAAAGATCAATAGTAATATATATATATTAAAAAAAAAGTGGTGAAAGCTAAAGATACTGATTTGCGATCTTTTAAGTTGGAATTCCCCTACTTTTACTTTTTCTTCATATTTTAAGGAACTCTCTCCTTTTCCCATCCTTGGAAAATGTATCTACTGTTCAGAATGAGGAAGTTAACTGTAGAACATTTTTTCATATGAAAAATTCCTCTAATGATAATAGGTATAAGGGGATACAAAATCTTTCTGAAGAACCAGTTTAGAAAGAAAATCTGCCATGAGAAGAATGCAACGATGAGGGACTCTCGATGCCACTTGCCTACTAACTGTATATAAGGAATCCTATGTCTGTTAATAAAAAGACAAAATAAGTCCTCTGTAACTTACTGTCAGTATTTAAAATTGCAAACATGCTGAAATAATGCATGATTTAGCTATAAAACTCATTGGCAAGAGATATATATGAGAATAGGTATGTGGCCATCAAAGACTTTTATGTATGAGGCAGATGAGACTTACACTTGCATTAAATACAATAAAGTATTTTAATTTCTGCAACTTTTTGTTTAGGTAATTTTAATCAGTGATAGATGAGGTTTAAGGAGTTTACATTCAAAGTCTTAATGAATCTTACAACACTCTTTGTGCCATCTAGAACTTCCCAACACAGTCAGGATAATGGGTTTGCACAAATCATCAGTGTGACCCTGTGATGATAAATCCGGTAGTCCTATGTAAGGAAGCCTTCATACATATGTAAAGTCAGCATTTTGTCTGAGAAAAGTTATGTTTTCATACTTTCCACAACTGCACAAGTCCTTATCCTGTTCTTAGTGAGACAGAACTGCTACCATTATTTATGGTCCATTTTATGTGGCACTAATTAGACAAGATCAGCTAATGTGCTCTACTTAGTGGTAACCTTTCTTATTAAGGTTTTGAGGGAACAAGTTTATTTTTATGACATCTTTCAGACTGACATTTGGATTCTTTATATGTTCACCCACACATATGTACACGCTCTCACACATATGTGCTTCCTGAGGACTATTTGCATAGTTAGGGAACACATTTGTTACCCTAAAGTAGTTATATTTCTGTGTTTTGCATTACTCAAGTAGTCTGAAAAACTATTTAAATTCAAGTATGAAAAATATTTCTGTTGTTACTGGGGAGAGTATCTCATGGTTATTCGGAATTATTCCAATTATCTATGGTATTCCAAAGAATCAAGTGCAGTTTCTGCCAGACAAACCTTCTTGGGCCCTTATGCAAATGATTTAGTAAAAACTGGGCACCAAAGCAAGGTGAGTTGTAGGAGGTGCACCTCAGGCTATCTGACTTTCCTCTCTCCATTTATTGAGCAAGTATAATAGTGCTTTTCTACCTCAGAGAGGTGTTCTGGATACGGTGTAAATATTGTGCAGTAACGGAATAGTGTAAAAATGAGAACCCTGCAAGAACATTGAAAACAGGTCACAATAAAAATTTCCAAAAATCTGCAACCAGACATTTATGTGGTAATCTCATCATGGTTTTGTTTCTTTCCATGAAACACAAGGAGAGGTGACCTACTCCATGCACAGCATTTTCATGCTCCTTTTTAAACATGCAGGATGTATCTGCCTTGGGGGTGATAGGCCAGGGGATTCATCTCATTACTGATGCCAAATGCAATCAGTAGACAACTTGCTGCTTTAATTTCTGAGGTCTTATAGTTACGGTTGTAGTTAAGCTTATCATGTGATCATTTAGAAAAAAAGGTGAATGGTTGTTTTTCCTCTAGTATATCTACCCATTGGCAATGAGTAGTTAGGATTAAAAGCTCCATCTAGCCCAAGGCTATAATGAATATTCAGGAAAAATGATTCTGTACTGCTGCTTAGGGAAGTAAAAAGACAACCCCTGTAACATTCAAATCTCCTGTGCCTTTGGAATAAACAAGCAATATTTGATTAAGAACAGGAAGACAGAAGACACACTGATGTACAGCTCATACCAAAAGAGACTTTATATGGTATTAAATTGCCAACAGATTCCTGTAGGTACACTGCATGAATCAATATTATCTTTTAGCTGATATTAATTTTACCAAGCTTTTATTTAGATAGGGTTTGTTTAAAAAAAAATAAAAATACAGCAGATTAATGAAGTGTGGTAGCAATGGATGTCACAGTCCATTGAAGCATTTGTTCATTCTTCTGGATTGACACATAGTGCAAAATTATGCTACACATTCTGTAACAATCTCACTGTATCATTGTTAATAAGAGAACTAACAAACCTAGTTATGTGTAATGAAAGAAGATAATTTATAGCAACATGGTAGACTCTGAACCAAAAGCATTACTAAATGTACTAAATTAAGCAGAATAGTATTTTATTTAGTTGATATTGTTGATTTTGCGAAAACAAATGCCCATCTGTTTTTACAGCTTATGTTATTACATTTTACTTATCAAGCTATTTAGAAAATATTTCCTAACTATGCAGGCTTCATCAACCACTTTATCAGTGATAAAAGCTGCAGGCACTTTTGTAAGGTTGAATTGGGATAAAAAAAGATATTTATGTTGTATTAGGAGTGACAGGTATTTTTTATAATGTTATTTACAGACCTCAAGATTCGTTCTTTCACAAGTTATATGCTCATCCCTGAAAGTTTTATAAGTCCAACCTCTGCTTAGAATCAGTAAAACCAATTTGTAAATTGGGGTCAGTCTTTCAGAAATCCAGGTAGGTGGGAGGCCCTCAATCAGCTGAATTAATTAGGCAAAATAAAGCCCGTACATAACCTCTTCAAAACTAGTTTTTGGTATCATGCTACTCATGTTGTTGAATTTGAACCCAAGTTTAAAACTTTGCTGAATATGACAAATTAATATTCTCAGAAATCTGAAGTTTTGAACTGCATTTCTTTAGTCAATGATTGCATTTAGAAGTAAATTCTCTGTTTCTAATCACTTTAATGTTTCTCAAAATTTGTGTTCTTGTGTGACCTCTGCAAATTGTTCTTAGTCTAAAGGCAGATTTCTGTGAAGAGGTTGTGCACCACCCAGTGAACTTCTCATGGTTTATATAAATGTAGTTTATTCATTTTCTATGAAAATTAACTGTCCGTTGACATGAGTATCTTTTGTTTTCAACCATCTGAATGCTTCTGATGCATTTTTCCAAGTCCTCAGTGCAAATATAGTAGAGAATTATGAAATTTATGAATTAACAAATAACTTTTCTGAATGATCTAAAGAAGAAAATGTGAGTTAAAAAATAAAACCAGGTGTGGATATTATTACTTTTTGAGAATATGTTAGTTGCCTGTAGAGCACTGGTATTCTCATGGAGTGACTTCATGGCATAGAAATCCCTCTGGCAGCAGGGAAGCTTAGTCTGTGACCACTGGGGTGAGGGGAGAGAGGATGGGCTGAGGTGCCTCACTGGTGTTGGCCACTGCACTGGGAGGAATCTGAGCAGGAGGGTCTGGAGGCAGAGCAGAGCAAGGAGGTGGAGGAGGAGGGTAGAAAATGGATCATCTGGGTGCTCCATCAGGACTCGCACTGAAAAGGGAAGCAACGAGATACATTATGCTTGTGTGTGTGTGTGTTTTGGGTGTGGTGCAAGGGTAAACAGTAGTTTTTTTAAGTTAGCCAGTATTATCTTCATGCGATATTTATTTCAAGAGCAAATAAATTAGATAAAATATTACAGGAGAAAAAAATCAGCTTTAGAAATACCTTTTTCAGTCCAAAATTGTCAAATTTAATGGAAATTCTAATTTTTTTGTATAAAATTTATCACCTTTCCACTGACTGTCTCACTATACAGCAAAGCACTGTGTTCACTTTTGTTTCATTTTTTTGTATGTTTCCTCACTAAACATTCCTATTTTTTCCTTCAGTTGAATTTTCAAATTATTTTCCTAATAATTTACCTGTGGTTTTATTGGTAACAAAAATGGGCAGTTTTCCAAGGCTGATACAAGTGAGCCTTTTAAGGGCTTTGTCTAATCATGTGCCTTGCAATCAGATATTTGAACTGTTTATTAGCTTGAGAAATAGAAGACTGTTCCATTGCATTCATTGCATTAATCTTGGTGTGTGAGAAGCAGAATGATTGAAAATAAAGATCTTTACTTACTTTTGGAGAAAAAGAAATTAGTCAATTATTATTTATTAAGAAAGACGAACTAGGGTGAAAATTGGTTTTGTATGAAAGACATCTCTGAACAAGTTATTCAGTGTAGATTAAAATAATTGTATTTTTTAAAGCATTAGTGTGTGTAGGAGTAAGAATTTTTATGGCAGCACTGTAAGCACAATGAAGTCAGCATAATGAGTTATGTGGTGCCAACATCCTGAACATTATTACAAGGATTTCTAAGGAGAAGAATTAACATAAAGGATATACAATTCATGTCTTCTAGAGGGGCTATCATTTCTGCATTGGGCCTCAAGGAAATTCAAAACAGAAATGAAAGTCAAAGATACAACTACTTTCATACTGCTGGTGCAGTGTTCATACATATTTCATGGAAGCTGCATGGGCGGGGAGATCACCGTTTTTATAGGAATGGCACAGCTAAGTCTTAGGGTTTTACTGTTTGTGTCAAGCACTGTGTTCTTTCTAGGAACACAGCCTGTGGGGTTTTTTGTTTGTATGTAACCATTGGTGTAAAAAGAACAAACAACAGGGGGATAGTTCCTGTGCGTTCACTAGACTGGCAACCTTGCTGTCCACCAGATTGTTTTAAACTAAACTTCATTTAGTCCCATCCCTTTCTCAGTTACTACATAGCAATCCAGGTTTCTGAGTTTTTACAATATCCAAATGGGAGGAAATAATTAATATATGACATTTAATTATCTGAGTGATAAAGACTTAGTAAATGTAAATAATTGCTGCAGTACCAAATAGCCAACTCATAGGTAATACTTGTAGTAAATCCTAAATCTTGTGATAGCACCATTCAATTTTTAACCAGAACATGCACCACATTCTACATGGATCAGTATTGCAAACTTTAAGGTATCTGTTGAAGAGCATTATCAATTGGCAACAGAAAGAAGAAGAACCCATACTAGGAGTTATATTGAACAACAACCATTACCTGCACCAGATGCAGATGTTAGTTCCACTGAGCTATTCTCAATGGAAAGGATAGTTGATTACTGTCTACATTAGACCTATTCCTTAAGGGAAGTAAATGCCTGGAAATCAGGAAAAGCCAACACTCGAAGATTTTTATTTCTGGCTTTAACAGAGAAGTTTTTGATCTTTCATTTACACTGTGGCCATCCTGAGCTATTCTCAGAGTTCAGAAATGCTGAATTGTGTTCTGATAGCCCTAGAACCTCAAATCATCCTTGTTGTTCTGATCGAGGCATAATCATCCAATGCTTCAGGTTCACATTATTCCATAGGATACTGCTTAGTTTTAGTATACCTTACATAGAGCAAGTCATTAAAACTGAAAAGTAAATTTTGAAATAAATAGGTAAAGAAAATCTCTGTCATCCAAAGTAGTGTTTTCCTCTCTCTGGGAAGGGAATGTTTTGTGATATTTTTGTCTTTTTGAAAAAAAATTGATTTTTTTCTCATGCACTAACCTTTCTGTATTGGATTTACAGTTATTCGATGTGTCTGAAATAAGTTAACTAATGAGACAAGGTTCAGTTCTGATGTGCAATTTCACAAAATTGCAGTATAGCCACTTATAGCAAAGTTTTCTATTTCCTTGATATACCTTTTGTTCATATTACTTTTAATTATGTTCTGTATTTATCTGACCTATTTGAACAGGATCCAGAGCTGGTACGGAACATCTGTCGCTGGGTTAGACAAGCTGTTCAAATTCCTTTCTTTGCCAAGCTGACCCCAAATGTCACTGATATTGTGAATATTGCAACGGCTGCGCAGGAAGGTGAGTGACTCCAGTGCACAAGCTGTGCGGATTTACAAATTTACTGGATGGGATATGATAGGAGTGTTACTGGAATAACAGAAACTAATATGAAAATAGTTTGTTTGATCTATTTAGAATAAGCACAACGATCAAAGGTCCATGCATCTAAAATATAGCAATATGTGAAGAGAACCATGGTAGACTGTTAACAATAAATTGTATATGTTTGTATGTGTTTGCCTGCACGCTCTTACTTCTGTCATATTTATGTTTACCATACCACTGTTAATTCCCCTATTCCTGTATTTAGTAGTAAAAATTACATGTGTGTTCTGAGAAAACAAAAATACACCATTTGAAGCTGTATTTTTTTTTTCTTTAGAGCTTAAAGTACAACATGAGAGGAAGTAAGTTTGCAAGTAGGTGCATTAATCTGTCACTTAGAACCGTGGTCATTGTTTCTGTGTCACACTGTCTTGCTGCTCGGAAGCTTGCAGGAGGTGGCCCCTGTCCTGGGGTACCCTCAGGTCATGAACAACCACTCTAACAAGTTCTGGCCCACACAGCTGAAGGGCAGAGATGTGCCTGTCAGCCCCAGTGTTTTGCACATGCTGTCTTATAGCCCTTACAGCTCTTTCAACTAATACAGCCTGCCTTGAAACTAATGCTAAATTTATCAGCCCAGGATTGGTCTTAAGGACCTTTTTGCGCATCTGCTTGCAGTTTGTTGCTTTTGCCCTTCAGCTCTTTATTTGAATTCCTAGTTATTTCAGAGTTTCACAGGTTTTCTCTTGTATTTTTTCCTCTCTTGTTCTTATACACATGATTTAACAAAAAGTGACTGACCTTTTCTTTCACAGGTGGCGCAGATGGTGTTACAGCCACCAACACTGTGTCAGGACTGATGGGACTGAAAGCAGACAGCACACCTTGGCCAGCAGTTGGTAGAGGACTGAGGACCACATATGGTGGGATGTCAGGTAGGTGTTGCCCTTTTTGATGCATGGTACTTCCTTGGAGGCTTTCAAAACATCAGGAGGTCCTTGTAGTGGGCTAGAATATCATGTCTGCAGTCGCACCGAGTCCTTAAAGCTCACTGCTGGTCAGTGTTTCTAAGTCATGACAGATGGAACAGATTAAGTGTGAAGGCTCTTGGGTTGCCCTTTCCTTAATGGTAAAGCACTGCATCAGAATACTGTGTTAGGGTCACTGGAGAGGGAAGGAAATCTCTTCCCTCGCGACCCTCGCTTTTCCTCAAATTTTTCATCCTGTCACAATTGTCAGGCCCCACGTTAGACAGAGGCTAATGAAAGGGCATCGCAGGGGGAAATATCAACAATCCAAATGCAGTATATGTTTCATAGCCCGATCTCCAGCCTTTCTCCCTCCTTCCCACTGAGTGCACCTCTTCCAGGGATGTTATTTCCTCCTCTTCACGGTGTGGTAAAAATGATAGACAGTATTACGCAAATATATGCATATTTTTGTAGCCTATTCCTCAAGATACACAAGAATATCTTGTGTAGACCATACTTTTAAGTCCTGCTTCACAGTTTAATTTTCAAACCAGCAGCAAAACTTCTACACTCCAGTTCAGTGCCTGTGCACACTAATGTATTAATCTATTGACCCTGTGCGCTCTGTTGCTGTGACAACACGAACTTGGCCCTGCAAAGACAATGCTGTGAGCTTCTTGACTTTACTGGTATGGAGATTAGTCTCCTTGGTGATAGAGGTAGCAGTAAATATACATAACAGAAGTAGTAGCGTCCTCCTGATTGAGTCAAATGCTATTCTATCAGACCCATCTCCTACCTCACCCCAAAAACATAATTGGAGGAGACTGGACAGGCAAAAAGGTTCTTTATTTTATGTGACTGGTGTTACCCTTAGAGAACCATAAGAAATGTAGCAAAAGATAACTTTTAAACAAACTTTAATTCAGATGAGTGTATTCAGTGGCAAATTGTGTTATTGCCTTAGATAACTACATGGAATTTGAAATTTTTTAGAGAATGCTGAAAAGTAAGAAAGAGATAACAATCAGAAAAAATCATTATGCCTATCGCATAATGATTATTTCACAGTGACAGTCCAATAAGATGTTATATTTTAATATTATGCAAAATTGTAGGAAGAGGGGAACAAGAAGAGAACAGCTACAGCCCATTTCAATTTCTCTAGCCTGCCATGTTGACAGGAAAAGAATAAAGGAGGTCACAGTGGGTGCTGTGCATTAAAAATTAATAAAAGAACTATTGCAGTAGTATTTTATATAAGTAACACCATTCACATTTTCTCATTTAAGTTGCAATTTCTGAATATTCCTTCCTACCATAAGTCTGCCTAATAAAATCTATAAAATGACTGCATTATGAAAAGTGTGTCTCTTATGTCACGAATTTGAAACACATATGCAGTGTAAATTACAGTGGCACCTGCATGCTCAGCTGTGAGGATGTACCAGCATTTCTCTGGTTTATAATACTAAGTGGACCTGAAGAAAAGTTCTTTATTTTATTTATATATACATGTATGTGTGTCTATGAATTTATTTTTTCCTGAAGTGTTACATGTATGAGAGGAGAGAGAAAATGACATTTTAGAGTGCACCATTACCTATAATGCAAATCTGGTTATTTAAAAAATATGAAAAACGCTGGAAGTGCTGTCAATTTACTATGTTTTGAAAGAGCATAATGTAACAGACAAATATATAAACGTTTCTTGCTTAGTCGTCATCACTAGGTCCCAATCACACAGCTCCTTGCACAAAAGAAAGCCACAGAGCCAATAAAGTCAATTGTCTTGGCAGCATGTTATAGTACGTTTTGCTCAGTGGCCAGCTATAGCAGTATACAAATCTACAAAAGTAGGAAAGCAATTTTAAATCAAGAGAGCTAGCATGCTTACAAAACATGGGAGAGCGTGTCATCTCATCGGAGCAAGGGGCAGAGTGGCCGTACTTCTGTTCCCAGCCGTGCTACGGCTGAGACATGTGGCCTGCAGCCAGACACTTGACCTTTCCGTGCTTTATTTCTCCTGTCTGTGGAATGGCAGTAACACCACTTACATGCCTACAGGCTTGTTGGGAAGTGCTCTGTGGTCTTGGCATGAAAGACGCTTCGTAGCATAATGTATTGGGTTTCTATTTTGATGTGCGTAAACTTCTTGTTTTATTTTATTATCTGATAGAGTCAGTAAGTTTTTGTTGTTTTTTTCAAATAATGCTTCTCAAGAGAGAATTAATTTTTAAGTGAAAGTCAACTATTATAGAAACAATGTGTAGTTCATTTTCAGTGTGTTTTACCAAAGCACAGCTGGTTTGTTGTGTTCTGTCATGCACAAACCTAGAGCAGATACAGCGCATAGCCAAACTGGGTTGGGCTTTCTGGATTTTTCCATGTGCACAGATTCTGGACTAGCGGTGATGCTCACATGGCACAGAGGTACAGTGAGTGAGGCAGGAACCCCTGACCTGCAGGGTACTGCACTCACAGTGCTGTGTGACCATGGGTGGGTGAGGTGGGAGCTGGCCTCAGCCCTGTGGAAGTCTCAGCACAGGGTCCCCTTAGTCAGGTGTGCTGGTGAGGTGTGAAACGTACCTTGGCTCAGTACTGGTGACCCAGCATTGTTCAGCTGGAATGGAGTTGCTTGCAATGGAATATTTCTGGAGTGCTAGGTTAAACTGGATTTTAGATCAGTCTGAGCTTGCTTATCTTTTTCCCTTCCTTTTTGCACATAAATCATAGGAAACTCTCTCTACCCCCAGCAGCATTGCCTGCCAGTTATAAGGGTGTTCTGTCTGGAAGGGTGCTTGTGCTTCAGAGAGCAAAAATCCAAAACTGCAGCAGGGACACTTTCCTTCCTTGGTGTCGCATAGAGAAATGTGCTCTGTCCCGGCTGTCTGCCTTTCCCTTTGCTCCCAAGAGCCAGGGTGGAGGTGCAGTGTGCATGAGGAGGTGACCCCCAGACACTGGAGATGAGCCACCCCAGCCCAGAACACAGCCCCTCACAACCCGAGATGAGGCCACAGGCCAGCCCCTGTCTCTGTCCGCTGGCCTGGGTCGTGTAGAAGGAAGTTGGTCTCTTAAAGGACCGACGTTCTTCAGGAGTTTATAAATTCACTGTGTCCACACGTTTCATAGTACGCCGCAGGTTTTCTTCTCCAGGTGAGTGCAAACTCCTCCGAGTTTGCTGAAGGTTTCTGACAAAGCAGATAATGAAGATGTGTTAATGCCCTGGCCTAGCAGCAGCCTGACATTTTGATTTACAGGCTTTGCTGTCCTCCAGGGTTCAGAATTGTGCTCCTACCTGGCCACGTACTGAAAAAATATATTCCATATAAAATTTCCCCTCGGCCTCCTCATCCCTTCTCTTCTTGTCTGCCTCGTGCAGAAGCAACTCTATGCAGGAAGTTCGTCCTTCATTTTTCTAGATAAGAAAGACATTGAAGCAGAATTTTTTTTTATAATTCCCTTTAAATTACTAAATTACAGGTAGTTTCTTATGGTTTGTCTTGTGTACATAAAAATAATAATAATAAAAAAGTTTATTAATGTCATTGCCAAATCCTGAGATGTTTTAAAAATAGACTTATGTCTCTGGTTTTTTAAAATATTTTTTAAAAAATCTTTCAAAGAAGGAGAGACTTAATGAGATTACTTTGAAACCCCCATTTAATTTCAAGTTGTCACAATTGGTGTTTTCTTGCCAGCCAGTGCTCGGGCAGTGACCTTCCTTGGTCAGCTGACAGTTGCTAAGCTGCAAGAGGCATCACACTTTCCTCTGTCCTACCCTCCTGTTTCTTGGGTGGTTTTGACAGGGAAGGATCCCAGTATCCCAGGTGGATGTTTGACCACTAGACTGTAGGATTAGTCTCTCTCTCTTCTCCACTTCCTTGCAAATATTGAATTATTAATACAAACGAAAACAGCTCTCACAGGATACACACTCATACTAGCACAGCCTGCTGACCTGCACATGAGCCTGACCTGTGAGAGCCAGGTTTAAATCCCAGGTGTGAGCCCAGGTCCCTGCTCAGTCCCCTGGATTCCAAGTTTACCCTCTTACTATTTAGCATGGTAAAATATTTCAGGTTTTTCTTCTCATTTTACGTCTATCTTGGTGCCAAAAATTATTCACAAGAAAAATTTCACTAATTTTGACAAATTGTTGTTTTCTAAAGAAAAGTAATTTCCAATTGGCACTACGAAGCCTCAGATGAGCCCAAGGGCTATGGTAGCCCTGCGGACTCCTTTGGCCCCGTTACCCGAGAGAACATTGTGCTTACAGAATCCCAGTCTTCATCTCTTTTTTAAATAAATTTACAGAAACTGCCCATTACTCAAAAAGTGGAAACGTCCTAATGAAGTCTACAAAATATGGTTGAGGAAATAAGCCCTTGTGATGAAAGAAAAATACTAAAATTAAGATATGTTTTCCAAACTATCATATGTGTTTGCAGGATTAGAGACATAGTTTGATTTCCATTAAGAAGCTTTTACAATGGGTCTAGCAATTTTTCAGAATGTAGTACACATGAGATTTTATGCTGAGTTCTACCTATACACATGTAATGCAGAGTATTTGTTTCTTAATAAGAAGATAATGATGTGGGTTTTTTCCTCACAGGGAATAGTGACCTCTGGCTCTGAAAGATATATTTTAGTTTGTATAAATTATTGTGAAAATGCATATTCTATAGATACCAGAATAAGATACCAGGTTTCCCAAAGAAATATTAATATATTGTCAGCAGCTACATGCTTCCCTAAGATTTCTTTCCTTTAAATGTATTTTAAAATTAAAAAATAAAAAGGTTTTTTGTGAGCTTCCATATTCCAGATGTATTTTATAAAACACATCACATTGCAGCACAATAAGATATGTATTGCAGGCAAAATAGAGCAGGGCTTCTGTTTGAATTTCCATGGTTTTTTGTTCTTTGTCATCTGTTTGATTCTTTGTTTTTGTCTGGAAGCCAAATCCTTAGGGGATAAATTTGTAAAAGCATACACTGGACTTAGCAAAAAACTTAGGTTAGAAGCAAATCTCTCTACGGTGCACTCACTGTGTATTCTTTTAATGCTTTGTTGCAAAAATATTGCAGTATTTTACAATAGCAGTTCAAATATCTCATATCTATGTGCTGTTATTGCTTTGTCCAATTATTACATTCTGTAGTATTTTGGCATTATTTGCACAAATATATTGTACAGCATGATTGAGAACGTGTGTTTGTATGTTTTCTAGAAAAAGAGAGACTCAGAAATCTGTGTGTTATAACTTCATAGCTGCCCACAAGGGATGTCAGAAGGAATATATCTAAATAGCTGATTTAGTCATTAAATGCAGGAATGTAGAATTGCTGGAAACCCGCCGAGGCAGATAATTTTAGTTACTTTTGAAGTAAGTTGCTGGAGCTGTGTGTTTTTACTGAAAATACCACTGTCCAACAGTAATTGTGATGTTTGAGGGAATGTTTTTTGGGAGTAAATTCATTAAATTAAAATGTATATTGACATTATTAATAGAGGCATATATTCTAATCTGAAATGCATGAATTATATTGAAAAAGTTTCAGTTATAATAATAAGGGCTGCCTTTTAATTTTAATTCTGTGACACATCATTAAAAGTGAAAAAAACAACCAAGAGCATTCACTTTCCTAATCACAGTTCTATCAGTGACAGTGCAGTGTGGATTTTGGTCAATAGAAATGAATGAAAAACAGCCCATCACCGGATACAAAACAAAATGTATGTATGCATAGGCACTTCTGTTTAGTATAAATATTTACTGAGAGTTAAAGACTATTTACATTAACATATATTTATAAAACAGTGTGGAAAGGGGTGAAAAACAAATATATGCCATAGTACAATTTTAATTTTGTTTTATTATTCCTGTTCAATGTAGCTCAGCCATTAAAAGCCCTTATTTGCATATATTATGTCAGGATTCACAAAGAGTCTTCTGTTTTCCATCGTGTCCTTGCAGCAGTCTGATTTCTCTTAGTGTACTGCCGTCACTGGTCTGTGCAGGAGAGATCAGAGCCCTAATAATAGATTTTTGACAGGGAGCTCGCCTGCTACCTGCCCTACACAAATCCTCACTGTTCATGTTTGCTTCATGGCAACAAAGCAGACAGAAGGAAAATGCCAAGTGCTGAGTTTGAGGTACAGCCCTGCCATAGCTTGACATTTCAGCAGAATAGCAGTTTATGAGATGCATAATTTTTCATCTGGGACTCAGCTGCCATTTTCATAGAAGCTTGCAGCTCATCGACTGACTGGAAGTAGGGCAAAGGTTTACAGCATAGATCAAGGTCTATGTCCTTCCCATAGCTATTTAAAAATAAGTATTATTCTCCAGATAAGGTCAGGGAACTAAGCATATTTTCTCCACTTTTAATATTTTTTAGCCAATTTCATTCACTTTACACTTTTAGCACAGGTGCCGTTTGTAGTCAATTAAAAATTATTATAATTGATTTCATTCATCAAAAGATTAAATGAGTCCTGGTAAAAGAATGAAGGAGGAGTCTTGACACAGAGCATTTGAACAAAGCTGTGTTTTCACCTCCTCTTACTTTGAAAAAGATCATTCCAAGCTTGAAATGAATGAAAAGTCTTTACTCTTTAAGTGTAATTGGTTTGTGGTTTATTATTGTTACAGATTGGATTTAAATTTTCACATTCATGCACATGTACTTGGGAAACAAATGCAGTGTAGGTACATGTAAGTGAGTGTTTAATTTAGAATTACACATCTCTGTGAGCTTCAGTAACAGTTCACCATGTCAGAGCCTCATATAGAACAATGGTACAGTACATTGGATTAATTAAAGAAGCCTTGCAGAGAACTGAATTCTCAGTATGTCAAGATTTCAATTTTATGTTAAATATTTTCTAAAGGCCAGACCCTTAAATCTCAGGGGCTGTACCAAGCAGTGAGCTGTGAATTTAACCATAGGCTAACTGCTAATGATAAGGAAAAGAGTCCAAGTTGAGGCAGCTGTAATACAGTCATTGGATTAGGCTATCAATCACTCGGTTCCCTGAGGAACAGGCAAAGACGACAAAACAGTGAAAAGGGAAATTAGGAAGGGAGGGCATGACTAGAATGAGATTCTTCACCAAATGTATCTGTTAGTTGGCTGAATCCCCCAAGCATCAGACAGAAATGTCCAGCATTGCTCTCAGACTAAAAGCCAAGTATTTGTTCCAAAGTCGTAGAAAACCATCAAATCATCATTAACTGTTGCTGGTCTGTGCAGGGTTTTAGAAATGCAATTAGCTATATTCTCCTGTTTTAGTAGCCTGTAATTGGGTTAATCTCTAAACTTCTGCTGTTGAACACTCTGAATTTACTGTTTACATCAAAGCTCGTATAGAATATGTACCGTTGAAATAATTAATTTCACAGATGACTGGGGTTTTTTTAATAAATAGATAACTGCTAAGCTATCTAGTCTAAGTCATGGCAACCAAAGGCACGTGTCAGAAGGTGATTCAGATAAAATCATAAATTCTTCTCAGACATGATATGGTAAAAATAAGAGAGGATGATTGTGGCCTAGGTTGCCCAAGCATGAGTGAAAGAATGTGCAGTTTTATTCTGGGTGCAGGTAGATAAAATGGGAAATCTCTTCATGTAATGGTATGGCTTAACACGATTAAGTAGTGAGTGCTCTCATAGTTAGCATCTTGGAGCCATGGTCTGATTAATAAGAAATGAAAATGAATCTAGAAGGTAAAAGATATGTCAGAGCATTTTAAAGCAGTTTGGTGGAGCAGGGGCTCCTATTTAAACCTGCTTACAGTAATGGGTGTAGCTCAATGTACCACATGACCTGATAAGGAGATGTAAGTCAGTCAAGAACGGAAAATTTTTCCTTCTGGTAATATCAGCAAGATCGAACCCATTGGTGTTGTCTTTGTCAGCATTAGTTGATTGTCTTCCTGTGTCTGTCAGGTCTGCAGGAAGAGGTATCTCTTTCTCTTATGGTCACCTCTTCTAATTTTAAGCAAATGCTCACAAAAAAAATCTCAGAATATTTTTCTGTCATGTCTTTTGGGGATTATTGTGTTGAAAACCAATATATTTCTGTCATAAGAAAATTACTACAATTAATTTTGGAGGACATTTAAATATAACTACTTCAATTATCTTATAAATTATTTATTTGAGAAGTACTTGGCATTTAAGTGCTTTTCAGTTTATTCTAACACAGGAATGAAAATACTATCAAGAATTTCAAATAGACATTAATTAAAATAATAAAAATCGAGAAAAGCTGTGGTGAAGTTTACTGCTAGGTTTGTTTTCCATTAAGTCTCAGCAACTCTCACAATCTGATTTTGCTCACCTTTCTCCCTGGATAATCATGGTGAAGTCAAATGTCTTTTGACTTTGAAATGCAGCTGTAATGGGGTCTAGAGACTGTGGTGGCATGCAGTATAACTCTCCAGCCTTTCATACAACTGAAAAGCTGTTACTCACTACAAAAGTGTTTCTGAACTGTGAGAACTGTGTGCCTTATTGTATCCCAGCAGCTGCTCAGTGACTGGTTAGAAGGGTCACCCTGTCACTGACCAGTCTCTGGCGATCGCTCAAGTTAGAGTTGGGCCAAGTGGATAAGCACAGAGGAAAGACCTGACAAAGGAAATACGGTCCCAATTCTTGTGAATACATGTCAGTGTTACAAGCTCCCCATTGTTGATCGTTCATGGCCCATAATTATCCTTCCTGCTGACTTGTTATTCCGTACCCGAATCAACAGCAGGGCTTGTGGTATGAGTGGTACTTGAGAGTGATCAATGAGGCAACTGTCTTCTGTGGAAATTATGAACTGTACTTGTCACTCAGAGCAGAAGTTCTAAATATAATTCTCCTCAAAAAAACCAAGAATCTGGCATAGTTTGTAAACAATTCTGGTTAACAATTGTATCAGCAGAGGTTAAAACTCCTGAGTTAGACCTGGTAAGTCTTAAGCGTATTTCTTCTTTTCTATGTCTTACTTTGCATATTGATTTGCTCTGGTCACCAAGTGGTATATATTGTCTGTAGAGCCCATCTATATTCAGTGGAGGGCATAATCTCATCTTACCTGTAGAAACATGTTTTTACATTTTTGAAAAAAAAAATTGCAACACATTTACACATCAAAATATGAGCTAACAAATAAATACAAAAATTACTTCTTATGTAACATTTACTAGCCTGGAGCTTCCTCCTGTTCTTCCTTCTCTCTGTGGGACAGCTGTGCTTGCAGGATAGGCCAACTAACTACTGTTTTCTGTCATCACTATGGGGATATTACCACTGCTGACGAAACACCCCAACTTCTGTATTGCGTGCTAACTCCTTCATCTGGTTCAGTAGCTTTGGTAGCTGTAATGGTTTAGGCACCTTTCTGAGGATGTTGGGGCTCTTATCATTCTCACTACCTGCAAAACACTAGATTGATGAGTTCTAGAAATGGGTCAAAAAGTGGCTTGAAGAGAGTTCAAATTACATGAAAGTGTGCTTGCTGGGATTAATCCTGTTGCAGGATATTTTGACAATCAGATATGAGGGTTTAGAAAAAAAAATAATCCTTGGAACAACTTTAAACCCAAGGTATTGGTTTACACCTTGCAGCACCAAAAGGATGTACTTACACCATTACTGCTGCTGTTCCACTTCCATGTAGGAATAGCCTTTGAAAATTCTACCACTGGTTAGCTGTGATTTATTATGAACCCACAGGGAATACATCTTTATTCACCTAAATCCTGCTAACATTCTGTATTTTTTAGTATCCTGCTCGAATAAGGAATAAATCCTAATGCCAACTTCACACATAAAATACAAAAGACAAAACAGAGCAGATTTGTTTAACTGGGTAGATCCTGGGTTTGTATTTCACTGGGCATCACATCATCCCTGGTGAATTATTGCCAGAAGCATTTATAAAATACTTCACAACCATCAGAATATTTTTTTATCTTTCAAAAGAATGCATCTAATATATAGTAGTCAGCTAAGGGATCTGCATTTTAGTGTGCCTTTTCATGCAAGCACACCATTGTATAGAATGAGCTATACAAATGTCCTGCTCACACACAGGATGTACAAACATATCCTACAAAATCTTTCAGGGAACCTGCTGTAGGAATTTAGTTTTCCAATTTATGATCAATTTGCAGTTTCTGCATTGTTGGGTAATTGAAATTGTCTGCCCTATTAACATGCACTGTTTAACCCCCTTTACTAAGTTCTGTTTAAATCCCAAAAGACACTCGTAGTCAGGGATTGAACCACTGTTATTTGGGTTAAGTGAGAGCCAAAGGAGAACTGTTGAGCGCAGTGTCCCACTGTTTCAGAATGAGAAATATATTGCAAATATATAGAGAGGGTGTTTTTGATGACATGAGGTCTTTCCATAGAGTATGTGGTACCACACTTGACTCAGCACTGAGGTGAGACTGATACTGTGAAGAACTTTCTTACTGGCAGCTCAAAATAAGGAGAAAGCTGAGGGGGTTTCTGCAAGCAGGCATGTCAATGAGGACACAGTTAACTGTGTTATGGTTGTGTCTGTCCATTCATAAATGTTTCATAGCCCTATTGAGTGACCTATTGGTTTTCAAAGGAATATATGGTTACTCTGGTCCATATTTTGGCTGGGCTGAGCTCCTCTTACTTCATGTCAGTTATCACTGTGCTTACACTGTTAAGGCCATGTCAGCAGCCCATCTGTTTGAATACCCCAAACTTGGCAATATTTTCACCAATTTTTGCATATATACCCACTCAAGAGCTGCTTAGCTTTTAACAATGAATACTCAGAGAAATCTTCTCATTCTAGGCCCTGATAAACTGTGTGCATCAAAAGAACTTGCAGAGAAGGTATTGCCAAATAATGCTTTTAACAATCTGGGGTTTTTTGGTATAAATTGGGCAGCTTCTTCCGAACTTATTGAAGGTGGGATTTGAAGAATTCAGACTTCCAAAGAGGATCTGGTGGCAACTTCTTTTCCTCAAGAAATATTTTGGAAAAGTGTGCTGTGTGGTACATTCTGGTTTATTGGTATAATGGAGAGATTGCTTGCATCTTTGTTGTTTATAAAAACACTCTAGAGGATCAGTTCTTAGCAGGTATCCAGAGAGGAGGTAAACCCTGCCAAAGGTAGGGAAGTCACCCGAAGACTTGATCCATCTTGTTGAGGGGAATTTTAGGATGAAGTTCTTTCCTACATGGGACTGGCACACAGATTTCTTTCTGATGTGTTTCTTTTTTTTCAGCTTACTGTTTACAGCTCTGAGGACATCCTTTGCTTACTGTTAAAAGTCAGATAGTGTGGAGTGGTAAAAGGGTCTTTAAAAAAAAAAAAAAATTGTCACTCTTACACTCTCTTTTCCAAACTTGGACTTTTTCCAGTGCTATTTCCAAGGTCCTTTTCTATTTCTTTCTGTTTCTTACAAATGAGACTCACTGATCTGAAGGCTTGCTAGGCACAGAAGGTGGGCAGCAGTGGTGCTCTCTTCTGCTAATGCTACCTGCATTGCCTTGCTGAGCTGCCCTTACTACCACAGTACATCTGTGTCCGAGATTCTTCTGGGGCTGTCCCCAGAGAGGCCAAGGACATGCTAAGATGCATACAGCAGATGTGAGCAGATGTGCTAACCAAGTACAGCTGAGGGTCAGGCACTTCACTAGGGGACTCTAAGCTTCTACCTCATCACTGTAAGAAGTCAGGCATTCTCAGAGGTGACTTCCTCTCTCGCTCCATTGACTGCATCAGAAATTGGAGGTTAGTGTATTCATTACATAGGTACTAGTGTTAAATGCCTAGGACAGTGTGTGCCTACATTTTGTGCTGAAATTCCAGTGGTTAGGCAAGTAAATGATGCAGATTTTAGTGGTGCAGCCGAGATTTCTCTTTTTGAAAGCATGGGTGTATATTATTTTACCCCAGTCCATTTTGTAATCTAATGTCACAGGAGAAAGTGATATTTTTAAGCTTGACATTAAAATAACTTCCAATCAGTTGATGTAAAGCATCTGGTGTTTTCCTGTGTTTTAATAAGCCCTAATAACAGCATTGCAATCCCTTAATGCTGTTTCTCATATTCTTGTTACAGTAGGTATATGACACACATCTTCTGGTGTAAAAAGCTCAAAACAAATTTCAGCAATTTAATCTCAGTGTTAGAAAAAGGATCACAGCAGCTGCTATAATATTTTGTATTTATGCTAGTTTTTGTGATGATTCATGACATGCTCCCTGGAAGCTAAATATTGACAAGCATGCTTGGGCAAGCAAGATCAAGCTTGGTGAGTTAGCACAGCTCAAGTCTCTGCATTGACACGGTAACCCAAGTCTGAAAACTATTATCCTACACCATTTATTTTGGCTTTATAGGTGATACTGTCCACTTGAATTAGGGATTTCTGCTGTATTTTTAATACTGTAACTGTGGATTTATATTTGATTTAGGACTACAGAACATGCAAGGTTGGTTGTACATCTATGTTTGATGACATCTTCAGTAGTGTATTGTGTATAGAATTACACATGACAGCATAAAACCTTCATGATTTGAAACCTACAAGCCAGAAGTAAACATTGAGTATAAAATAATTTTAAAATCACATTTATCTTTTAAACTGTAAAATATATCATGTCCTAAAACTGTGAGTCTATGAAAGCTATTGATCAAAAGTGAAGTTTGGGCATGTATTCATTATGGGAAGTAATTTAGGATATTAATTTTTATTTGTGTTCTGTAGGTAAAAACAAAAATCCACTTCTTTACTAATTGTAGGTGCACTGTGTTTATAATGCTTTACTTTTTGAAGTTCTGAGTAAAGAACTTAAGCCTATTTGGGATTCTAGTAAATTTGGCGTATACACTAAATTGATTACCAGATGCATTGTGCAACATATGGCATTGTACAGCCTTTGTGTGCTTCATAGTATTTTCTTAAATTAACAGCATTTGTTTTGATTCCAAAAATGCACTTGTCTCGGCTCTCTAGCGCTTTGGACTTAAATGCTTGCTTTTCAGTGCTGAACAGATGTGCTAGAGTTTCACATGGAACCTTTATGCTTTTGTGAGTCTTCCTCTTTGAGTTTTCCATACACAGTATTATGTCAGTGATGGCTCATGCAAATTGTGTATCTTCATTTTCATATGTACATTGACTGAGTAAAATAACCTTCAGAATTTCTAATAATTCTGCATGACCAAGAAAAACAAGGAAGCAAACCACTTTTCCCAAAGATACTGCCCCCAGTGTGAATCAATTCTCTCAGTATGTTTTATTTTAGATTAGAGAGAAGCAGGAGAACATAATTCCTTTGTAGGTGATAGCAACAGTCAACAACAGTCCTGTATGCTTCTGTGAACACCCATATTCCCATGCTTGAGACTGTGGTGTGAATGGGCATAACAATTCATCCATGGAAACACACCAAATAAGGTGCTTGGGACATTAGTATGTAATTTACTTCTAAGAGGAGACTGCTTGAGTTGTTTTACAAAGCATACTTTTAAAGGTATCCTTTAAATTACGAACAGTTTTAGAGAAATGGGTAATAGGACATTCTGGGACAAGGGACGAGGGATTTGTGACCAGGAGGGCCAACTCTTGCCTCTTCTGCTCAGGTGGAATTACTCTCTTGACACAGATATCCAGGCCTCCCCTTGCACTCTTTTTTCTTCTGGGAGAGAAGAATATTATACCTTTGTAGAGCATTTGGTTATCCTCTCCTAGGAAGGCACTGTGTAAGTGCCAAATACTGCTGATGTGTGTTTAGCAGCAGCAGTGTGTGTTATGATCAGTATTTTAAAATCAACAAATACTTTGCGAGCCCCTGGCTTTCTGTTAATTGGCCTTTACTTTGATCACTGAAGACCAACAAATGCAGTTTAGGAGTTGTACTGCTACCATTTTTCTTCAGTGGAAGCTGAGGGGATGAGTAAGTACATAAATTAAGTCCCTTACTCACCCTCTGCATTGCCCTCATTGGATAACAATTAAAGTGATCTGACAGAGCAATGCACTAAATTCCCTTGCATCCCCTTATGTTGCTCTGAATCCATTAAACAAATTATTATTTAGGCCTATTAATGCTGTTATTTTTTATTAATGCAGAAAACAGAATTATGATATGGGTGTATAATTTCTTCTTGGAATCAGCACTGAGTTGTGTGACTGGTCACAAGCAGGACTGATATAACCATATTTTAATTACCAACTCTCAATTATATATCCAATGCTAGTAAAGGCCTCCACAAATAAGGTTTGTGTTTCCTCTATGCCACAAATAGTTTACACAGTATGGAAAAGCTATTGTTTTGCTTTCCATTAAGGCACCAACTCTTCAGCTTTCTGTACATTCTCAGCTAAATAAATGGCTTGAAATTTCCTGTAATGGTGAAGGTTATTAAAAAGAGGGAAAAGAAGAAAAAGCTTTTCTTTAAAATTGTCATCCGTGCGCAGTTAAGGCCTCAGCTAAAGCCAAGGTATCACCTTTCTGTTGGAGTGGGAGGGCTCTTTTCATTTATGGAAATCTAAGGATTATCATGTAAATTTCATTACAAAAATCACAGAATCAGAGCATATGCTGAGCTGTACAGGATCCACAAGAATCATCGAGTCCAACCCTTAGCCCTGCAAAGGACCATCTGCAAGAGTCATACCATGTGCCTGAGAATATCATTCAAATGCTTCTTGAACTCTGGCAGGCTTGGTGCTGTGCCACTGCCCTGGGGAGCCTGTTCCAGTGCCCACCCACTCACTGGGTGAAGAACCTTTTTCTAATATCTATCCTAAAAAATACAGAGTGTAGAGAACTAAATATTTAGAAACTTATACCCCTATGAAACCATAATTATAAGAAAGTGTTCTTGCATAATGTGCACTGCATGTCTGTAATACAGTGTTTTCATGTCTACAGTAGTTATGAGCTGAATATTTCCATTATTACCGCTCTGTGAGCAACTGTTATTCTTGAAACTGGTTGATATTTAGGAATAAAAGCACTTTTATTATGTGTTGCCAACTTCTGAGGACCAATCTTATAACCTACGGTGCCTTCAAAGGAGTGATGATACCTCCTCTTTCTGGAACTAATCACATCTGAAGAAAGTGAAATGGTGAAAACATTGTGGTTTTTTCTGGAAAACTTTCATTGCATTGTAGGCTATTCTGCTACAAAATGATTTTAGTGTTTTATCTGCCAAAGGTGACAAGAGGAGAAGATAATTTTACAGGAAGAGAAATGTTTGAATATAGGCAACTAGCACTGTGCAGTGGCTTGGCTCGAGGCAGTGAATTTATTTGTGAGTTGATGAAACTGTGGTCTCAATTTTTCATTGTCTGGGTGCAAAACAGTCTTGTGATAGGGTATGCTGGTTGCAAAGTGTTCACTAACCTTTCATTAGTTTATTTTGTGGGTTTATGCTCTGTCCAGACCAGCAAACAGATCTGCAATTTCAGGGAAGAAAAAGTACAAGAAAAAGAAAAGAGAACTCCCACCAACTGTTTATCTTCTTAAGGCCACACTGTCTTGTTAGGGCCTAGACAATCTCTAATCATGCTTTTAAAGTTTTTCAAAGCAGGAAAGCTGTAAGAAAACATTACAGGGAAGTTGGCAGTAAATATTGCTCAGAGAGAACCCAAGATCTGTGGAGTTTTTGTTATTTTGTGCCTTATTTAAATTTCTTCATCTTCATCCTGCCTCTCTCCCTTAGAGACTGATCTGTAAAGGCATAGTGCCCTCTGGCTCCAAGGAGAACTACCGGAAAATGGGAGCTTCTTGTGCTTTTCTCCCAAAATAAAGCAGAGAAAGAAACTAATGCTAGCTTAACACTGGCATATAATGTAATGACTGAGCTTATCTTGTAGGAGCAAGTTCGGATGCTGACACTAATCTAAATGCACCAACATGAAGTTCCCAATGACTATATTTTTACTTTAGAGACCACCTTAAAGTTGGAAAACTGCTTCTCCAAAGACCCTTCAGATTCTCTATTAAAATCAATAAGGCAGGTCTTGGGAGCTGAAGAATCCTCCCAAGAAACTGTTTCAGCAGGATAAAGTGAGAACCCAGATGTTCTCTAACTCATAATTTGGTCACCAGATTATAACTGGCCCTGCAAAAATCACATCCCATCCAGCCTTCAGTATGAACAGCTCTGCTTTTTGCTCTTGTTCACATGAGTATTTGTCTGCCCAGATGCTTTTGTGTCAAACTCCAAAATAGCAGTGAAATTGTCAAAAGCCCCCATGCTTTGCTTCTTTTCCCAACCCTACTCTGGTAGCAGCAGCTTGCTTTCTAAATATCTCAACAGACTCTGGTATGGCCCTTCTTTCCAAATGATGATACAGCCCACCAACTTACAGACACATGCAGATCCCCATGAACAGTCAAGATAGGTAATTTCTATTTATTGCTGGGAGGAAAAAAAGTGTCAAATAACTTCCTACTCATCCTATGGCAAGCAGAGTAGGGCTATGTGCTTCAGCTACCTTAGGTGTAGCTATCAGTTCTCCTACTCTTGGTTGTGTGAGTCTTGAGAAATGGGAAGTGTTGAAATAAATGGCTATGATACACACAGTGTTGAAATAAACATTTATTTTAACACATTGTGTGTGATGAGCCATTTATTTTAACACTTTTCACTTGAAGTGTTGAAATAACAGGTTTTATCAGGGGACGTGTCATCCACTGTTTTATGTATATGTGAATATGGAAATACGTCTACTGAGTGTGCGTGTATATATATATACTCACACAGATTATATGGATATGTAATAATAAGATGGTAGATGTGTATGTAGACATTACTGCACAGGCAAATACAGTGTTTTCTACTCAAGTGGAATGATTCATTTCACAAGAATTTGTATTTGTGACATTGTATCTTTAATATATTTATGTATCTATAAATAGATCTAAATATATTTGTACCTTAAATTCTTTATTGCTAGATATAGCAATGGGATGAGATAGATAAAATAGATAGGCAAAATAAAATAGGTAAACCTCAAAATAGGACAAGGATGAACTTGAGTTGTGTAAAGGGAGAAAGAAATACTTTATTGAGCTTTCTAGTTATCTAGACCTGGTTACTATAGGTTGCTATACTTCAAGAAGTTCTGCTTCCCTTTCTGTAATGAACTTCTTAGGCAAGTGGTTATTAAACAACATAAGGTATTCATCAGGTTTTGTAAATAACGTGAAAAGTTGTTGTACTGCATTTTTCAGTCTCTTTTTTTTATTTCATACATTATAGGACCCTCTATCCCCTGCTCAGCAGCCACTCACTAGTCTTCCAGTGTGTCCTTAGATGTACTAAATTGCCTTTTTGTGGTTAGAATTATCTATGTGCTAAAGTACTGGGACAGACACGTAGACATACACACACATTCTGGTAGCAGGGTCATGTTGATCATGGTAGTTGTTGTTATGGAAGTTAAAACCAGCTCAAACAAAGGCAGCGCTGCTGAGGCTGACAGGGGCATGGCTGCCTTTGAACAAATCTGTAAGCTTCTGTGTAAATAGCCAGAAACATTTCCAGTAACCCGTTTGGGTTAAACACCTCTGTCTCTGCATCGAAATAAATGGGCCGTGAGACCTACTGTGTCATAAAGTGAAGCACTCACATCTTTTGAGGGGAAGAATTGCCCAGCAGAATTGGCAGGAACTCCTTTGCCCCTCTGTGATGGCTGGAGTGTTCTTGTCTGGTAACTGGGCCGTATTTTTTAGATGGGCTGTTGCTTGGCTGTTATGCTGGTCCTATTCGTGTGTTTTTTCCCTTGTATTATGTTGGGAGCATACCTTGGGTATTAGCACTACCTTTATTACCTTTTCACTACTGTTGTATTGTTATTTGTTTTATTAGATTAGCACTAGCACTCTCTTGGTTAAAGGCAAGGTTTGTCGTGGCCAGGGGAGGAGTGCAGTGGGAACGGTGCCAGACCTCCTTGGACAGCACAGGGTGCACAACTCTGCCTCTCCAGAGCAGCTGACTCAGGCTCTGAGTCACAGTGGGGAGCAAGAGCAAAGCAGTTAAGGGAAAGAAAGGGCACACTGAGCCAACCCAAGAACATGTAAAGCATGCTGTCAGACAGTTTCCAGCTTCAAGTCAAACCAAAGTAGAAAGCGTGAGTGAAATTAAATAATGAACGTTTGATAAATTGCAACAGAAAATGCTTTGCTTGGTTTCATGCTGATGACCAGAAGTATCGATTTTTGGTGAATCTGTAGTTTTCAGTGAGAGAATGGCTTTGTTAGGAAACATTTAACCACTTCTTGCAGCACCCATAAAACAATTTGTATCTGTCCTCTTGATTTTTCCTACTGAAGTTTGATATAAGTGACAATTCCCCCAGGTTTTCCTGGATAAATAATATTTACAGATAAGAAAAATTTAATTTTTCCCTCTCTCTTACTCTGATTCTAGCCTTTTTTAATTGAGAGAAGTCTCTGATGACTACTAAACATTTATTGAATGAGAACTCTGGTGATTTTATGAACTTTCAGCTGAAAGAACATAAATAATCATTCGTATTAATTCAAAAATGGTAAAAATAAATCCAAAAAAAGACACTGATTTTTCTCTGTGGTTATGGAAGTTCCACCTCTTTTTTTCTATTTGAGTACTAATTTTTTTTTAAGGAAATATGAAGCAAAATTATTGCCTCTTGCAGTCACAGGGTGGGACTCAAATCTGTAGGTATTCCAGACAGAATCACATGAGAAGTAAGCTTTGAAATTAAAAGGAAGTGGGCAATAGTTATGAGAGAAACTATTAACACACTAGCAGTTTGTCACAATAGCCATGATACGCTAAGAAAAATGCAGTCAGTTGATATGGTTTCAAGAGCCTGCTATAGCCGACTTAGGTAGAAATTGTTTCAAATCTGCAGAATCATTAGCTTTATTTTAAAGTCTTGTGGCAAAGTCCTGACTTCTCTGTAGTCAGCAGAACCTTTGCCATTTATTTGGTAGCGTTGATGTCCCTTCACAACTTACAAATGAAACATTAGGTAGCCATTGCTTTGAAGATGTAGGTTAACTGATGCAGAGACATCCCATAAAAGGAATATTCTCTCAAATGCTACATTTGGTAGATTGATAACTACAGGTTTTGCTTGGAAATACCCAGAGCCTGGATAACTAGTACATTATTGCTAGTGATTTTGGCAAATGGTTATTAATGAATTATAATGGATTGAAGAACTGACTAGGCAGGGGAATAGATAGGGAACAGTGAAAAGAGTCATCTCTAGATCCTGAGAAGTGCTGGGCTGTCACCATTTAGCTGTGTCAAGGTCCATCTTGCACTTGTTTTTTGGGAATTTCCTATATTTTTTAGTGGTCCAAACATTGCGTGTCCCATTTGCAGACCTCATAACAGCTGTGGATAGTCTTTCTCTCTAAACACGTCTGTTCATTGAGTTTTCTTCTGCATATAAATGTGTTCTCTGGTCATTTTGAAGGATGTGTCTGCTACACTGTTTCATTAAACTGCCGCGTTATCGGGTAATTGTTTAAACATAATGCCATAGCACTATCAAAAGGAAAGGTGAACTAATGGCATTTGCAAATGTCAGGGATTATCTTAACACTTTTATTATAGTTTATAAAAAGTAGGTTCAGGGCATTCCATGGCAATTATTTCCACAGAAATTGGTTATTTAAATAAATTGCTAATTATCTGGATATGACAGTATTGAAAACCCTGCTAATGAGTTATTTGATAAGTGCAGCTTATGGTGGCCACCTACAGGTGGGAGAGAGAAAGAACGTGTGGACTAATTGCAATCAGAAGGAATGCTATGCAGGTGGATTGTGTATAACCTACATGTTTCCCTGGACTGTTTGCAAATACCAGTTATATAAAGTACTTTGATCACCAGTATTAGGCAGCATATACATTATGCAGAAAATGTCTTAACAAAGAATTAGGTTTTCTGGGTTTTTTTTCTGAATCCCCAAACTTTCTTACCTAGTTACTTCCTGAAGCATTGAATTGATCATCTACAATGCCTGAACTTTCCCAGATCATTTTCCTTCTGTAGTGCTTTTCACCCAAGTTTGGGGTTTGCTGTCATTGGCTTCTTTTGTCATTAGCTTTATTAATTGTAACAGTCAGGGAGATAACCATGTCAGTTTTCTTCCAGGAGGGTATCTACAGAGGGAGGAAAGGTGATGTTGCTCAGATTTTGGGTGTTTATATTTTTTTAGCAGCACAGACTTCAGTGGTGATTTATTAATCAAAAATAATGTATCAGCTGGGGTTTTTTTGTAATATTTAGACTTGTTGGTTTAAATCTCATATTAATTTTGTAAAGAACTGCAGTGTAATATAGTATAATGTGAATTAAAAAATAATTTTACTTTACAATGCACAGAATGGGGAGAATTATGATCCAAATTCATTTTTATTCCATCTAGTAACCATAGATACAAAAATGTGGTTTTAGGTGATCTGCTATCCAAATGTATGAGAGTTTGCTTTCCTTTAAAATCTGTTTCTCTTGTTGATGGAGAGCTTGATAAAGACCATTGAGGCTGTTTGGATTGTTTGAAGATTCAGGCTCCATATTATCAGTCTGAATTGATTCACTTCCGTTCTGTTAGCTGTTTTTTCATGGACCTGGATCATCTTTACTCAAAGGCCCCAGTTAGAGAGCTGCTGCATATATGTGTTGAAAACTATTACTAAACTATCACACTGGTCCAATATATTGCAAGGAAGAATGTAGCCCAGTATTCAAGATTTCTGAGACTATTTTTTTCTCCCATTGATGGATCACTGGGATCAAGATGATCTGAATTGTTTCTACTGGGAACTTCTAAAGCTACTGGGTTGCCTGAAGCTTAAAACCAGGCTTCTTGAAGAAGGCATTAAGTTTGGCTCTCAAGCCTCAACATAGTGAACATTTTTTGATGTTTAACAAGACTGAGTCCTTTGGGGACTCCAAGGACATATGAAGTCATAATAAAACATGTATCTTCTGGCATTGGTAAAGGGTTTCTTACTTCCAAAGGAAAAATAAACAGTCAAACAAATAAACAGATATAATGTCTCTCATGAGTTTATCATCAGACTGCTATCCTCAGTAGACAAGGCCAGCTCTGCCTACCTGTGCTGATCTGGGAGAGGCGTTTGATTGATGTATGTTCTGCTTCTCCTTCATGTTGTGTTTTGCCTATTGGATTGCTTTGACTGCAGTCTCTGATATTCTGAAAAATCTGACTTTTTATTAAAAAGAAAAGAAAATAAAGCCAAAGCTCTTTGTTTTAAGGCAAGAAAAAGTTAAGGGATTTTGACATCATGTAGTTTTTCACTATTTATAGCTTTGTGTAGTAGCAAATATTTTTCCATGATTCATGAGATTTGGAAGAGTAGTTTTCAACACAGAGTAGCATGTCATCTTCATGAGGTATTTCTCTGTCTTTCATTTTTATATTTCACCCCTGTGCCTGAGATCTGGATAAATGGACTTTGTTTATTAAATCTCATTATTTTACAGCAAGGTAAATGATAGCCATATCTAGCATTTGGTAGCAGCTGTAATGCTTCTATCAAGAGAGTACCATATCAGCAGTTTCCTCAGCTACAGGTGCTTAACTAGTGGAATTACAGGTCCCAACATGTCAAAGTAGGTGGTAGATGCTTATCTTTTAGTATGTGAGCTGTCTTTCAAATGCATGCTGGATTTAAATACCATAGGATTTATCAGACGACATTCTGCAAATTCGCAGTACTACTTACAGGTCCTTTAAAGTTTGGGATTAAATCTCCTTTATTTCAGCCTTTTAAAAACTCCTTCTCCACAGATCTCTATAATGGAATTTATTACCTTCCTATGGTACTCATACGAAAATGCAAGAAAATAGAGACTGTAGGTCAAATCAAGTGTTCATTTGCTTTCTTTTTTTTTAAATTGCCTGTTTTAATAGCTTTGCATCACTATTGTTTGTTTTCTTTTTTTTTTTTTGCTTTAATCACATTGTATTCCAGACCAGCTGCTTTTGTTATGGAGGGGGAAGCTTCTGAACTGTTGATCAAAAAATGTATGGGAGAATGGCTACACCTTATGTTGTGCTTGTTTTGTATGCTGTAGACTAATTAAAAAAAAAAAAAGCTGGGATGAATGGTGACACCTTAGTCAACCCTCTGATTGTCATTACAGCCATTTATTTACTCTCATCAAAAGCACTCCTGAAATGTTTTTAAATTCATTTGAGTGAATTATAAATGAATGGAATACTTTTGCAATCATACCAATTTATCACTAATTTACTAATCACCAAATGTAAGTAATAACTCATATTATGAATATCAAGTTCAGCTAGTACTAAAAAGTACCTGTGTTCCATAATAAATTCTAAGTCTCATTGCCATCTCTGCTAGACTTCATGAAATCACATGCTTGATTTCTTTGGGCTGAATGAAGACCTTTCTGATTACCTGTTGTGCTGAAACCTTAAATAAACTGACATTTACTCCTTTTCTTCTATTGGCCATTGTACAGAGACAGTCATTTAAGTGAGAAGGTGGCTAATTTAATAATACTAAAGAAAGGAACAATTATATTCTGAAAATATTTTCTTGTGTAGCTCTTTACTACAAGCTATTATTAAGGTCAAGGGTCTATAAGGCTTTAAAACTGATTGAATGCAAATTCTAAAAGTTACATGGGGGTTAAAAGAGTATAAACATTCATGCCTCAAGGCAGATGTCAGATTTTAACTCAAGCAGATTGGGAAGAAATTTCCCTCTAGCTACATGATTTCAGAGTTATTAGTGCCTGTATTGTTTCACCTTTCTAAAAAACAACTGCCTCATCACAGTGAGATTCTGGAGCAGCTGTGTCATTAGCTGAAAGTAATACAACAAGTCTGATGCTTACTTCTAGCCTCAATTTCAAACACTGAATATTTGAAGAATTTCATGAACTACTGTTTTTTGATGAGATTATTTTCAGTGGTTTTGGCTGTGTAGGGTATGTTTTGGCCTGTATGCCTTCCAAAAAGCTTTATAAATAAACCCATCAGACCAAACAGCATGGTTTCCATTTTTCTTTTTTTTTTTTTCTCAAGCGTTTCTCTAAGACTGGACTGTTAATTCTGTCAAAATATTTGCTCTTTGGACACTTAACAATCATCCTCTTTCGGAGAATCATTCTGTTCTTTTCAAACATGTTACAATTGATCTAGCTCAAATGACAGCAAATAGTCGTTAGTGTCCTATGGGAAGTTCCTGCTCAACTCCAGCTCCTTTTTTGTGATATTTTCTGTTGTGGTCTTAGATTCTTTAAAGCAGTTTTAGTGAGATTTCCAATTTTTATTACTCAGGCTCTAGTTTTCATGAAAACACATCAATGGTGCATCTTGGGTTTGGCTGTCCATTTATGCACATGAAAGTTTAGTTGCTGTTACCTAATACAGTACCAAGGGAGGGGTGGGGGAAAGATCTGACAACCACAGCCAGACAGTTCCTCTGGGGGTGATGTGTCTTGCCCTTCCAGTACTGTATTGTTGTCCAATGATGACATCAAATTATCCTAAAGGTTCATTAAATTAAGTAGGAATTTTAATATTCTCTACAGAAATCCCAACTAGCCTAAAAAAAAGGTAACTGAAAGTGTCAGCTATCTGTGCTATCCATCATCTCATAAGCAGCATCCGTATTTTAAATACTAGCATACCACCAATAGAACATAGCAAAAAAGACACATTGCAGACACAGTGTATTGGGACTTTAATCATAATTCCTGTAAATATAGCAGGGAGTTTTCTGACTCAACCTCTATATACCATTTGAAATGCAAGCCCCAGTCTTGGAGATACTACCATAAATGAATATAGTTTATTCTATTGTTAAAGGGGACTTACATAAAGGATTATCTGAATTTACAAACATCCAGAGGGGAAACAAATAAAATATGAAATTTCAAGTCCAGTGAAATGGTACTTTTAAACAACTTTTAGTTGGACATAAATAAATGAGGTTTTTACTCTTACTTGGACAACATGTTTATCTATGTTCAAAAAATCAACCTGATTCTTCATGTAGAAACATAAATCTCTTTGTCTAGTGTATTGTGTGGTAAAGTATTGCTTTCTGTCTCAGATATGTTAGTCTTTGTTTTGAGCACAGCTAAAATGTTTGAGCTAGCTTTGCAGTGTTCATCCAAATGTTTCTGCCATTTTCTGTATTTCAGCAAAATGCATAGTGCTTTACAAGTATTGATACCACTTGAAACCCACTGGGTTTCAGTTTATGAATGAATATAGCCTCTGCACCTCAGATGTTAGTTCCTCATGTTCCTACTGTGAGGGATGTGCAAGTTGCATCAGGGTCTGTTCTGACATTGCTAACAAAATGTTCTGGTTTTCTGTAGGAAATGCTATCAGGCCCATCACCCTCCGCGCAGTGTCTGCCATAGCCCGTGCTCTCCCAGGATTTCCCATTTTAGCAACTGGAGGCATCGATTCTGCTGAAGCTGGGCTTCAGTTTCTACACAGTGGGGCTTCTGTTTTACAGGTATCTCTTCTTTCTTTGAAACATTAAAATTGAAATAACTGTAATGAAGATCACAATATATCTTCCTTTCAAACATTCGAATCGTGGGGGATTTCTACCACTGAAGGGAATTTTCATGTTTTTAACTTCGTGCTTCTTGCTAAGAGACATTTATTTCACATGGAGGAGGAGGAGGAGTTGCCAAAAGAAAACTTTGGGTGTTGCAATACCAATCTGGGAAAAGGCTGGCCATGAGTTTGTTACCACTTTTTATCTCTGACTTCCAGGATTTAAAATTTAAACATCTCTCTCATGTCATACAAACAAGGTTGACACAGAGTTAAGCAAGAGCTACCTACTCTTTCATTATTCTCAGGGTTTTTTTCTGCAGAGCCTTCTCAAGGGGAGAGGGCTTTCAAAGAGCACTACTTTGGTCTCACAGAGAGCCCATTTAAAGTAACTCCTGTTGGTCCAGGTATCTGTGTCCCTTAAGCCTATTTATTGAAACAGGAGGTGTAGAGCTTTATCTCTTGCATATGGTGCTGGCATTGCACTGAAGTGAGGTGTTAGACTGCATACAGTAGTGGAGGCTGATGGGTTGTTTTGAGGTCCTGGCCAGACTGGCATGGTTAGTTAGTCCCTGTCATGGAAGGAAGCATTGGTGGCATGGTATTTTGAGCACCAGAAAATTGGCTGGAAATCAGCCCCTTACCTGCTCTGCTAGGCATGTCAGAGCACCATTGCAGCATGTATGTTAGAATGGCTGAGGAGCAGGTGGTCTTTGTTATATTATTCCATTATATATTGTTACATTCTGGTAGATGTTCAGCCCCTTTATATGTAGGTCCCACCCTAGGCGACAGCAACTGTGGATCCTGTGAATATTGACTTTGTGTCACTCCCTGGGATGACTGGTGTGTTTTCATTCCCAAAATTCACTTTGACATTGAAATTAGATTCAGTGTGACCATCCTTTTTACACAGCTACCGTGACTGCTGAGATGAGTCATCTGTTTGCTATGTTTCACAAAAAAAAAAAAGCCAACTCAGTGTTTGGTTTGGTTGGGTTTTTTAATGCACATCAAAATTAGCATTTCTGGGTGCTGAAGTAGAAGACTGCTGCTTTTTTGTAGACTTGCTATGTTCTTTCGATTTACGAATACCGTTTCCTTTTTCTTTTTTTTTTAAGTTCGTATTAAAATGCTTCAAACTCTTTTTTTGCATGGACAGACGAAAGATCTGCTTTTCTTACCCAATGATCTGAGAGTTTCTTGCATATAAATACTAAGTAATGGTGCAAAGTACAGAGCACCAAAAGTCTACAAAAAAAAATAGTATTGGCAAGGAAATGTTTTTAGTGGTCAAGATACATTTGGTTTGTTATTGCTAATAGAGCTGCAGTTTCAATGCCTTTGTCTGTAACAATGTTACATGATCTGAACTACACAGAGTGGAATGCTTCTCTGTTTTACATCTGTTGTATCTTTTTCTGAATGACTAAAACTAAAGGTTTTTAATGTCGTACACTTTTTCTTTATATAGACTGTGTAGCTGTTTATTTTTTATTATGTCTTTTCGATTTGCACCAATGGTAATGGGAAATGCTGAAATATAATTTAATGCAGACATCCCAGTCAGTGCCCAAGAGAAAGAATATTTGATTTACATAGCATTAATTCTTGTTTTCTCTTTAAAATATATCAAATTCTCTGAAACTGGCTTACAGAAATTACTTGGATCTATACTGATCTTTTAGTCTTTACAGAACAATTTCTCTTTTCAACAGATTTTCTCCGAGATGTTGAAAAAACTCTTTTCTTGTCCCTAGATTTCACAAGTTTAACGTAAATCATCTCTAGAACTGATTTTAAAATCCTTAGGATCAGAAGTATCCTCAGTTTGAGTGGCTTCTTTCTGTTTCACTAAAGTAGAGAAGTCATTTAAACTAATCTCAGATAAATGGATTCTAAAGTGGCTGTGTAGGTAAGGGTCTGAACTAGTTCAATTGCATTTATTTTAGAATAAGCCTTTAGTAAACTTCATGCAAGACTGTGAGTACAGGCCCTAAGTCTTTCCCTTATGTTGGGAAGGACAAATGGAAGGGAGAAGGAAATGTGTAATCTCTATAGCCAATCTTAGAAGGAATACACTTAACTGTGATTACACTGAAACTTTTATTTGCTTCTCTGACAAGATACATTGTGATAGAGGGAAGAAGACAGCCTCATCTTCACAGGTCATCTTTGTAACCTCTTTAGGATTATAAGAATCATTACCATTGTTTTTCTTCTTAACAAAGTCATACAAATAGCCAGCTAATATATCCTTTCCTGAATCCCAATCTTTCTCACATATCCTTGGTATCAAATGCCCAGGTTGTTTCTTCAACAGTCACAACCTCTGTTGCTTACAGCTTTGACAGTTCACTTCTGCTTTCTCAGTACCAAAATACAGAGCAAGTACAGAATTTGTAGATAGCATCAAATAAAGGGGTCTACTGAATGATTCACTAATTAAGATTCACTGCATAGCAAGTCCCTGAGTTAAGTAGTTAAAAGCTGGGACTCTACTGGAGGGTTACTGAGAACACAGCTGCTTTGGGCAGTTACTGAGAATGCAGCTGCGTTGGGCAGGGCACGTCTCCAGGATGAAGGACCACCGCCTCCCTAAGATCTTGCCACCGGCTGCCGCATGAGAGGAGCCCTGAAGAAAAGATACAAGGACTCCCTGAAACAACATCTCAACCTGGGCCATATTGATCACCATAACTGGTCTACTCTGGCCTCCAATCAGGAGCCCTGGAGACACACCATCTATAACACTGCTGATGCTTTTGAGAAAGCACGCAGGATCACTCTTGAGGAGAAAAGGCAACGCAGAAAGAATCGTGCCTTGCAGAATATACCATCTAAGGAGTCTTTCTGCTGTGCCTTTTGCAACCGGACATGCCTGTCTCGTATTGGCCTTTTTAGCCACCCACGCGCCTGCAACAAATGTGGGTAGAGCCCATCCCAAATCTTCGTTCACGAAGCCTAACCATGACTGGAGGAATTATGTATGTGTCCCATAGCTTGATCCCAGGTATTTGCTTTGGACACTGTTGCTGTCACTGTTTGGTTCTGATTAGACACTTGGACTGACGTAATACTGCACATTTTGTGATCTGACTTCATGTTTCCAAAACCGCAAGGACACTTTGCTATGGATCCAGAGGCACACAGAATTCCTCATTAGCAGCATTTTAAAAGGGTAGGGAATGTCAGATAATCCAGTATTAAACACAGTCTCGTAATAACTGCTAAGTAGCACAGACCATATTGATCCATCCATGGAGCCCAGCTAGAGAGCCTGGGAGAGCAGAACTTGCTTGGCCACTGGGCTTCCCTTCACTGTGGCTCGACAAGAGACCCGTGTCTTCTCTGCCATGGGAGGGTGACATTCATGGGCTAGGATAATAAGAAGGCTTTGTGTGAGTTGATTTAATTGCAGTATGGCATATCTGTTAGAGGAAAGGTTTATGAATAATAAATGTTCTTCCATTAAAAGCAAGATCAGATTTTCCTCTGCAGCTATTTGACCTACAATCAGTTCTCCATTATTTTTTCCAATTCCAATTGCTTTGATTTTTAAAACATGGGGATTTATTTTCCATTTACAAAATCATTGTACATAGGAATGCAAGTCAGGAGATAGGTGGTAAGCCATATTTTGCTATATGCCATAACCACCTCAAGTGCTATTAAGCAGTTATATTAGAAAATGGTTTGGGGAGAGAGTTTCAGTATTCAAAATATGTTCTATCCCCTCCTTTAGAAGATGGAGGGCAACATCTTAGCATTGTTATTCATGAAAAGCTTGTGTATAAGTTTGCAGCAGGTATAGAAAAAAACCTGAATCATTGTAGTCAGAAGTAGCTGGGATTAAAATTTTGTACAGCAATTTAACAGAGTATTCTTCCCCTGTATGGACTTCTGACATGTTGCAAAAAGAGCCTTTTTGTTTTTTAATTTCTCATTACAAATGATGAAACATTTGAATCCTTCTTCAACTGATTCCATAGCACTATACTTTTTTTAACATACCTGAATCCACCAATCCTTTTTCAGTACAGATATGAAATTAAAAAATAACAATTTTATTTATGGAGATAATCCTGCACTCACTCCATAGTAAAAGCTCCAGAAATGTCTAGCTGCATCTTTCTAATGACCTGAGGTACAGTTCATTACTACAGGCTTACAGTGAGGCTGAAGTATTTTATTTTTAATTTAAGTAAACTTTTTTTAAAGCCTAACTGTATCAAAATAAGATGTATATTGGATTTTTTTTTAATCTTTTTCATCATGTCTGTATTTACCGTGGCACAATGATGGTTCATTAGATTTTTGCAAGGCTTTGGAAGAGACATACATTTTTAAAAGTCATCTTGCTGCAGGAAATTAAAATGGGAAACAATTATAAAAAATTCCAGCGGAAAGAGAAAATGTGTTATGGAAAAAGCAATAAAAGCATAAAAATATTAAAGTAAAAATCACTTCACAGTAACCCGTATGATTCAATTGTAGATCAATATTGTGTAGTTAATGCATTAGCAGTAGAGCATTAATTTGCAATTACAGCAGGTGATCTGATCCTCTGTGTTCTGTCCATTGACATAAATGACCTTTTGTTGAAAGAGATTCTGTAGTCATTATTTCTAGCAGATGTAACAAAAAAAAAGGTAGAACAAAGGAGTACTTTCTGAAGTATAGTTGTTTTATGATGGGGTCTTTTAGCATTATATGGTGGTATGGAATACTTTTGTTAGTCTGGAACATTGGTCATTGTCATGTAAAGAATCTGGGTACCTTTTCAAAGAAATTTCTTTTCTCATGAATTACGGAGGTCACACTTGTCCCCGGTTGCAGATATGGGTGTCTGTAAGGTGTGTAAGGCTTTCTACACAGCAGCAATTTAAAATCCACCTATATAACGCTGCTTCCCAGCAGGGTAGCCTGTAGCTTTGCCCTGATCCGTGTTTCAGACCCACCTTCATCATCTTAATCTCCCGCTTATCCTGGATGGGACGTGGTGCCTTGCAGTTCTGCTCCTATGGGTGCTGTGCTCTTGTCCTCACCATGTTGTATTCAGCCCACATGCACCTGCTGCCTCTGGGCCTTGCACCATGACCCTCCTCATCTCTCAGGCCAGGAAAGCAGATGGAAATGTACCCTACCTCAGCAGCAGAGCTACCATGAAGCTGGATCTGTCCCATACCCTTCTCTCCTGCTTGACACCAGCTGTGTGTGAGACCTCAGGGATCTGAGGAAGAACAAAACCATTCTGGAAGTATGGCAGCCCATGATGGCAAAGCGACAGCACTGGCGTTTTGCCTCTCTAAGATGAACTCTCTCTCCAACACGGAACACAGTTGTTTTTATGAGACAGCTTGTGGGTTTTTTATCATTTTCGAGGAGCCCTCTTATTGGTACCTCTTTGGAGCCAGAGTCTCAAGGGATTCAGTACAGTTTGATTATTATTTTTGCTTCAGCAATCTTTTTACTGAAGCATTTAGCAGAGAGATTTTTATAGCAGCAGGATGGCCCTTTGTGTGTGAATAAACAGGCTTTTCTATCACAAAATAGTGGGACTTGATCTATGAGAGAGCATTGTTATTGTATTTGTGCAAATGTGAAATCCTGTAAGGAACTCTTCTACATGGTATAAAATGCCCTGGCTATCAGAAAATAAAAGTAAGGCTCTGAAAATATAGTCAGTGTGAAACAACAGGGGGAAAAAAATACCTTTTCATGAGCACTGTGTCTTATCTTAATGTTTAGATGCTACCATTCTCTCCCTCTCAATCTTAAAAAAAAACCCAAACAAAACAAAAAACCCAAACAAACAAACAAAACCTGCAAAAATCCATGTAGTTGATGTTTGCTGTAATCATTTTTCATGTTTCCCCCCCCTTTATTTTTAACTTTCATTAGGACCCTGATGCAATTTGTCTATACTTTTTTTATGGCTACAGAACTGCAAAGTAGAGAACTGTTTCTCCATGCACTTTATTACTGTTCTTTTAAGCCTGTCTCAGTGTCTGTTGAAGTCAGTGAAGACTGATATCTGAGTTTAGTGAGAAATAGATCAGGCAAAAAAATTCTCATCCAGGAATTGTTTTTTTTATCATTTAATGGTATGAACAGTGAAGAACTAAAAGAGATTCTAATAATGGGAGTACAGAGCAGGTCAGTGATGGAGCTGGCCCTATGTTTTAAAATTCCAGGTTAAGTTTATACTGATAACAACTGGAAAAAAAATATTTTGTGTCGCAATGAATAGCTGCGATTTCGAATGCAGAGGGAGAACTCAGTCTTTCCTTGTGTCCAATCTCAGCTCTGTATGAGGAGAACGAGGTCGGGTGTATTGCTGCAAGTCTTAAACAACCACAGGGTACCATTGGTGTGGCAGAGCAAGGCTATGCTTCTCCTGCCTGGACTTTCAAAGAGGTGGAAGACTTTTCTCTGTGCCAGGCAGAGAGGGCTCCAAGGGCGGACAAGCCCAAGAACAGGGATACATTGGCACCAGAAGGACACTGTGAAGTTTCTGACACGCACTGTGGCTCAAGAGGTAGAAGAACAAAACCTTTCTGTACAAAGCTGTTCATGGCACAGAGAAGTTAAGGTGCTGCAGCTAATTCTTCTATCACCATTTAAAATGATGAGTGAAGAATAAGTTGCTGGGTGCAGTAACAGGCCACCAAAATGATATCAGACAAGACTCTTTACACTCATCAACAGTTTTAAAGAAAAAAAGAGGCCACTTAAGGCAAACCCACTTTTCAGATATAAGTCCTTTGATTGAGATAAGTGTAGTTTCCTGTAGAAATAGTAGTTTTTAGACCGTATTCCCAAAGAAACTCGATGTGTGTTTGCACATCCATTTGAGTGCCTTGGTCACATTTGAGCTTTGTGGCCATTTTCACTGAAATTTGCCAGAAGATAGAAAGTATTTTGCTCTAACAAGTTTTGAGAAAACAAAAAAGTCAGGCAGAGGAGAGAGCGTAACTGCATTCCTTCACTGTAAGCACAAGCACACTATGAGCTCACCTTTATTAGACCTCTGAGAATCCACATGGGACAGCACTGTTAAGACTGTGTCAGCCACAGGAAAGGCTTTAATTGGCAGTCACACCTTATTAGACGTCAGAGAACCCAACCAGGAGACACAGAGCTGCTGGAAGCCAGGTATCATTAGCTCCGCTGCTCACAGCGCAGCACACTGAAAAAAGTCTTCAATGGATGCAGCACTGAATGGAGTGGCCCTTCTCTGCAGAGCTGAAATTTGCAGTACATGCAGAAACAAAAGAGGGAACAAAGTGCTGTTTGAACATGTCGACATGAAATCCGAAGAAAAATGAATGTGAAAGAGAGAAAAGAGTTGGGACAGACATACTCAAGCATTCACTTGTGAAAACATTTCATTATTTTCTGTTTTTTTAACTAGCCTAGTGCTAATTACAGAAACTCAACCTGTTCTCAACTGTCTGTCTTTGCTAATAAAAAAAAGTAATTAGAAGACTGCCACACTTGCTCCATTACAGATGATTGGGGGGAAAATTACTAATTGATGAGAATTTTCTATGAGAATTCCTTTTAATGGAAATCAGAATTTGTCAAACAAAAACAATTTAGAAAGTTTTTTTGTTATGGTTGTAAAAAAGGTCAAATTAGAACAGGTTTTCATTATTGATTTTTACTTATATTATCTTGCCGCTTTTAATGAAAAGTTACAATATTCAAATCAGCACATTGAAAAGTTACAAACTAAACACTAATAATGTCTTTTATTTTATACAGTTCTGCATTAATTTTACATTTTATTTGGAGCTACTTAGGGGATTTATCTGTTAGTTTTCCTTTATTTCTGCTCATTTCACCAGCTAGTAAATGAAGTCTGCATAGATAGGATTGTTATTTCATAAATTTGTAAGAACGAATTTAAGCTCATTCTTTAACAATTGCTATTTGTCATTCTCGTAATGAATTCTCATGCAAGGTAGGTTTAACTATCACTGCGTGGTAATAATTATTTACTAACAATGAGGTCTTAATTGAGCATCAACTCAAATGCTGTCCTATACCAGTCACTCCCAGCCTCCACAGGGGATTTGTTGTCCTGGGGACACTGGGTCTGCTTCTCTTTCTCCCTCTGCCGAGGTGTCTACATTGCCTCCGCAGGTGACATAGGGACTTTAACCATTGAGGCGATGTGAAGAATAGTTGCTTTGGCAACATGTTTTCTCCATCTCTCCCAAGGATCCACAGTATTGCTTGTCTTTCCAAAACCCAGTACTGCTGTACCTATTTTTCATGTGGATTCACACTACTGATGTGGATTTGTGCTGCCACTATCTTATATGAACATTCACAGAGCTGTCCTTCATGAAGATAAAACACATGGTGTGAATTGGCATCGAGTGAGTACATGGAGATGACTCTTCACAAGAGGCTTGGTTAATTGTTGATGAAATTGTAGACAAGTTGTTTTACTCAGCTCAGGTTGCTTCCAGACATGAAGCTCTCTCTTGTAGACAGAGTTCCCCTTGTGTACCAGTGTGGAGGTGACTTGAAATTGAATCTGAAAGCATACCCAGCTTCTTGTTGGATATTGAAAAAAAATAGAACAAAAGATAAGCACAGTGAAAAATGCTGTTTCTCTTTTCCTTTCTGCCATCTCCAGTAATTACTTAGGGAAATTCCTGTGGGTTTTGTTTTGTTGGGGTTTTTTTTGTTTGTTTGTGGTTTTGTTTTGGGTTTTTTTATGTTATATTTATTGTAACTGTAGGGGACTTGTTTTCCAAAAAGGGAAAATGTAAAACATTTGGGATTGCAAAGCTCTGCCATCGGAAACATTATTGGTCACACGAAGAAAAGGTATGTGTAAGAAATTTTCCTTTTTGTATCATAGCAGCTCTGTTGATCTTTCAGTCAGAGACAGTACCTGGCAGTGAAAGGAAGAGAGGGAGAGTAAGCAGTGGAGGACACTGTGCTCAGGGAAGGCATGGTCCTGGAGCCTGCACTGGTGCAGGAGTGCACTGCTGGGCAGCTCAGCTTGGGCTTGGTGCTGGACTAGCTGCAGTTTGGTCACTGATCTGTCGGTTTTCCCAGTGGTAGAAAAGTGTTTTTTCTGCCCAGGAAGGAGGGAGCAATCTGGGAATATGAGCCCTGATGCCTTTTTGAAGTTTTTTTCCAGCTACAGCACAAGCCCTCTGACACAGTTTGATCTGGCTGATGAGGGGTCCTTTTATCCGTGCAATTAGAATAGAAGAAATAAACAGAGAAAGCATTTTTCTGAAGCTGGCATTTTGGAAGCTGGCAATATGTTTAACAAAGAGTTTAACTTCCTTCAATATCCTGAGTTGTGTTGCTGCTTTTCTTGATGATATTTGCTATTTGGACAGAGATAGGTAAAACAATCCCTAAGGAAATGTGGAAGTGGGTTTTTATCTCAGACACGAAGGACTCAGAGGGTCAGAACTATTTTATTCACATAAATCTCACTCTTCAATGGACACAGCAGCTGCTGCACAAATTCTTACAGGCAAGCTGATAAAGGATGAAAGTAATTTTAGCTGAAATAAAATGTGAGAGTACTAGAGGGAAAGACTCACCAGGATGAGGGGTTAATCATTGCAGGACTGAACTGAGGTTCCAGAATGGAAAAATTTCTTTTCCATTTGATTTTGAGAGGTCTGCAGCTTTGAAAATCCTGGTCACAGGAGAATATCCCTCGTTAGCTGGTTCTCATTAGAATTTTTTGAAAATTTCTTTGAGAAAACTGTTTTTCATTGACAAATTTAATTTAATCAAAATAGATCTGGGTTCAGGTCCCTACTGTGTCTGATTCAGAGTGTCCTGGGATGTACGCTGAAGGTCTGCCCTGGATCCATTATGTATTAATGAACCTGACTATTGCCAGTGATGAGGAAATAGTTATTCTGTCAGAGGGAAGTCTAAGCACGGAAAAGTTTTCCAGTTTAAACTGATAATCAAAATTCTAAAAATGTGTGGAATTAGCACATTTAAAGAAAAAATATATTATTTGGGTGAATCAAATCTCTGTTTCAGTCTTTTCACAACATATTTTAGTTTTGACCTTTTCATTCCAATTAACTTGGATTGCAAAATAGACATTTTCTAGTTAAATGGAACCATTGCATTCCGTGTTGTCAAACAGAACATATTGGTAATTCTGGAACTCTTTTCCACACATTTTTGAGAACACCATTCTTTTCTGAAAAGCATGCTTCCCTAGAGCACCACTCACTTCTGACAAATACACCTTTCCAAAAATGGGATAACAGACCAACTCCAGTCCAGAGATGATGGTGTTCCTGTTGGCTAGCTCTCAGAAAACAAAATCTTAAAACCACTGCTAACTTCTGTGTAATGTTACTTGGTGACTTTTATCATCAAACCGCCAGATCAGAGTGACTTAACTGGTACCTGCTTTAGAAATTTCTTTGGAGCTGGAGGATATGACTCATGTAATTGGGTCAAGTAAATCTACATCTCCCTGACACAACTGGTGATGCTGTACCAGCAGCTGCAGAACCACTGGGAGAGCTGAAGGATTTCATTTTCTGCAACAGTACTTATTAGAGAGAGCAAGACCTTTGGGTGTTAATAAATGAAATAAGTGATATTCAACGTATATTTAAAGATGTAGAGCCTCTCGATGTGATTGGACTGTTTACACAGGGGAGTTAGTTCATCTGCTTTCAAAGCTATCTTTCATTTTGTAGATCTGCAGTACAATGATACAATTTGCTGTAGATGGCTGATTATGAAGCTGTTTCCCACACTCCTCAATGCTCAAGGCATGTGGAATCATATTTGTTTTCTTAGGAAAGATGATCACGATCAGCATTTTTATTGGTGTGTGTGCCCACCTACTGCATAAAGGTCCACTTTGTAGTTTCAAGAACTGACAGAATGCTTAGTGAGATAAGGAAATATAACCATTCCTCTAGGGGTGGTTGACAGTGAAAAAAACCCACAATTACCTCAGGGAGCCTTCTGAAAATTCTTGATTTATTCTGCATTTTGCCTGTCAAAGACATGGGATACAAAATTGCATCGTTCAGGGTCCCTTGATAAGAACCAGTTTCCCACTCCCAAACACCCAGTTTAGCTATTTAGATCAAAGATACATTAATTGGCAGTGGAGAACTTAAGGGGAGGAAAAATAGATTTGAGTAGGCTAGGAATTAATGCATCGGATAACATTCCTAAAGGATCCCTTCTAGTGCTCTTATCTCCTGCTGTGCCCTCATAAGTGGCTAATGGATTCTCGACTTTTTTCTCCTCCTTCATCACTGGCCACTCTCAACTGCCCAGGGTTGCTGGAGTGCAATACATGAACAAGATCTACTCTTGCAGTCCCCAAAATCGGGTACTTCAGGGTCTCTGTGCCAGGAAGAGTAACCATCCCCTTGGTGCTGAGGAAGCTTCTCAATACAGCTTGTCTCAGGAGACTGTTGTGGCTTCAGCAGATGTGGCTCTTCTTGCTGTCTTTCTCCTTTTAACTCATTTTAAGCTCTGTGATTTACTGGCATTAGCCTATACTTTCAATTAGAATGACAATTTATCTCAAGCTTGTCTGATGAATGCTCTTGAGGTATAACAAAATATCTGAAATACTTCACTGACTTACTGATACCCACATGGCGCTGGACCATCCAGTTGTGGGTTCTTTTTCTTTTTCTTTTTCTTTTTCTTTTTCTTTTTCTTTTTCTTTTTCTTTTTCTT